>NC_071977.1:20478390-20736583 GCF_026283585.1 Hylaeus volcanicus
ATGAACGGCAGCGCTTTTGCGCTGCGTAGCTGTCAAACGGTTAAATAAATTCTGGGTTTAACAGTAGTACCAGTGCCTGGTCGCAGGTTATGTGTCAAACTAGAAGCGTGCATTGTCCTTGGATGAAACGTTGGCATTATTTATGCTAACAAATTGTTTAACTGGTTAGTGCCCTCAAGATCAAAGATTTCTTCTATTTCCGAAACAAGTATTCTCAGCCCTTTGCATGCTATTTGCAATGCCACGACGAAGTAATGCATCACAACTCGGGTCAATTTTCATTTATGGTAATGTACGCTGAATTAACCAAAGAAATGAATGAAACATATTACCCTTAAGCCAATGGACTGTAGTACTGCTGCGAGGACCAAAGTGTCACATATTGTACAAGTTAACACGATTCAAACATTAATTACGTACATCTTCTAACTAAATAGAATCTAAGTCAAAGGATTTGCCGGAATCGAAGTCAAAGGAATTCTCAGAAGTACCATCAGAAAATGTTCTCCAAATTGCAAGTCACATAAAAAAGAAAATTCCCGAAAGGGGCGAATATTTATGATGTTCATACTAAACACAATTTTCGCAATTGTGAAGCTACCTGTCGATTAAAGGGTTCAGATATCGGCATTTTGCAATGCTGCTCGTTATTTACGGTTTACTCGGCACAGTCTCGAGACATGGTTGCCATAATGCTACCGTCGCTCGTAAATAAAAGCTGGGCGAGTAAAGCCCGAGTCGGTGTGATCGAATCCTCCATTAATTCACTGACCGAGCCGGCCATCCGGTGCAACGTGACGAATTTAACGACATTCCGTGGCCAACCAGATTTGCACATAATTCCTTCACCCGTGGTACACGCAGTGGTGTCGATAACGGTACACACCATCGCAATCACCATGCCGGTTGCGTTCTAACCTCGTGTGCCGCTGCTCGAACTTTACGCTTGCACGTGTACTTTACATCTCCGGTAGCGGTGCAACGGCCATCAGCCAACGAGAGCTTGGAAACCGAGTAATAACGTCAAACTCCTTGTGCGCACACAGTCCTAGGAGAAACGCTCGGACACGTTGTCGCGTGAATGCTGATGAAGACTCGTGGATCGCTGAAGGAGAGTTCTGTGTCGTTTAATGGCGTAACGGCTTCTAACGTGTTCCCAACTGTATCGTTGCGTCCGCCTGCGGGCAGTCGCTTACCTCCTTGACTGATGATTTCAACCGGAGACAGGCGAAAATCGCGCAGGGGAAATTTGTTTGGTTCTGAGAACTCTATTATTCCGTGGTACGATTTTTCTTTAAGTGCATCCTTACACTCCTTTCTATATGAAATTGTGCGATACATTTATATAAATTATTTCCTTAGGTTGTCCTATGTGTAAATAGTATAAGATCAGATCATCGAAAACTTGATACCTTATTTTACTCTATTTTAACCTCTGAAGCTTTTAACATCTGCTGGACCATACTGATCGCAGACTCATATAATCTATATTACCTGAAACATGGTACTATCCACAATATCGTTCGTTTCAGCTGAACATCTTCATCATATGCAGTGCCTCACTTTAACTTAAAGTGAAATAAAATTTATTCACTTGGTGAATGTTATACGCCCACATGCTGTACGTGCGCGAGGTAGATGCTAGGAACAATTTCTTCCTCAAGAGACAACAAATAATTCACGCAATGGTGGATTTAATCAAAAGCTAGTCAAAAGTAAATTAAAACTTTTCTCCCTAAAAAAGTAACTCTCTAAAAAATGTCCCTAAAACGCTCCACAAAACGTTCCACAAGTGGTCCAGGGCGAGAGCAGGCGCATAAAATGAAACAGTTTGATTGTTTCAGACATTATACAGGGCCATTAAAACTGGCAGCTAATTTTACCGTCAGGAAGAGGGTGACACGAAAGGAGCCGTCTCATGCTCGTCCGCTCGACGTTGTAATTACAGCCAAGCATTCGCTGTGCCGCGAATCGGAAGATTATTAAATGTCATTAAACACCACGTCGACAGCCGACACGAGCAATTTTTTTATTTCTCGTTTCTTTCCGTTCTCCATTACAGAGAAGAGCGATCAACCGGTAGGTTAGACTATAATTATTCAGTCGGGAACCGTATTATCCTAATTGTCTAAACCTTATGGAGTTTTAATATCAAGCTTCCCGATCTCGTGAGGTGCGCGCACAGTCGATTATTATTTTCGTATCGCAGGAGCTATTTCATTACGGCGATCCTCTGTGCACTTACCTTTCATTAACCTCCAACAGGCCGTGGTAAAACGAAAGCGTGGATCTGGGGTCCCGAGGAAGCGCACCTATGGAAAACAGTTCTGGTAATTGAATTTTGAATTACGATGTCCCGTCTCGTCGTTCCTGTACCGGGTATTAATATTTAATATAATACCTCGTCTCGTCGCGAGTTTCGTGGCTGGAAGGAAAAAAGAGAACATGCTCACCTGTTAAAAGTACAAACGTACCAGCTCCCGAGCATCGAGAGTGTACACCTGGTCGATTTAAGAAACGAGAGACGCGGCTGTGACTGACGTTGGGTTGCATTTTTTAAAAATGATTATTCAGGGATCGTCGGACCGCTTCTAAACGGTTACACACGATATTTGTTTTCTGGCGTGCGCGTCACGTGCTGTCCTTCACGGTGGAAATAATCAGAGCTCCGCGTTTTGGGTTAGGGTAACAGCGCGTGAAGGATCTGTCTCGTATGGAGATTAAAACAAACAGCTTTTCTTCAAACACTTTTTTGGGAGTTTCGAGTCTCGATCTTTCAGATGTTTCAGATGGTCTCGTTAAAATAAACGCTGGGTATATTACCCTTTTGGCTTCTGTGTACTATTCTGTAACATATTCTACCTCCTTATCTAATTTTAAATAAAATATATTATTTGAAATAATTATAATGCATTATAATTTTATTTTAGGTATAATAATATTTATTTTAGGGAAATTAATTCCGTACAGAGCCTTTTAACATTGATTATTTGAACAGTGAAAACCAAATGAATTTTTGAAAGGATTATGATCAAGTTTTTTACACTGTACATCCATCTTTACAGTCGTTTTTCTATAAATGACATTTTCCAAGCTTATTACCAATACGCCTAAACAAAATACTAATTTACAGCACATTTAATTTATGAATCATTCAAATTGTTTCCTCCATTTTCACATTAAAACACTTCCTGAATAAAAGAAGTATTCTGTAACGCACGTAATGGAGCCCGTGTAGCTTGGTCCCATGCAAAATGGCCGACCACTACTTAAATTTTTCATCGCCAGCAGCGTTGCAGCGCGTACTGAATTGGAAATGGAACCGAAGAACGATTTAAACCCAAGTATGATTTAAACGCAATTACCCTATGGTTAGAATTCTACCTTGCTGGTAAAACGTTTGGTTGAACCGACGAGTTCGCGGACCGTGCATACTATTTCAAAACAGTCACGCTTATTGTTTACATGAAAGTAAAATCACAGGAACGAATAAGCGAGACGGCCGTGCTTGCTCCGTAAAAACAGTCGTCGGTTCTGTGCATTCGACCTTTAACGACCACGGTTTAAACCTAAACGGAACGGTTTCAGTTTTATATTCCAATTTCTGAACCAAGACATAGTTAACCTATTTTTCTTGGAAACTATGCAGGGTGTTGGGAAAGCTGTGTCATGCGTTCGTGATAGTAAAGAGGTATACGACAAACCATGTCCGATGTTCGCATAATTACACTCGAGCAACACTCAATCCAGTATATGAACTATCGGTACAAATTTATTCTAACAGGTACAAGTTATGAATTGAATTATATCCTTGTTTTTTATATCTTTACGTACGAAAGATCATTTTTGAAAAGTTTGCTTTAAGGTGGTTCTTTCCAAACTGTACTAATCAAAACAAAACTGAAATACAGAAAGTACTAATAACGATATATTTTCTATAATAAAATTCTTTAAAAATTATGATTTTTGGTGGGTTGGTCATTTTTTACCAAATTAATTAAAGGGTATAGTGTTAGTGAAAAGGGTATAGTGTATTATGTAAGAGGATATATAATGTATGTTCTAAACTTTGCCACGTCCGAACATATCTTAACTCTGTTTATGTAATATCAACTGTAAAATCGTACTACAAATAGTATTATATTTCTTTCATGAAAACAAGCATTAAAAATTCATTTCACTTAAACCGGATAAAGTTGAAGTTCTAAATGAGTCCCAAACAATCCCAAAAATTGTTCCAGGATTAAACAGCTTTTGAAGTATATGTACACATCTACTATAAAGGTAAATACAGTTCTGTCGCGTAAAAAAACATGTTTCCTTTTCCGACTCAGGCCAATAAATCCAAAGAACTCGTGGGTCGACCAAATGCCAGCGATTCGATACGAAATTCTTCGCCCCGTTCTTCGGCCAAGCAGAAAACACCGAGGCGGATCGTTTCCAACAAAAAAATAAGATATCCCGGACACCGTGCGCTCCTTTAAAGGTAATTACGTAATTAACAGGCTAAACGGCTCCCCGTGGCGACGGAATGACTGTACAAAAATTCCAACTGCATCCAAACGTGGCCATTAACGACTAGACCAATACCGTCTGAAATAAAAAGCGAGACTCGTTAAAATTGGACCGCAGCCATGCGCTGTAAACAACATGCCTAGGTCGCACTATACCGCTCGAGGCGTGCAGCTAGAACACCTATTTCGGCTTATCGTGATCGAGAAGCCTGCGATCGCGGCGTTTCTACCAGAATGGCGAGTCTATCTCGCGCCTAATCCGCGATGCGTTAGCGGACACGGAGTTTCCATTAGTAGCTCTCAGTGGTAACTACAATAATACAAATGGCAAGTATCAGCGGACGGCCATAAATTATGGATAAAAATGCGCCCCGAGATTTCAGCAACGACACGGTATACCTACAAGAGTTATTCGCCTATGGATCGCGCGAAACCGTGGAAACACCAGCAATATTCTATGGGAAACGATTTCCCATATGTCAGCCAACTTTTCAGCGACAAACCTGCGAAACGGTCTTGGCTACGAGTTCGCGTGTAGTGAGCTGCAAAGCCATTTACCTTGTCAGGAATCAAGGATGTGGACAGGTCTATTTAGCTTTGGTATCCTCAGAGGAAGATTAGGATTAATTTTTGTAATAAATTGTGGAATTTCTGCGGAAGATTGTGGTTGTAATTTTTATGGCTTACGGATGGTCGCCGCTTGTAGGTTCAGCTAGTTGTCGACGTTTTGCAAAAGTTGCAGTTTGCATCATCAGGATCAGGTAGTTCCGGTAGTGAAGCTACCTTTATTCAGGAATACTTTATACGCCATTACTTCGGTTTTCATCGAATGCTGAGCTATTGCAGATTGTGTGATGTAACCCAATTGGCTGCACCTTTGATGTTCCTTGATGCGTGTATTGATAGTCCTCATAATTTCTCCTATATATTATATAATTTTCTGCAGAAACATGGAATTTTATTGAATTAATTGAATACTTACTTCGATTAAATATAAATAACAATCACAGTTCACAATAAGTATTTATTTGAGTCAATACTCGTGAGAAATTTGTCTACATCTTTATATCTATTGGTTGGATAACTAAAAATTAATTTCTGACAATAGTTAAATTAATTATTAACAATATTTGTTTAAATAATGATCGAGAATATAATTGATCATAAATATCTAAAAAAGTACCGAGTCTTTACACATTTTTGTTTCGTAAACAAGATCCATAATCAAAGATAGAACGAACAGCTCCTAAAAGAAATCCTGCACTAAAAGGTGTCATTCTGGAAGCATTACATAGCCGCTTGTTACTTCAGATAAACAGTAAACACTTAATTCTAGTTCACTTTGCTCTCTTCTATCCAAAACCAAGCCACCAAGCGACACGTGACACAGATACCATAGCTACGAACTCCCAAAATTGATCCTACAGTATAACACGCTACCTTAAGAACCGTATCTTCCAGAAGCATCGTCTGCTTTTTGTTCCCCCAGATAAACATCCAATTCTGCTTGGCATTGGCAGCTTCCTTCCGTCCAGACCAAACAATTCGTGACGCACGCGTGACGCAGGCATCATAGTCTCCTAAAAGGCCATCGCTTGAACTCGGATCGTGCATCCGCGAAACAAAGACGAAGAGGTCCCCGCAGAGGAGAGTTATCATTCATGTATCGCGGAAATCGTTTCATTATCCACTCGTAAAGCGGTAATCGCGCATTGTGTGTTAAATGCGCGTACGCGGCCAAACCCCCCCGCGGAGAATGGCACCGTGCAACCACCGAGCGAGTCGATTTCTTGGCCGAAGCTGGCACGCACAAAGCGGCGCCAACCGGTTGCAGCAGCTGGCTTCCTTCCATCGATTTAAACACTGCGCTCGCAGACCACGAAGCGATCGTGCGTCTTCGGGCGACGCTGAAGAACGCTCGAACATCGCTGGACGCGGCTCGATGTATCGATAAATGCGTCGCCCGGCCGCGAGCTTCTCGGGAAGCCTGGACGGACAGGCAATGAACAAGCTCTGGCTCTTTGGGCTCTTTTTCCTTTTTCTCGTTTCTTACCGTGGCGTGTATCTGCCCTTGCCCCGTGGCAATGATTCATTTTCGTCTATTGCCGCACCGAGCCCCGCCTATCGCGTTTTTGCTCGTTTTCGGCATCTGTACAGCTGTTGTCTTGTGAGCTAACCGTATGATCTCGAATACCATACGAGATGATTGATCGCCAGACGTGGAGGTGCTAAATTCTGCAGGTTTGAATTTTTGTTGGATGGTGTTATGGGGCTGATTCATAAACAAGTAACAAGTAATCATGTTTTCGGGGAATCTCCTCAGGGTAGCAATTTTTAAAGGAAACAAAGGATAATTAACAATTTCGAAGTAAATCGAGAGTTAAAAATTGAAAGTTATTTATGAATCAACCGAATAATTTTCTTCTATCGTATTTTTTTTTTTTAAATTCGTTTAACGGGCAATGCTAGATAGACCCAGTAAGGTGATCTACCAGAGGTTCTCCGAGAATCTGATCTTGGACTTCTTCGTTTCACATTTTTATAATAAAAACCGTCGGGGTACTCTACTTGTAAGTTGGATCACATCCTCTACTTCGACGTTTCAGCTGCTTAAACTTGCAACAGAGATGGAGTCCACCTACACCAGTGACCAAAACAGTCTCGCCACGTCATGTACTCCATGAAATCAAATAACCTCTGTGTCAGATATTCTTTTTCATCCCCTTGGAAATAAACTACCTAGATGTCTTGTATTGAGTGCCTCAATCTACACAACATGAATTATGATTTATCGAAACTTTTATTTCTATAATCTACTATTCATTCCTTGTTAACGATCGTTTAGCCAGCCATATCATTAAAATCATTATATCGCTCCTTGTCTTCTTTAGTTTGGTACCCTAAGAACGCTGAACATCGTTGGACGATGTATCGATAAATGTCCACCGACAAGCTTCTCGTGAAGCTTGGACGGACAGGCAACGCACAAGCAGTGTCTTCAGGGTGCTTTCTTTTCTCTTTTCATACTCGACGTGTATCTGGTTTTGCTCGTGGCAAGCGTATTAGGCTTGATTTATGGTGTACATCTAGTGGGCGGCTGACAACCGCGATCAACGAAATATCGTGGAATGTATTCTCGATGCCGTGCCGTATGCTAACGTGGCAGATCGGCGCTTCTGTATGCAAAAGTCAAATTGTACGAGGTTCGGTACAAAAACTTGTGTCGAAGAAAAATGGAAAAGGAGAATTGGGAAGAACAGTTATTTCTTCACATGATATTTCCTTGTGCAAAGTAAAATATTTGTTACATGTAATATGAGCTGTTCACTGCACAAATCGATTAATTCCGATTTTGAAAAATCTTAAATTTAAGTGTCACAGCATTTGGTATAGTCACAAATTTTTCTATTTATAATAACTTTCCTGAAAAGGAAATAAGTGTTTTCAATATTTATTTGAATTTATATTATAAAGGGAATTTAACAAAACAATGTCTATTACTTCACCGCATTTCTGAACTTTTTGTTTTATGGAGTTAATCGATTTGTGCAAGGAACGGCTCATTAATCTAATATATAATATGGAATATGTAATATGGATAGTAATATGGAATAATAAATAAAATACTTGTTGCAGCACGTGTAAGCTAGAAATGTACAAGCTGTTACCAAATACGTGGAATCTTTCTTTAAACCTTTGAGACTGCGGGATGATTTTTGCTGCTAAACTCTAACAGGCGTAGACTTCTGAATTTAAAAAAAATATCAGCTTATAGGGAACGATAAGACGAAACCTTTTTGTATTTACAGTTTATTCATAGGACGCTTAGTTTCGAAAATAAAAATTCAAAACTTAGAAGACCTTTGTCCTAATATTCAATTTTTGCGACGAAATTCTAACTTTTCAATTTTTATTTTCGAAACTAAGCGTTCTATGAATAAACTGTAAATATAAAAAAGTTTCCTCTTATCATCCCCTATAAGCTAATATTTTTTTTTTAAATTTATTTAACGAACACAAACATTTCTCTGAGCCCATTTCTCGAGAGCGTATATATACGTCTGTTCCTGATGAAAACCTGAATCAAAGAATTCTTCTCCACATTGATAAGGCTTCATTCTGGGGATATAAGTTTTCTGCGTGTATGGATGTGTTTGAGTGTTCCTTCTGAGTCAGTGCGCGTATGCGTACATTTATATTCTGACTGGAATATAAATGGTGCGCACCAGGAGTCACATCGGTAAACTTTGATTGCTTTTATGTATGTAACGAAGCCTCAGATTGCAACGTGGTAAATGACTTTTCTATTTCTTTTTACGCTAAGAATTGATCCTGAGAAATGATCCTACATTTTTGTTGACACCCTTGTACAATTAAACGAATTGTACGAGAAGGACGAAACGTAATCAGGTAACTATCAGGATGAGGATACGAACAGTCGATAGTGAACTAGTATTGGTCAAAGAAATAAAATGTTTACTTAACAAGGAATTGTAGTCATCTGAAAATAATATTTCTACGGATCTTCCTTATCGCGAAGTTAAGTCATTCTTACGAAAGCGAGATAATGATTGCTTCTTATTGTTAACTGCACCTTCTACGAAGTGAAAAATTATTCGAGAATTTTACCCAGGGATCGGAATTCATCTAGCCAGGAAAGAATATTCACGATGCTGTCGATTGCAAAAAATCCCGCGGACGTGATGAAACTGATAGTCAAATCTCGATAAATCACTACCGTACGCGAAGTCCCTCGTAAATTTATTCAATACTGGATACGAAGAGGTACGGGGCATTAGAAAGATAAAATGAATATCAGACGATCACGTCGTTCAGTCAATTAGTCTTGTAATTTTCATGAAGCGAAGCAAGATGAATCGAAACGAAAGATCGTCGGATTTCTTTTATTCGAACATAGTTAATCGAGTCGGGGAGTAGTAACTGACACGTTGATTGTGAAGCATAAAAGAATATCAAAATTAATCGACTAGGAAGGAACGCACGCGGAGCGATGGAAATCCATCAAATGTAAAATCAGCCACTTGCATCATGCTACCGCAATAGGAAAAAATTCTTTTAAAACTAGTCATATGAGGCTTACATAGCCCGCAGGAACGATCGCGCCGCGTCCTCCGCGGAGGATGATGCAACGATCCGTTCCTGAGGTATTTCAGTTGACTACGACATTGCTGTGAAATTAAAAACACCTACTTGATACGTCGTTCGTCAAAGTGTCCTTGGTACCAGTACCTTAAACCAACGAAACGGTACACTATTTTATGTTCTGTGTGGAATCAAACAGTTTCTGCTTGTATCATTCCTTTCTGTCTCTTTACAAATATTAGATTTATCCAGGAGATTCGTTTTAAATGCCCCACACTGTATATTGAACGGATTGTTTGTATTTATGTTTATGTGATCTGCTATTGAACCAAGGTTTTTTTTGTTTCTTTTATATACTCTACTTTTATGTACTCTAAGTTTGGTTTGATGTGGAATTTGATCACGAACAAAATATTTCTTGTTACATTTGTCCGTGAAGAAGACGTAAACATAACTTTCGATGAAACTAACGATTAGTGATGCGAACGAGACGAAACGACACGAGATTATGTAATATTATAATATTAACAAACTTGTATGTGGCATCGTTTGTTAGCGCGTTCCCGTAAGAGTGTTCCCTTCACTTCTTGCAACAGAAAAATAGTTATGATGGGAATTAAGTACGAACAATAATGACATTAATATGATATAATGACAATTCATAGATTGAAGAATATAAATTATACAGTATCAAGAAAGTTACGATTGATGACTCTGGAAACCTCTCGAAGAGTAATCTTCCAATCACTCATGGTACCAGGATAATTAAAGAATGTCCTAATAGAACATTTCCTCATTCATTGCGATACTTCTCCGTGATGGAGGCAGATAATTATTTAGTATGAATAAGAGTACCATTAATATGATTTCAAAAAGCACACACAGAAGAAATGTAAATAAAGTGAAACTCATAAAAAATACCATTTGTGTAGCTAAACATATTAAAACAATCTAATGGAACCTAACACCTCCATACAAAGAATTCATAAACTTTCAAGGAAATCATTTACAAACAAGGTACATTACAACTTGGACCACATTATTTCAATTGATAATTGAGGATGATCTCGTGTATTTTTCCAAAGAAATATAAACAAGAATCAACGAGACACTACACCTTCTAAAATATACGTTTAATGCTAAATAGTATTTATAATTACTGTTTTAATTATATTATGACATACGTATATAAATGTTCAACGTGTAACCCACAGTGGTCGCTAATGGCTTACAAGCTGATGCGACGGTAAATAAATTAATAAATAGTAATAATAATAATTTCCAGTTCAATATCACATTATCCGAATAATGGAGCTTCTACCTACACGTTCGTTCCATCGATGAATGATCGCAACGTTATATCTGTATCACTAATTGATAATTACGTTTCGCTATTCATCCAAGCAAGTCTCGATTTTGTCGGAAGCACAAAACGGTATCAACACCCCTGCACGTATGATTTCCCCGCCGATTTAAGGCAACGAACGGTTAACGCGACGCGAGCAGGAGGAGCACGAAAACGGTTTCAGATTGCCTGGAGTTCGCTTCATGGTCGATGAACAACGGCCAAGGATCATCTCTCCGCCCGCCGGCAATGAGTTATTAAACAATTATATTCGCATCAGAGAAATAACGTTTGCGCCTCGATTCGACGCGCCGATAACCGACATCGACGAAACCCCCGGAGTAAAGTGCATCATCGAAATAAAAAAAGAAAGGAAACAACAGCAGAAGGTGGATGAAGAAGTGGATGAAGAAGAAGAAGAAGAAGAAGAGGTGGAAGAAGACCTCGTAATCGGCCTTGCCTCCGCTCCGGACTGCTAGGTGGCCGTAACGCGCCCAGTCCCTGAATTAATCGATTGGTAAATAGCAATTTGATTGCACGACACGTTTGTTAATGAATACGCATAATTCCTGCCTCCTGTTCGCGATCCTACGCGCACGGTACGTTCCCTTCTGCGCTTTCGATCCGTCCCTTTTTCCAGCTGAGAAGCGACGTACGGGCGCGCGTTTCTTCTGCAACGTTCCGCGGCCGTCTAAACGATATCGGTGACCTGGCATTCGTTTCTTGTCGTCGGACGGGACTGACCATTCCTCGAGATTTATGGAACTGCGCTCTGTACCGTTGTTTTATCGCCGGACAGCGAAAAGGCTGCTTTCGATGCCGAGATTGCAAAATGAATGCGGATTGTTTCGATCGTTGGCCAAGTTTGCGATGATTCTTTTCCACTTGGCACGGGACAGTTTATGTTAGATTGTGAAACGTCCTAGGTTGTTTAATTATGGGATTGGCTGGACGCAATGGAGGATTTGTTCTTGGTCCCTCGTGTTGCATTTATGTATGGGAGCTGGGTGTTGTATATTCTTGTTGCTCATAGCTCTTTGCGTTCTTCTTTTATTTTTGCTAAGTATCGGTGTTTCAAGATATATAAGAATGACGTTAGCAATTCGATTGACTTTCCATGTAATATTTTAGTTAGAATAAATTCAAAACTTTTGCTATTAGAACCTCTTTGGCAGATTTGGGGAATATGTGACATAATGATATTCAAGTAACTTTTATACTACACATAGTCGGTTCCATAATGTATTATTGGTAAGCATATTATTAGATTTATTTTAATTCCATGTATGTGTGCATTAAATGCAATAGCCAAGCTTATAATTCAAGCACTCTTCAGAATATCTGAACTTAAACTATACTTAAACAGTTGCTTAATTCTAACTAAATTCTTTTCCCTCAGAATTTGTGTTTCACAAGCAATTGATCAATCATATTCCTACTGGCATAATTATTCCTTAAATTGCATTATCCGATCAAGCTTTTCCAAAATTTTCTTTCGAACGATGAACTTGAAAGGATGAATCCACATCCCGTCCTTATCAAGCACGTCACCTTACGGATGTACACACTCTGTTTACCCATCGCGATTGACAACCCACAAGTTCGTGAGACCGTACTGCCTGACGAATTCGCAGAAATCGAAAATCCACAAAAAATTCTCTCTCAACCGTTCTTCTTCTCGCCGGGCTCGCGCTAATTGGCTGCCACGGAGCATATAATGAAACGTAAATGTTTTCCGTCCGTCTCACCGTCTCCTCGACTTCCAGTTCAGCTGTAGGCGCCACCGACGGCGATATTTTGAAAATTATTAAATCAGTGATCCACGGCGTGACCTTTTAGGCTGGTTCTGAAAGAGAAGAACCTACTAATGGGAACCCGCTAATGGAGGACCGGGCGACGACCTTTCGAAAACAATCGATCGCCTTGCTGGTCCCGGCTGTGAACCAGGAACGAGCCTTCCGAGTGAAAGTCCCCGTAGCATTGGTAGCATTCCGACGTTTCTTCACCGATATACGCCGCGGTAGGATAAAGTGGGTCAGCTGCAGATATTGCACCACCTTCCTTCTAGCGTATCAGTTTCCGTTTTGTCTCATGGGATCCACGCGATAGCGGTAACATAGGATTAATCAACCTGAGACACCAACACGGGGGCAATAGAATCCCTCGAAACGACGAATTTCAGATTTCTCGTTTGACTTTTGAAGTATTATTAACCCTTTGGACTTGATAGGTGACTCTCAGTCACATCTTAACAAAATGTAGTAACTCGAGAGGTGACTCTTGGTTACCACCATGTTTTTTTTTTTATTTATTACGCCATTGAACTCCTTATGCTCATTCCTGAGCATATTGACAAATACATTGTAAATTAAATCAATCGGTACACATTGCAAAATTAAACAAACTTAAACTTAGATACATTGTAGAATTACGCAATACTTAAACTTAGATACAATTACTATATAAGCACAGTATACATGTTAGTATACTAGAAACGATATGTGATTTACGACGATAAGCCATGAGATTTTAGAAACTTGAATATAATTAATAAGGGTTGAATCATTGGTTTACTGAGGAATACATCTATTGTATGAGGCGGATAAAGTCCGATTTTACAAAGATTACGAATCATGTTATTCCTATTGCAATTAAGGATTCGACATTGCCATACTATGTGATTGAGATCCTGCTCCGAACAACCACACTGACAGCTCGGGTTATCGACAAGTTTAACTCTAAAAAGAGAGGCGGCCAGATGATAATGGTTCGAACGACATCTGTTTACCCAAGTAACAAATTCTCTAGCATAACCCTTGTGCGCGAACCAGGGGGCTCGAAGGAGGACTGTAAAAGAATTTGAAGTACATCACTCCTTAAAATTCTCCATCATCCAGCATTTGCTTTTTGTTTTTATTCTTAGCTTGTTCTCTGAAGAACTGCGTGAAGTCAGTGTATGGGACTGGAAAGCTATTGGAGATTTCAATTTCAGTGGCGCGTTTAGCCAGGAGATCCACTACCACCATGTTTGACACAGTAAATCAACCAGCAATAATGTTTGTTTAGCTTTCATTTCTTTAAAACTCGAAACTTCATAAATGAAATGATTGTCGGTGAAGTAAAGGTGGCCTGATTCTCAAATCTCAAATTAGTTTGCGATCACAAATCGGGCTACATCTTCAAAATCAATATAAACTTAGCATTCGTGGCAGTAGTGCTTAGAATGTTAAGAAAGCATTTCAAGTTGCTGGTAGATACCAGACAATAAACCTCAAATGCAAAGTTAGTTGTGTTAAGGTGGTTAGTTGGCCTAGTGTTTAAAGGGCAGTTTGCCACTTGGAGCTGAAAATTGGAGTTCCTCTGTCATTTATTTTAAGATTGAAAATCTTTTTATTTTCGAACAGCCGAAATTCATGTTCCGTTATATGGTGAAAAATGTTGTGAGGCAATGAAATGGGTGAGTAGTAACAGAATAAATATGTTCCGTTACACAGCTTGAAAAGTGGAAGGAAAATGCAATGAAGGTAGAGAAAGACAGCGAATAAAGAAGAGGACGCACAGTGTGATATTTCAGCGATATAGCGGGACAAAACTTGTGTGGTCCAATACTTCGGAAACTATTAGGTCGTCCACACACGAATCTACTCAAAAGAAACGTAATTGGTTGGTGACTGAAATCACAAAATAGTTACTTATTATTTAGTAATGATTTTGAACATTTTTAGAAAAAGTTTCTACCGCTGGCCGCGCAGTGTAATATTACAGCAAAGCAATTATTTTCCACCAAGCAACGATTAAAAATCACGTCCAATCGTAACTCGTACATTTCAATACCTTGGATTAGTTTATATCCAACTGGGTCCATTGAGAGCTCTCGGTTCTACTAATAAAAATTTGAAACGTAAACGAGACGCAATTAGTTTCGCAATTAGACTGATCGATCGGAACGATATCGACGGCAATTTTCGAAAATTTACCTCGCTTTCCGTTGATAAAACGAGTTAGGAGATCCCATTAGATTGCCATCGGTATAATCGACTGAAAATAGTACACAGGCTAATAGAGTATAGGTTATTTACGACATTCGATTCGCAGGTATTTACGAACAAATGGGCCGGATCAGAGCACAGCTCGATATAATTGACAACATAACTATTTCACATTTTCTTCATAGCCACGGTCATTCGTTTTACTCATACGTCCACCGATTAGCTGCGGCTCGCGGAGACTATGCGGACCTTTCCGTATGCGTTGCACCTTTTAAGTCGCTAAAGAATCGACTCGAGAAATCGATCGACATTTCACGTCTCTCTGAAAAACCTGTTCAAATTCTGCCGTGGGGAGAGTTCAAGAAAACTCTGGAGGTTTCGTTTCTGCAGTCTTGACGGAGGAACTTTTATATAAGATTTTTCCATCGTCAAGAAGATAGCCACTGCGTTAACTGTGAAACTCAAATGACTTTAGAGTGGCTGATGGTAGACATTTAGAAAATTATGAGGCAGTATTTTCTCAAATTAAATTTAACCCGCAATAATCGAACGATTAACAGAGTATCATTTTTGCCATTGAATTTAAAAATTTATTTTAAAGTAGGTGTGACACTTAAATTTTATTTGTTAATATTTCGTCAATCTACTCTTTCAATTAATTGTATTAATTCGTTTATTCATTAAATGGTTATGTCCATGAACTATGCATTGCTTTTGCATAAAATTCTATATATCAAGGAAAGATTAAATTCTTTAATCTTTTTTAAAACTAGCAATTATTCTTTATTTAAAATTAATCGCATAAGACCGTTTACTAAATCGAATAACTATCCAGAGAAGCTTCTATTCGTTCAGCATAAAATATATTTCATTTTACGATTCAGGATAGTAATTCTCATCCAACAAGTAAGGAAAATTCATCTAATATACGTTATTTCGAATTTTTCCTAATACTGCATCGAATTATCCACGCTTTGGCTCGAGCAAATTCACTGTCATTTCCCTGGTGTGAAAAAGTGGCCTCTTCGTTCTCCCTAGCGAGAATCTCCGTTCACCGTCAAGGTACCGGAAGCGAGGCTGCAGCTATCGATGCGTCAGTCGGATGACGCGAGATCGTGGGTGATCGATGGCCTTCTCGTTCGAAGCCGCGGCCATCGATCATTTGACTCGTAGACCTCGCGTCTCTGTCCGGCAGCTTCCTTCCTATGGAGTCTGCTGTCTCTTCTTTTCCTTTGACCGATGTCGCTTGACTGGTGTTCGGTGGCAGGTACGTCGATTGCCAGACGTATCTCAAGTAGCTTCCTCTAACGGCACGAGACGTTTGTAATGGTTAATGGGCGGGAAAGTTCCATCAGGATGGCTTCGACTGTTCCGATGGAATTTTTGATAGAGTATCGATGATTGCTCGTGTCTGTGGAATTCGTTATCGTTGCTTCCTCGAGATGCTCGATGTTTCTTCGAATTGGAATTTTGTCCGAAAGGTGTTGGCTATTGAAAAAATTTCGTTAATGTAATGCAATGATTATCATTTTCTTAATTTTATAATACAAACATGCTCAATGTTTCTTTGAATTGGAATTTTGTTCGAAAGAAATTTACTATTGAGGAAATTTCGTTAGTTGTAGTGCAATGATTATTGTTTTATTAATTTTATAATACAAACGATACTTACATTTCGCATTTTTACTTTAACTCACTTGGTCCTAAATTCTTTTCTATGAAATAAAGTGATCTTTTATTCACCTTTGGGCACTTTTCTGAAAATAATTAATGAATATAGGAAAATACAAATATCAATAGCTTTCATTAACAAAATCATAAAAATAAATGTTTAATTCTTTTAATATTCATTTTCACACATCTATTCCTTGAGTATTTGCATCTTTTTCAATCGAGTTATTAGACTTTGTTTTTAATTTCACCTGGGCATCTTCGTATCGACTGTCGTTCCATTCGATTCTTATTCCACAATACTCGAAACCCAGCTCTCGCGTACGAAAACAATCCACGCAAGAATCGTCTGCAGAATATCGCCGTTAATTTCACCATTGCGAAAAGAAGTGCAACGCAAATTTGCATTGCCGCGTCGCGCGGACAATTAACACCGATTTCCTCTTCTGCACGTTGCACAAATGCATTTTGTTTGGTGGGCAAGTGGGATTACACGTGAATCGTGGAATTTCTATCGCGCGCTCGCGTCCCTTGCGGTGAATTCGCTAACGAACTTTCCACTGGTTGTGTTTCTGGGAACAGAAGAGTGGCTCGCATTCATCTATCATAAGCGAGCCTTCGCGTAACCTCTCGTTTATGCAAATACCCCTCTCGCAGGAAAGAGCCCAGAAGGCGAACGGCGTCGTCGCTGAAACGAGCGTGCTTCGTTTGTTAGCCTGGCATCGTTGAACGCAACCACCTATGCTCACGAATGGTACACGCGTTACATTATACGGATAAACCGACTATAGCGCGGTTAATTCGCGGCGCGGTATATCGGAAGCGTGTTGTAAGAGATAACCTGCCTGAAACACGGTTGATTCGTACCGTGCTATGTACAAGTTGCGTGAAACGAAACTGTGCTGTACGAGGGGCTGAGAATTATGGCGGTGTACGTAAAATAGGAATTAGAAAATTGAGCTACATCGCGATTACGCGCAAATTCTTTGTTGTAGAATCGAGATAGTTGTATAATAGTTCCTAATCGTGGTAATATTGTTATGAGATAGTTATTATTCGATTTTACATTTTCTTCTTCACACCGACCAGAATATCGTCACCAACCATAACAGAATATAGTACAGATAATTCATTAATCATGCTAATCGTTATTAGTGTGTTCCAAGAATTGTTACTTTTTGGTCTTCGCAAAGCAGAGACTTCAATAAAATAGTCGTTGAAACGGATAACCATTTGCAAACAATTTATACGATATGAAGTAGGTACTAACTTTGCATCCCAGTATGAATGTTTCAGAAAAAAACACATTCATCGCATTAATACAAAATTTAACCCGTTCTATAATACTATCAATAAATTTAAACATTTTAATCATCGTTTTTGTAAGTGTTAATATGTGTGTACGAATAATATGTAAATTTAGCATTACAAAAGTAAACATTTGTGAGAGTTATGAAATTTCTTATTACATAGTAAACAATAGAAAATTATTTCCTTAATTTTTCTTAACCTTTTCTATTTTCATCAATTAATATAACTCACTTTTCTATCCTTATTAATCTCTTTAAAATAATCTCCACCTTTTGAAAAATCTTAATTTTAAGTGTCAAAGTACTTGGTAATAACTTTTTATATTTACACATATTTTATATTTACGACAAACATTACTACATCGCATTATTATTATTTGTACATTATTTCATTGCATTTCCCAACTTTTTTGTTTTACGGAGTTAAGCGATTTGTGCAACGAACGGCTCAATTCTATTTATCTCCTTTTATAATTCCATCTAGGTTTCCTCTCTCCTTATTAGTGATGGAATAATCATAAACAGCGACGTTCCCCTTTTTTTTTCTCTTCGTGGAACAATTTCATCCGTACGAAAATCATCTCCCGCAAGGCGTACAAGCTCGCCGAGAGCCGGGGCGGCGTATCAAGCAGGTTGCACGGTAGCCCCTTTATCGCGTGGTTGGTATCTCGGTTGTAGAGATGCTCCCCGGGTAATCTACATCGTCCAGGAAGGAGAGCCTGGCGCACGGTCCCCTTGTACGACAGAAGTAGAAAGTCTTTCTCGTTCGATGACCCGCCACCTTCATGTTCAGGAAGACCCCAGGCCCCCGTGGGGTGGGGTACCGTGGTACCCCGTGTAATATAGAAGTCGATGAACGACCGTCGGCCACCGGTGTTTATTCAGGAAGAGTTCCACTGCTCGTAGATAACTGTGCCCATGGACAGTAAAGAAGTCCATACGTTTCTCTCGGTGCCCTCTTCGCGACCGGAGGGATTTGCATGAACGGGGCCTACAAGTACGCGGGTCGGGACGTTCTCGTCAGACGTCCTGGGAATTGATGGAAACTATATTTGGATGACGGGGAATAAATTGTAATCACGAGCGTGCCACGGATCGGTTCGCGGAAGGTCGTTCCATATGGGACGCGGGACGACGTTTATGCGGCATTCTAAAGTTCGAGATTTACGGAACACCACGCGCTAGAGATCCCGAGGAAATCGACGGGAACGTTTATAATAAAGGGTTCGCTACGGGACTTGCTAGACTCGAAGATGTGCACATCTAAGGGGTTGGTTCATGGGGGATGTCTTGGTCCTTTGTGAGGTAAATAATTGGTGGTAGTGGGTTAAGATAACTCTAGTCACACTAATTAAGGCGTCTGGCTACCCTGAGCGTTCGCCAGATGGGTACTATTCTTAAAAAAAAATTAATTAAAAAATTAATCAAGTAATCGCAAAAATCCATTGCTATTCTTCAGATAATGTATCTAAAAGTAGTGTGTACAAATTTCAATCGGACCGCACGTTTACTTTTAGCATTATCTCGAAACTACATTTTTTGAAATGGTACAACGTAAATCTTGTAAACTATCGGTTAGATACATTATCTGAAGAGTAGCAATGGATATTTGCGATTACCCGATTAGTTTTTTTTTTATTGACAATTTTTCTCGTGAAATTTCGGTGAAAAATAAAACTAAATTTCTTCGGCTCACCATAAATTTCTTAATGGTAAAAAAAAAATCCAATTGCTACTCTCTTGCGACAAACTCCAGAAACAATCTAATATTTTGTTTTTTTTCTTTTTCACATGCAATCTAAAGAATATAATGATGATACAGCCCACGCGCGTTTCGTGCCGAAGGCCTTCACCAAAATTTTCGAACCGCCGCCACTTTTTTTTGTTATCTCAAAAAATTTTTCATGTGTTCATTAAACCGTTCTTTAGTATGTGTCAAAACATAAAAATATTTTTTCCTATACTTTCGCATTTATGAAATTTTTAAGAATAGTACCCATCTGGCGAGCGCTCAGGGTGGCCAGACGCCTTAAGTCTGTAAAACAGCTCTACAAACAGCCAATAATTACTGCAATGAACACGTATTTATCTACTCGGATTGTTTGAGTGCTTTACAAGCCTTAGCCAAAGGTTTCATTAATGGGAAGTCTAATCCGTACATATTTGACATCCTGAAATTATCGAGCCAGGCTTTAATGGTAGGAGAAATCTTTATTTCTACTGGATTCCTGCTCACAATGGAATACTGTACAACGAAAAAGTGAATCTCCTGGCTAAACGCGCCACTGAAATTGAAATCTCTAATAGCTTTTCAGTCCCATACACTGACTTCACGCAGTTCTTCAGAGAACAAGCTAAGAATAAAAACAAAAAGCAAATGCTGGATAATGGAGAATTTTAAGGAGTGAAGTACTTCAAATTCTTTTACAGTCCTTCTTCGAGCCCCCTGGTTCGCGCACAAGGGTTATGCTAGGGAATTTGTTACTTGGGTAAACAGATATCGTTCGAACCATTATCATCTGGCCGCCTCTCTTTTTAGAGTTAAACTTGTCGATAACCCGAGCTGTCAGTGTGGTTGTTCGGAGCAGGATCTCAATCACGTAGTATGGCAATGTCGAATCCTTAATTGCAATAGAAATAACATGATTCGTAATCTTTGTAAAATCGGACTTTATCCGCCTCATACAATAGATGTATTCCTCAGCAAACCAATGATTCAACCCTTATTAATTATATTCAAGTTTCTAAAATCTCATGGCTTATCGTCGTAAATCACATATCGTTTCTAGCATACTAACATGTAAACTGTGCTTATATAGTAATTGTATCTAAGTTTAAGTATTGCGTAATTCTACAATGTATCTAAGTTTAAGTTCGTTTAATTCTGTAATGTGTACCGATTGATTTAATTTACAATGTATTTGTCAATATGCTCAGGAATGAGCATATTACTAATAATCCCGTTAGGGGGTTCAATGGCGTAATAAATATAAAAAAAAAAATTAAGTCTGTAATAGAATAATTTCTTTAATATACTAACGATAGCAGTGAATAACATGCGAGCTAGTGCATTGTTAAATTAATGTGTTGTTGATTTATATGCTAATATGAAATATTACATATAAATCTTTGTACAGGGGAACGAAAAATAAACTATGTAACTGATGTGATTCTCCTCGTAATTTAAGGTAGTTAAAGTGACCCTATGTAGAAGATTCAAGCCTGGAGACAAATTCAGAGTAGAATCTGTTAATACAGGACCTGATAGTGCCCTCCTGAATAGAGAGGATGATCAACAACTATTATAATAACATTAGATCTTCAGTACCAAGTAGCAAAGATACATTAAACGAGGTTTGCTACACATTGTATTAATTACTCAAATTATGTAAGAACCTCGGTTATTGTCCACTTTCAATCCCAATTGCTTCCTACGACCAATTAACGTCCACCTACTACTACACAATTGTTTGTCACTGTTGAAAGAGCAAATAAAATAAAATAAGTTTTGTTGAGAGTATTTAAATCTAGAACATGAAGTCGGCTATACCACCTATGTAGATATATTGTAGATACAAATACACATGTGGAGTCACTCCCATAAATATTAATAGGTTTAACGTATCCAAATAAATTTTTTATTGTGTAAACGTGCAAGATCTATTTACATTTGTACATACGTATAATGACTTATTTGAAAATATTAATCCTATCGTTTAATTTAGACAGAGTCCTTGAATAAACGTAAATGGTGCGAATACTTATTGGACTGAGTGTATACACACATAAATACAGATACAGATACGCATGAATATACAGATACACACGATACATTTTCAGTAAAACGATCGCTACTATACCCACTCATAAAACGACAAATTATATTTCGCACGGCGCGCGGCGTCCACAGAATTTGTTCAAACCCCGTTCGCTCTTCTCAGCGAAACCGCGGACGTAAGTGGGTTAAGCTGTGTCTCCAGAGCAAGCTCCATTAGCGTGGTCCGGAACGAGAGCACGCGACCCACGGTGATTATGCGTGCTCTTTCGTGCGGGCCGCGTAATGCCTGGGCATTAAACGATAATCGCTGTTTAAAGGAGCCCCAAGCTCGCGGCGTCTAGATTGTCAGCGACGAGCGTCTGAGCAACAAAACGACGCCCCCGTCAGCTCGTCCATCGCGCTGGTCTAACGAACCCCGGGCCCACGGAGTGCATAAAGTCGATCGTGACCCCCCTCGCGCCCCTCCGTCATTACGTTTACCCGAGCTTTAGCCCCGTGATACATATCGTATATTATTATTCCTCGAAGCTGTCCAATTACCTTAGCCGGCACCGCAATTCGTGCTAATGGATCGAGAAGCACGGGTGTATCGTGGCGCGCCGCGGAGGAAATCGCCACGACGCCAAGCGCCGTTCCTGGATTTCTTTGGCGAATATCCAAACGCGCCGAATGAGTCGAAACCGGCACCGCCCTGTCCCTCCGCCGACCCCCAGTCGGAGGAAAAGTTACGTTTACCTAAGGTTTTGATCCTATTTCCGTACGGGTCAGCGACCTTCCTCTCTTGCACGCTCTCTCCGATTTCCACGCTACGAGTCTTCCCTCGACCCTTTTCTCCCGCTTTCCCTCTATCACTTTCTACCAATCCGTTGGTTTCTCTTCGTCCACGTATGGGTGGAAGGGCTTTTCGTTTGGGGAACTGAAGAAATTCATTCCGAAGATGCGACGTTGAAGAAAATAAATTTGGGTACGGTTTGGGAATTTTAATGGGGCTGCCAGAGCAAGGTATGCAACAGGTGTTGGATTTGGTACTTACTAGTTGGTTTGAAACGAAATTTTAACTTGGTAGAAATTTTCTATGAGCGGGAATCTGCAGTGCTTCAAATTTTATTTTATTTTTCTCAGAATTGTCAGATTAGACAGGACCTGCATGAATTTTAGAACAAACCGTTTTCAAGTCTTATTGAAGTGGTATTAAAATGCCCTACGGTTTGGCTAGACTACTAGTAGTTGGCTACTAAAAAAAATTATCATGAATAATTCAGTCTCCTTTTAAATTCTGATGGAATGACCATATCAATTTTATAGAATTACATACATGGCAACTGTTCGTTTATCATCTTACAAGGCTAAGGCTTACCTGTTCGTCTTATCACTTTTTGATCCAGGAATTACCTTCTCGTAAAACGAAAAAGAAAAGAATTTATTCTTGATACAAAAATAAAAAGAAAGTAAGCGCTATTGCATGCGCTTTAAAGCAAATCATTTATCGTATTGAATGTAGACATATCCAAATTATTTTTCTATTTTGTATATACCAGTTTTGGGTATGTCTATAATAGTACATTCAAAACAAAAAAATAAATTAGATGCACCTGAATGTATCTATTGGAAATGTATGAATGTAATCTATTGCAGTTGAAACTTTAAGGGGTCGTTTGACCCCCTAAATATGAAAACGGGCCAATATAAAAAAGTACGTATATTTTATTTTTCGGCCCTTTAAAACATATCCAAAAATCAAAACAATCGGAGGAGGACACCTAAAAATCTTTCTTTTGTCAGTATTTCATTTGTACCGTCTACATAGGGTAGTTTCCACCCCTCGAACGCAAATATCCTACAGTAAGGACGAATTTTAATATTTATTAGTTTGCCCGGAAAGTCCGTGCCGATTTTTGATAGGTGGTACACGTTTGTTTATATTGGAATGGTTGAAAACAATTAACATGGGTGCATCCCTTAAAAGATGGAAAGGTCGTGGAACAAAATGGTATTTATATAATTCAATAATTGTATATCAAGATTCAAATATACCTTTGAATTTTTCTTAAAAATTAACACGAACTTTCTGGACAACCCAATAATATCTTCATGCTTCATATAAAATCTTCATGCTCAAGTGCCTTATCTTCTACATAAAAATTATTATCGATCCAACAACGATCAAACACACCTTGAAATCGAACCATTATACATCTTTTCCCGCGAAACCGATAAGAGCCTCTCGATGCTGTTGCAAGAAGAAGACTATTTTCAGCGATATTTTCCAATCGGAAGATTCTTCGTACCATACACAAAAATGAATAATGCTTTCCGCGGGAGGCGCAACGCTTCCCGGTAGCAGCCATACGCACGCGTGTTTCTCATTTTCCCCATGGGCCTCCATCATCTGTTCCCATTCCTTCCTGCTTCTTGTTTTTCGCCGTTCCTTCGTTTCTGCCTCTTGTCCTGCGCCAACAAACCTCTCAACGCACCTCCTCGCACTATACACCTGTCAGACGCCTCGTAATTGTGAGACGACTTTATTGCTCAAAGTGATATCCGCGAGGATAGCATCCGCGGCCATAAACCAACCGCGGACGTTTGATCGTCGTGGACGACGGATCACAAAAATAAATGACGTAAAATATTAGGTAATCAGGAAAAGTCTGTCATTTTCGATGATAGAATAAAAAATTCCATAAAACGTATAGAAAATGTTGATAGTTAAATTAACTGTGATTACACTTATTAATGTTGCGATTTAGACCTGGCGTACACAATTGAGGACATAAAATTTAAAAGTTACCGACAGTATCGTTTAGGGCGAATATTCTTATTTGTGTACATGAAGAAAGACCAGTTTTCCTCGAAAACTACATTATTAGAATTTTTGTTTTATTTGTTCCATACTAATTTTAGTCCAAGTTAACCCCCAAAATTAAGTTACATTCGTACGAGAAAAAAAATAATTCAGTTCTGAAAGAGTTAACACACTAATTATATTGCAGTGGATATGATGTGATTGAATGTGGTGATGTTGAGTATAGTCTTTATATCAGCGAATGAACAAATAAACTGTAAACTAATTTAGTTGAACAGAAACCAGTGAAGTGACTCACTGACTTGCTGAAGTCTTTTCTATTTTTGTCTGTGAAAACTCTTTAAGTAGTGTTGAAGAAAGAATCTGCTGCGATAACAGCCTTCGTTTCATCGTATTTTTAAACGACAGAACGTCTTGGTTAGTCGATATCATTGGAAATCGCGATCCTTCAATTAGCGGTTTAGTATGCGAGCAACCGATTCCGTATGAGTCGATAACAGTAATTCGAAAGATAGGCAGTATGGAAAACTTCTGACTGGTCGCACAACTGGTACACGTCGAAAACTAATCTAGTATCGCGAAACGCGCTGACCAAGCATTTCCTGCGATGCTCGGCTACGACGCGGCGGCGTTGATTCCAGATATGGTAATTGCGCGCCCGGTCTATTTCAGGATAAAACAAAACCGAACTGTGATGAAGCGTGTTGCAAACGTTGCTCGTTGAAAGCAGGATGTTAAGTGTACGGGATGGCCAAGACGAAACTCCTAATTAGTGGCTTTGACGTGGAAAAATTCGGAAAGATTTCCAATGGAAACGGTGAACTGCTAGGGGAATAAAAACGTGAAAATAAACGTTCACCAGAGTGATCAAGATCGTTGGTATTTTTTCCACTGCAGTGATATGTAAAATAGCTCACGTGATTATTCTCTTCGGTTGGAACGATGAGTGGCATGATATAACTTCAATGATTTCAAATTTTAAATATAAATTGTGCTTTATTATAGTTTTGGTTTTAGTTAAAATGTTAGGGGCATATGCTTACATGTTCCCTTATATGTAAGTGGTATAGTCTTTTTCCTGGTTTTTTTTTAAATGACTTTGAAGTCTGAAGTTGAAAGTCAAATATGAAACTTATTTTAAGTAAGTGCTTATTTTCATCGAAACATCGTTTGAAGTTGTGCAACTTCAGTTGTGAAGCTGTCAAAACACTTGGTATAGTCATAACTTTTAACATTTCATCTCATTTCTCAATTTTTTGTTTTATAGAGTTGCTCGATTTGCGCAACGAACGTCTCATATCGAGCAGCCAGTAAATCCCAAACAACAATCTCGGTCCTTTCAACGTTAAAGTCATCGAATACCAGTGATCCTCTTCGACTTGTTTCCCATCCGACGACCTCAGCCCTGCGACCACGAAGAAATCGCTACTATTTTCGATGCGCCGTGCTAATCATTAATTAGCTGTTTCTTTAAGCAGCAATCTACTTTGGCATTTCGATAGTTCTTGCGAACCATGGAGAGCACCAGCAACGACGAAAGGGCGGAAGAGGGGTGCAGCGAGGACGTACGACGTGGCGAACGAGGTGGAATGCCGAGGGACAGCCACCCTGAAGAGGGGGCGATTTATTTTTCGTGTCGTTGACAGTGGTCGTTCGGTCGTCCTGGTTTTTTGTGCGACCGGTCAATGAAGATCGACGGAAGACGGATCTTGCTTATGACGGTCGTGTTGGAACGCTGGGGCAGCATCGTTTCCGGTGATCGATCGCTCGACGTACTCGGCATCGTCTGGATTTATTTCATTTTATTGTTATTGCTCGTCATCGCGTCGCGCGCAAGAAAATCAAGAAGTATTCGTCGAGAATTCTATCGATTGCCGTTGTTGGTATAACTAGTCATGAGTGACTTCGTGGGTTTGATATTTGATGTTTCTTTCGACTACTTTCGATTTCCGTAAATGGGTTTCTCGGGATGTAATTGAAACTTGTAGATATACGTAACTGGAGTTGAAAGGCTCTTCTTTTTTGTTAGAAATGTATTGATTGTGGCAGATTTATATGGAGCATAGTCTCTTTCGGTTGCAGAGTAGGAGTTAAAGGCCTGCAATTGGAAGGTCGGGAAGACTAGATGCAATACCTCGTATCTCCACTAATAGCACAATGTAGCAAAATTCAACGTAATAATACATATGATACAGTATAGCACCACAGTATAATACAGAAAAATACAGTGTAATACAGAATAAAGCAGCAAAATAGTGCATAATTGCTGCATCTAGAAGACATTTATTATAATTCCCATAAGTTTGACTGTAATTTTGAGTTAATTTACATTTTTAAATATCGCAGGTAGAGTGAGACTCTAAAGCGTGGGAAGGGATATTTATAGTCATTGAAAGGTAGTTTATCACTTGATGAAATTGACAAACCCATTGTTATTTATTTTTCTTATACTCAAGTGTATCCTTCATTATCCTTCTCGAAAAACTTCGATCATTACCATCATAAAAATTCTCTACCCACGCTCCAAATATTGATAACTGTTTCGATTTTCAATCAATATCAGAATGACTACCATATACAGATCGATAAAATCTGTTACCATCCTATCATTATGGTCTATAAATATAGCAAGAAATTAATTTCACTTAATCAAAACGTCAGTGGAAAATGTACATTTCATAATGTACAAGATGCATAACTAATCTCAAGGTTCTCGTTCCTACACCAAGGAATCTTGCTACACCTAAGTTCTTGCTTTCTCACTTTAAATCTACTCGTCACACCAGCTCAGAAAATCTGTTCGGCGCCGATATCAGATTGTACATCAATTTGCCAGCGTAGGAGCACACTTAAAAGGAATGCGTAAACGTAGAAATAGATATTCAACTAGCAATAAATTATAGTTACGTTTTTTATAAATGGTCGACGAATAGAAAAGAGATAACCGTTTCTTGCACGCACAAGTTGTTTTTACATAGGCCACCTAAGAATCACTTGATACGTTTCGAGAATGCTCTGATTATGGCACTCATTATCTTAAGCGGTGATCACTGCCGTGTAATTAATTGACCTATCAACTCCCTTCGTTGCGAGTGATAAGAGAAATTGATGTGACTGAAATTTACTGGATCTAATCCTTGCATAGTGAGTTAAGAAAAGTAACGTTTCACCTTGGACTGTAGGTCATTGAACTTGTTCCTCAAGTATAGTAGCAACGTTAGACAATGTCTGCTGATTCTTAAGTTTATATAATTGTAGGATACTTTGAAGCTATGTAGACTAAGTGCCCATATTTTCACATTTAATGTAATAGTTTCATCAATCCCAAAATATGAGTCTGAATAAATTCTGTCTGTACATGGCTCCAAAAAGATTTTTGGACTTTTTGGCTCCAGAAAATCGTTCACAGTTGCTTCAGAGAAGTTATTCATTGATTTCATTAACCCTTTCAGACCTGAATTATTTTTGTTCTCGTACTAATGTAATTTAATTTTTAGAGTTAGTTTAGACTAAAATTACTATAGAAGAAAAAAGATGTTAATAGTGTAGTTTTCATGGAAAACTGGTCTGTCTTTATATACACAAATAAGAACATTCGCCTTAAACGATAGTGTCGGTAATTTTCAAGTGTTATTCAAGTAATAATCAAGTGTGGACAATACTCTGACCATCCAAGCAATAAACTCTAGAGTAACCTAATGGACTGCCCCTAGCTTCTTACGTGCACACATATCCAACCATTTTATCCAACCTGCCAAACAGCCACTCGTCAATCGAAGATTTTTTCACATTCGTTCCGGCGACCTTATCAGTCGACCACGTTACCGAATCACAGTCTGATAGTAGTCCGACCGCTCCCAGACGTTGAAAAAACGAAAGTAAGTTATTGGCATGCGGGCGTAGCCAACAACGCCGGGGCAAGAAAAGTACAATAAAAGATAGGAACACGGCTGCCCAGGGCATGGCGATCGAAGGTAATTTCAATTTTAAATTTCGACCAGAGTCTATTTGCTCCGGAGCGCAATAAATATCGGTCGAACGCGCCCGTTCCCTACGAGTCGTACGTCGGCAATTAACGTCACGCGTCCCGATAACGATGACGCGCTTCACGACGTGGAAGATCGAGACGAGTCCCCGTGTACGGGAAACGTGTAAGTCGAAGCATCGCCTAGGGACACGCATTAATCTCCCGTCGTGTTCTCCATGAATTTAGTTAGCCCGTTCGTCCACGAAGCGTCGCTCCATAGACGCGCATTAAACGCGACAAAGCTTGCGGCACAGGTATGTACATTCCGCGACGAATCGATCACTTTTGGCCTAAATGTCAGGGACATTGGTCGAATTCAAATATATTGTATTGTTTAATAGGAATTTTGGTTCGTTTGCTCGAGAAAGGTTCGATATGACTGGTGTACGGATAAATGATTCTTATATAATTTATTTTCATCTGTCTGTGGTGTTCAAGTGCAACTGAGTCATAAGCCACGTTAAAATTAGCATGTACTGTAAGCAAAAAATGGATAGATTGATGTATGTTGCGGTTCACATGAATATAAAGGTAGTTTAAGTCATCATTTTGATCGCCCGAAAATGATTTAAGAAATACAACCCCCAAGAGTTTTCATTTGCTATTCTTTCAACATAAATCCAATGTAACTTTAAAATTGGCCACACTTCACTCCTCATAATGGATTATAATTACATTCCAGGGCCTCCAACATCATTTTACTCACTTTTATAAGAATACAGTTATGCCAAGTGTTCACAATTTTCCCTGTTCTAATCTGTAAGTTTTTCTTTGGAAAAAGTTAATCGATGCTACGAGTCTAATATAAATCTAGACCAAACAAACGTCCTCCACGAATGTCCTCTTTCGTGGACCTTCGTTGGAAGTCTCCCACTGGTCGCGGGCGTCCCTATGGTAGAGGGTGCCGAAAGGACGAAGAAATCCCGAAACACAATCCGGCGTGCACCGTTACAGGCGGCGTCGGAGATTAGGTTCGCGTCGGGGCACCGACGGCGACCGTCCGCATCGCGATAATCATCGATATTTTCTCTTCCGCATACCGATTTCGCGGCTGGACGTGACCCGTTGGGCAGAAATTGCGGCGTGCGGTCGATACTCGATACGATAATGGGCAACGACGCAGAGAAATTTCTCTCCGGAGTCTTGGCTACGTAGCCGACGTGTTCGACGCTCGACCGTTGCCTCGGCATTCTCTCGCGTCGATTGCCGATTTCGTAGATACGAATCTGCGAAAATTGGAAAAATCGCGCTCTAACCGCTCGTATCTTTCCTCGGACGATACAATTAAGGGTGAGATGTCCTCTGGATCACCGTTTCATCGAATGGTCAGGTGAGAAATGGAGCAGGGAGTTCCTTGAAGACCTTGGGAGCATGGAGACAGGTCGCGTCGGTGTTTTATAGCAATTGTTTTTGTACACAAGGTAAAAGGATCCATTGTGAAAGGCTTTTTAATAAATAAGTTTTTAGGTAAGGTAATGAATTATAGAATGTATAATTAATGTAAATAAAAAATAAAAATCTAGTAACAACCTATTATAATACATCGTTTTTACTCCACGTCTTCTGTTCTTGCATCCAAAGGTACATAGAAGAATTAATGACTCATCTTTTCTGCATAAATGATTCTTAATATATGTAGTATGCAAATTGCATAAAGAAGATCAGAATAAATAATCAATTTTTTGTTTATATTTTCATGTTTAATTTTGTGTTATGACTGTAAAAATTGTAATGGTACAGTACGTACATAAGGGATGAATATTCATAATCCAATATTCAAATATGACACACTAAGTATCAGGTGGCTTCAAGGATTCTTTCAGAGAAAACTGCTTAATATATCAGGTTTAAATATTATTTCCATATTTATTTATACTTTGTTAGACCACAGCTGCCACCATAATTAACTACCACTGGAACTAATTAATTCCGCCCATGCATGGTTAGACAAGATCTGCAAAATAAAGTTTGCCTCCATGGAGGACATGGTAATTCTCGTACTAGTCCGTGGAAACGAAAAGAACCGGTGCGCGTACCTGTACTTATCGTGCCATAAAATCTCTTTCAGGAGACATCGTTTTGTGGTCTCGGTTATAGATCTCCGCCTGATGTGTCTGTAATTTTAGTTTTAATTTATGTGCTTTAGAACCTGTTTTGCAACTAAATCATTTGCGAATAGTTAAACATGTGATATATGCTTCGGGAGGCATATTTATGAGAGTTGAAAAGATTTATACTTTTCATAATTCTCTATCCTATTTTACATTCGTGAATTGTTCGTTACGTATATTTAATTTTTCATTGCCGCGAATCCATTCTAGTATTCAGCTCTTTAAACATGTAAGTTATTACTTATTGGTTTATTCGAATGCGTTCGCAACGCTGCTCCCATATTTGAATATACGGAATATTCGAACGAAGTTCGAGGCAGCACGGCACGGAATAACCCCGTATAGAAGCAAAAAGGCGTGCAACACGTTGCTTCGAAAATCATCCTGTTCGATGAAAGTTATGAACCGATTCCGAGAGCGAGCCAACAACAAAATAGGAAATTGTATTGCGTACTTGCCTGAAACCCATCGAGTAATGGCTTATCATATATGGCGAATGCACGCCAGTTCCGACTCTGCGAGAATTGAAACAACGAATTGAAATTTGCCGTCGACAAATAAGGAAACGGGCTGAAATCTTCGAGTACGTGTCAGGTTTTACGCGGAAATCGACTTTTGCTCGTGTGCGAGTTTTACATTTCTGCAACTTCTTATTCTTGAAGTCACATTGCAGGTTTTCTATTTGTACTTTTATCATTGCTTTTTTCAGTAGTAATGGGAAATCATTCAAAACATTCTGACGCTTGAATTAAAATTCGTATCTAAGGTTGCATATAGTACAAATACAAGTATACAAGTATTTAAAATTACAAAAACGACATTACTTTCCGGTCCACTTAATACGCTATTAACAATTCATAATTTTGTTAAATTAATTAAATCGTCGTGTTTCTAATTACTAAATACATTCATTTCATTTTTATTCGACGACGTTCGTTATGACCGCGCGAAACCACGCTGGTCGAAGTCGTATTGGGCGCCTATTTAAAATAAGCCAATTAATATCCGTTAACAGGTACCGTAGTCACGATTTCTGCTCGTTCGCCGATCCTCGGCGACGCTGCCCACATACTAAGAGCCACCCCTTACCTTTTACAACCGTGCTAATCCAGGGACAATCGATTACGAATTCATCCTACGATCTATTAGCATAAGCGACAATTGCTCCGCGTCCCATTTCACGACGCAGCCCACGATCGCCGGCTCGCGCACACTCGGAATACGCATCGCTCTCTTAGAAGCAGCTCCACGAGACAGGTAAATCCTGTAGGTGGTGTGTGCGTTGAACGTCAACAGGCTAGGCGAGTCCTCAGTCCCTGTGAACCCGGTCGCTCAAACAGTCGAGGGCAAATTGACGCAACACGGATCTCCTATTCTCAAAGACGATCTTTCGAAGCACGTTTCTGAAACTACATCGTCACAAGCCCCCCTGGACAGCACCCTCGAGGGCTCACCCCCTCGTCCACTGTTTGTCTTGCACTTTAACGCGCGCCTTCGATCGTTTGGGCTCGCGAAACCTGATGTGTCCCTTTCGCGTTCTCCTCCAAACGTCGATGGTTCCGTGGCTGTGGCCGTCTTTCCGTGGTTCAGCAGCTTTTGCTAATAGCCGTGGTCCATCCAGGTACGAGGAGACACCGGTAGAGTACGTGTACACCGAGAGCAAGGTCAATATTGACACGATCGCGAGCGTAACTCGACAAACGCGCTTCCGAGCTCCGCGACGCCGGACGTCGATGACACCTGTCACGGTTCGTGTCAAGAAGTAGAATTCCACGCGGAATTCTGACTTTTCCTGCGGTCGGTGGACGGAATTATGGTGTGTTGTCTTTAGAGTGGTTTGAAAGGGGGTGATTTTATTATTAAAGAGGATTTCGTAGCACGTAAAATGATAACTCATGATACTGGTATCTTGGAAACATTATTTATTGATAGAAGGGTAGAGAGATCGCACTGCATATATTACATAAGGGTATTCTTTATTAGTAGCTTTCTGTAAAAAGACTCAGTAAGGATTCACGCAATAAATACCATTGTATTTCGATCAATAATATATTCATACCTTGTTAGAAGTAGCTTCGCTTTACGTAATCTCACTGTACATAGCCCCGCTGTTCCTAGCCTTGCTGTACGTACTTTTACTGTGGGTAGTCTCTATAAAAAAAATAATTTACTAGATAGCAACAATTTATCGTAACTATCACATTTGCAATGTATCCCATATACTTTACATACAGTACAATTTACGCTATTATATTTAACTATTTGAGAGCTGGCTTTGAGACTGTCCCATCCTACGTTTAATATTTTATTGACATTTTCCATCCATAACCCAAAATGTTAATTAACCGAAAACAGAACTGTGCTCAAGTAAAAACTCGTCAGCAAGTTCTCGGTCCCTTTCTTTCATTCATCTTGAGTTTTATTTCTCTTCCAACCCGTGCGCTCAAGAATCAATCGACGAAAGCATGACCCAAACCATTTATTTATCCGGAATACTCTGAATTCAAACGATTCCCATCGGGATTCTCGTTAGTCCTCGTCGATCGTGGATCGCATCCCTGCGTCGACGATTTCCAGGAAGGAGTGGGATCGGCGCCCGCGCGCAGGCGCAAGAAAACGAGCGCTGCTCGCGCGCATGCGCATCTTTGCAGTTGCTCGAAGCGTCGAGGGCGCATGCGCAGCAGCGAACGCATCGCGCGCGGAATGGGACGGAGCGCGGTAATTAAAATGCTACGTACGATGCGCGGTACGCTCGGAGCTCCCTTTCTTTCTCCGACGAATAAATTCAACGGCCGCTTCTCGTTCCTCTTCGTTCCACGGACGGTTTCACTGGAAACTGTCGGGAGAAGTCGTGGCTGGCTGGCCGGAGCCGCTGAAAGAAATAAACACGCGAAGCCAGAAAAAAAGAATTGCGGCTCGTAACCGGCGAGAGAGCGCTTGTGGCGACAGCGATACTAATTTCACCTCTGCATTCCATCGCCCCGTTGGCCTGTTGCCTCGAGGCACGCCTCATTCACGCGCCTTACCGCCTCGTGACGCGCGGCAAAAGGACAGATTTTTCGCAACAGAACCGCGAAAAAGGAATTTGTAACAATTACCACCGGGAAGCACTTGTCCCCGTCATATCTGTCCCGTAGTTATTTATGCTCGGCGATTGAACGTGCCATCAACCAGAGGATGCGTAGGATCGTGTTGCTTATTGGTGAAAATTTAGAGCAGTGGTCTAGCTATGGCCAAAGAGGAACATGATTATCAGGGTAACTCATTATTGTTGTGTGTATGTGGGAATTTAAATTTTAAATAGCAGTAGGAATATATTTTCTAATGAGCAAGCAATGATTTAAATAAGTTCCCAAACTTTTCGGAAGATATCCACCTAAATAGAGAAAATAAATTTTAAACTCGAAATACGAGGTGTGGCAATTAAATAACGAGACTGGTGTGAGAAATGTGATTTATTGCAAATAAAGTTACATTTAACTTTTATCCCCTTCAACATACTCTCCTCCCCTATCTATACACCGCTGCATACGTGTCTTCCATTGTTCAAAACAATGCTGTAGCTCATCAATTGTTAGCCTCTTCAACAACTCTGCCGTTTCTATTTTTACACCTTCAACAGACTGAAAATGTGTTCCCTTTAATGCACTTTTGACTTTTGGGAACAGGTAGAAGTCACACGGTGCGAGATCTGGCGATTACGGAGGATGATCAAGCACAGGAATGTGCTCGTCCGCTAAAAACTGCTTTACAGATAGGGCATTGTGGACTGGTGTGTTGTCCTGGTGCAGAATCCATGAGTCGTTCTTCCACAAATCCGGTCTTTTTTTCCTTACTCTTTCCCTCAGCTTGATTAGGACTACTTTGTAGTATTTTTGATTAACGGTTTGACCTTCAGGCACCCAGTCAGTCAGTCTGTTGAAGATGTAAAAATAAAAACGGCAGAGTTGTTGAAGAGGCTAACAATTGATGAGCTACAGCATTGTTTTGAACAATGGAAGACACGTATGCAGCGGTGTATAGATAGGGGAGGAGAGTATGTTGAAGGGGATAAAAGTTAAATGTAACTTTATTTGCAATAAATCACATTTCTCACACCAGTCTCGTTATTTAATTGCCACATCTCGTATACAAGCAGAAAATTTGTATTATATGTATTGTAATATACCAAGTTGTATTTTAACAGATTAGTCATAATTTTTATTGAAATCCTTGTGCATCAAAAAACATTTCTAAACATTTCTAAAATTCTACAGTAAACACTATATTCTTATGTGACAGACTATATATTTCCAACAGCTGTTATCCAGCTGTTTGGGGCCAACAATTTGTACCAATAAGTTAGCAACAATGCACCTGTTGACGATTATCCAAATAAAAAGTTCGCCATGAACGAAATGTAAACAGGGTATTACGCAAAACCAGTTTTAATGCAAAGTAAGAACAGCAGGGCCTCGATTTATTCGATTTAAACGGGATCGAGACGGACTGGATCAGCTGAGATCTTGGGAGAACGAATTACAGCCAGGTTAATTTACAAAATTGATAGGTTACGCGCGCCACTTTACGGATACGTGTATAATTTATTTATTGCATCAATCATAAGAGGTGTTGTGTTACAGAATAATCTCGACACGTTTAGATGGAAGAAGTATTGTTACGAGTACTTTATCTTTCAGACACATTCAAGCAACAGTTAAGTTAATTCCGTATTAAAAATATAAGTGATTTGATGTTATCTAAGCCCACGACCAAGACTAGGTCAGACTAGACTAAGACTACTTTACGATATTCCTTAATTTATTAACTAATATGCTCAACCTAGAAGAAGAAGATCGCTACCTAAAGCGACGTTCAAACGGTCCGCCATTGCACGGGCACTTATCGAGGTCCTCGTGGATATCATCAAATGCGTTGATATTCTCGACTATCATCGATTTGTACGACGTTGATCGCGCAATCGCTGTATGAAATTCATCGTCCAACGCAAAACCGTGGCCGTCCGAGTCGGCCTATCGCGTTGCACAATTAGATTTCGCTTATTACGGAGCACATCGATGCGCGTCCGATCGAACGACCCGCTCGGTGGCCGCCGGCGCTCGTGCTAGGCGACGTATAATTACTCCTGTGACCTTAAAGTCGGCCGTGCAGGCGTCGAACGGTTTTGAAAGTTAGAAAAAGTGTCGGCGCGTAATTTCGTCGTGGAACGTGGCTGACATTTAGAACACCCGTTACAACGACATTCACCAGCGTTGCTTGGGCTCGTGCTCGCGAGCGCTAGCCCAAGTATTCATGCCCACGCGTGCCGGAGCCGCGTCATCGGGGCGTCCAATTATTAACCCTTTGACTGCCAAGGGTGTATATATCCGTCCTCGAAAGTTAGCCTCGGAGAAATGTTTACATTCGTCGAAACAATTTTTAGAAAATATTATCGCCTAGAGAATCACAAGACGAAACGTTTTCATATTTACAATTTATTCACACCACGTTTAATTTCATAAGAAAAAAATTAAAAACTTGACCACTGACTACTAATTCATTCATTTTCGTTTATGTTTCGGATATAATTCAACTTTGATCGTCAACCTGGTTCTATTTTCATTTTCCCCAATAATGTCTACTAATATCTTAATATTTTTCTGATTCTTTTATTAATTATTTTAGATATTCCATGGATAATGAAGCACTCTATTGCAATAATGTCTATGCCATCATTTATTTCATAATTAACTGATTGGTCAAAAACGTAGAAATATGGATGTCACTAGTATTGGGTTGTCCGGAAAGTCCATATCGATTTTTGGTAGGTGCTACAGGTCTGAATATATCGAACTGGTTGAAAACAAATAACATGTATACATCCCTTAAAAGGTGGAAAGATTGTGGAACATAGTGGCACCTATGTAATTCAATAAATATATATTAAAATTCAATAAATATATATTAAAATTCAAACGTGTTTTTGAATGTTTCTTAGAAATTGGCACGAATTTTCTGGACAACCTAATACTTCATTCGATAATTCTAATTACGTAGACACAATAGAAATAGTGGAGTTAAAATAACATCTTAGATATCAGTGGGTCTTGTTGGCAATGTCTGCATTTAAGCAGATAATATCCTCCTTGATCCTAAGCTTGAACTCTAAGTACACATACTAGAGAGCTGGAGAGATTACCTCTAGACGGAATCCAGGTTCAGTGACCAGAATTTATTTGGAAAGTTTATATGACTCGATCAGGATTTCATACCTCATAAACTCGGGGTTAATAGCATTACCATCCTGAAAACGCATCGTTTGAGATTTTATGAGATATATGGAGCACAGAAAGCACCTACGCCGTCCTACCATATCATAAGAAGCGTCGCTCTGGGATTAACGTCACTTAGTATACACATCATTATTCTAGCACGTTAACTGCTACGTCATCTATGGATAAAGAGTTTGTTTACTAAGGAACTAAAAAATGCAATGCCTTGTATTATTACAAGACTGCGGATGTTTATGCAAATTCATATTTTCACAGATCAGAGAAAGAATTGAAACTTAAATAAAAGTATGTCTTATCTTCTAAATGATATAACATATATATTATTGTTGATATCTTATATAGTTTTGCATCTATGCACATTTACATAGATTTTTCCACATCTCCATTTGCCATAAATGCATAAACATCCTCAGTGTAATTATTACTTCATCCCTAAAGTGCTCGAATAATCTACTGTAACTACGAAGCAATAGAGACATGCGAGTAAGTGATCGTTTAATCTTATTTAACCGAGGGTTCGGTCAATAGTATATCATCATCCCCCCAGAAAAAGAATAAAAGCAAAGAACCATTGCTCCGAAGTAAAAGCTTCGTTCATCCTTTCCTGTAAACGGAGTTTTCTCACGGCCACCGAATCGCTTCAATTAAACTCCCATTAAAATCCATTCCCTGCCGATTCATTATCTACACATGCTTTAATTTCACTCGGGCACGGTATGCGCGAGATAATTTACCGCTCGACCTTTTAACCTCCCAGCCATTGAGCGCTTTAGAGTGTGTCTCTAACGTTACACGATATCCGCGCTGATCCGGTTCCAGATATCCCGAAATTATCGAGACCCGTTATGTCATCCTGCTTTCCCTTTACCAGGGGGTTTTTCTTATCCAGGGCGACCAGTCTATGCCTGGTTCTCACGACATCAAGGGGTTACACCAGCCTGGAGATCTAAAATATTCAGGATTCTTGAAAAAATTAATCGCGTTGCAGCAGTAGGCTCAAGAAGCTTATGAATACACGTTATCTAGTTGTTTATTTGTTTAATACGTAACGTTTATTGGTAGCTAGAGATTTTGGTTAAAACAACTTAAATGAAATCGTTGAAAATGAATTTTATTTTATTCGATATAAATTCTAAAAGTAGGTCGTAGATCTAAGTCATGATTTAAACCAATTCATTAAAATTCTTCATTGTGCTACTGCAATATTTAAAAGCATTTCATTACACTATTCCTATACCTAGGATAGCCTTTCATCGTGTTGGTACTATATTTAAAAAAATACGTCATCCTGTTGAAAGTATGACTCTCATAAAAAATCGACAATTTCATTGCTTATAATTCTATGAAGAAATCAGAAGCTATCGTGTTTCTCGGTAACTTCCTGTATTGACAAACGTGAGATTTGATACAAAGGTTCTAAGAATTTCAGTTTCTTCTTGAAACTATTTACAACGTATATCTACTATCAGAGGTACTCGATGACGGATGGGCATGCATATCATTGTTTAGAAGAGCATCCTCTGCGCATTCATCGATAGTAAACGTGCAGTGTTTCGTTTCCTTGTGATACCTTTGTTGATCGCGAGTATAATGGATCAGGTAGCAAAATAAAGAGTGTGCATTAAGTTTTACGTTAAAAATGAACAAATTAGTTAGACGAAGAAGGCCAATAAAATAACGACCATTTTGCAAATATTTAAGGATCTTGGCCGAATTATTCTTTATCTAAAATCGAGTAATAAGTATTCTTTCTCTACCAAATCGATTTCCTGACCAGCGGTAGCCAAAATACTCGTTTCACGTATTCACCAGAGCTGTTATGCTAAACAAATATTTCCAGCATTTATTCATAGCCCTTCGTGTGAGTGCAAAGAGCACGTCCGACGGTCCCATTCGAACCTGAAACCCACAGGCCGATTTTAGCAACAAAACGAAACACTCAGGTTCAGTCGTTCGATATGAAGTCATCGTAATACGATCGATCCTGGTCCCAACAGGTCTCGACAAAAAACGTGCATTAGGGCCATTTGAGGGGGATCTTTTACTCCAGAAGCCTGAAAAAGGCGACCCTTTCTGAATTTCTACGACAGGATAGATTCTTAATATATGCATGGCCTTTCAAACATTTACTTAACAACTACTATTTTGTCATAAATTTAGAATAAACAATGAAGGTTGAAGTCCATTTTAAAAAGTAAAAATATGTCCTTTTATGGCTCTGCATTAAAATTGATGATAATTATATTATAAAATAAATCTAGATTGTAGAACCATTTCTTTTCTCAATTTAAACTGAAAATTTTGGAAAACAATTTTAAATAGTTCTTCTGAAGAAATGTGAAACTAATATTTCGATTATTTTAACCTATTCGCGCAGAATATGGAGTCAGACTCGAACCTTTGTTGCAGTCTGTAATCTCTCAAATTGAAATAACAGAAAATAACATTTACTAATGTAAAAATCTTCCGTTTATTTACTTAAGAAATGTATCGTTTGTCAAAGTAAATAAATAGTAATAAATTACATTGTTCACTTTTCTCTCTAATTTCGTAACACCATATAATCAGTTGCTAAGTATTTTTTCGATTACTTCTACACTGCATCATCTCTAAATACTATATTCACGTAAATGTATTACATCCACGTGAATGGGTTAAATTCCAAGCCATGGTTATACCCAATGAAATTTAATAAACATTTACATTTACTTCAAAATATTGTAGCTTCATAAATCTTCAATACATCAAATCAAAACTCACGACAAACACTCTCGAGGCTACAATCTTCCATAAAATCCGATTGAAAAAAAAATCGTTTCGTTTTAAAGATCCCAATGGGATCCCAATGGACCCCTATTTAAGAGGTACGATTCAGCACGCGTCGCAGCATCTCTCGTTTCCCTCGAACTCGATCCGGGGGCCTCGGGGTCCACGTGATTCGGCTCGAAAGCACTGAATGAAGCTTGTCGACGTCGTAAGAAATAAATAAAGAAAACGGAGCGCGGAGAACAGGGGCCGTTGCGCCTGGCTTCGTCTGGCTTCTGGTACCGGTTGCGACGCGGTCACACGTACTTCCAAGTAAGAGCCGCGGACGAAGTTGCATGCGAATGAACCACCGCTGACCAAAACGGGCATTGAAGACGGCCGGCTGGCCCGATGGGTCCCCCTTTTCTTCGGGATCTCTCGTCTTGGAATACCGTACGGTTCCTTCTTGCCGGCCGCTTCCGAGGAAGCCGCTTTCTTTGGACATCTCTTCAGCGACTTCACACGATGCCCTTCTCCTCGGCGTCGTCGCCTCTCCAGCTTCTGGCTAACCGTGGATTCGAGGAACATCACGGGGCAGCGTTATGCCTAACGGGTTCGCTAATCCTTGACGAGCACGCTGGGAATCGAATTCTTCTGATTGCTGACCGATGATCAGATGGTGATAGTTCTCTGACTTTCTTTTATCGATGGAATTGACATGCATTGAGGTGCTTCGAAATCAAATTTACTTTTATAGGAGAGGGGTTAGTATCGAAAAACCGCAGTTTCGAGAAAAATCAGGGTTCATTGTTATACCTAAAGGATTCGAATTCTTTTCCTTACTGTGCGATGACCAGTCCAGATGGCGATAGACTTGTATTAATTTCATTTTTATATTAGTTATAAATATAAAGTCCCATCAACAACTTTATAGAGTTATTAGGGACTGAGTAGAAGCTAGGTAACTTGGTTACGAGTTGAAATTTCTGAAATGAGTTTGTTTCAAAGAGAATTGAAATACAGGTCTTTTTCGCAGAGAAGGAGTTAACATTGAAGAACTATCTATCAATACATAGAGACTTCTGAAAAGAAGTATAGCATGGTCCACACAGTTATTTCGGTGTAATATATGTCTCTATAATAATTGTATCACTTATTAATCCATGTACAGTTCCCTGTATGTCTATTAAAGAAATGTGTCTACCTTAAATAATAAATTTGATGTTTCCAAATAAAATTTTCATTGTGAGTATGTAAACGTGTAGAATCTAATTATGTACATATTCCTAATGAAACGTGACGTTTAATTTAGACAAGTTTTTCGAATAGACATAAAAGGCACGAATACTTGTGGGTCTGACTATATAGTGTGCATTTGTCTGGTCTGAATGAGGCTCTGACTATTAGCACTTAAAGAATAGACGAAGATGAGAATCGATGAGATTTAAATTAGTTCGTTCAGCTAAGAATAATTGGAGGCCTGTAGGATACCATCAATTATAACCTGTTTTTTTAATCCCTAATGGAAGAACAAGGTCAATGTTGCTATAACCCAGCCGATATAACTCTGGTCGAGCTCTGTTTTTCGACTTGGAGCTTAGAGGAGATGGGTGTCGTGGTTCTCGGGGATGGAGGAGAAGTACGGAGCTGGCGTCGAAGGTGGGAACCTTCGAAGAATCTCTAATAAACACCACCATTGTATGCTAATCCATAAATATGCCCTGACTACGGTGCAAGCTCGCGTACAAACCAGCTGCGCCGTACGTGCGCGCGTACGCGCGTTTTCTCTCGGCCAATCGGCTTCTCCATGCATACCAACAGCAGGTATCTCGTCGCTGTACATAATAATATGATCTTGACGACAACGTCGTCTACGATACGACATTTTTACGCTGATTCATCCGTCTTCTTTTCCCTGTTCTCCGATGATGGATCCACCTGTCGAAAGATCGGATTTCTCTGTACTGAAAGAAACGAATATTATGAGAATATTCTTCGAATGCTTGCGTATTCGAGTTGCTTGTGCATTGATCAAATATGTAGATGTCTTGTATGTTTTTATTAGGAATTGCCTAATGGTGAAATTCTCATTAGATATATAGTGATACAGTTGTGATCGAAGAATAATGGTTTCCAATAATTTCTTAGTCAGGATGAAATTATTTATTTTGATAGTTTAGGAGATAATGACGACATGTAAATGGTGAAATTCTTATTATATAAATGGCGACGTAAAGATCTAATTTAACATTGTACATCATAGAGAAATACTCCAATTTTAAATTTCATTTAATTATAGACGAGCTCTATCATTCTCCCTTACACAAAAATTCAATAAAATTCAGGAAAATTCACGTTGTTTGCAAGTCTCTGCGTCACCATTTACTAAAAATAAATACAATCGTCAAAGTCGTCAAACGAAACTAGAAAATCGCTAATCCCATCTTCGTATCGACTTCCACGCGCAACGGTCTATCCACTTCCCCTCGTCGTCACCTCCGATCTCCTTGACAGACATTCCACTAAATCATGCATATTTATAACGCCGTACGTACACTTGACTGGTCTGAATTCAGCTTCCCACTGGTCGCGGACACGCAATCTTGCAGAACACGGTACGCGTGGTTGATAAAATTGCCCCAATATTACACAATTTGTACACAGGATTAAGACGTCAACGTAGACAGAGGAGAGGGGAAAGAATCGATAATAAACTCTTTGTCGCTAATTAACAAGAATTTCCCGGCACGAAACGTTGCCGGACAACGCGACAGACTCCGCCACGGGGTGATTGTTCGTCGATCTGGCCATAAATTAACGGGGAGACCGTTTCACAAGGCACCGAAACTCGCGAGCCCAGTGTTTCCAGGCGCAATTTAAATTCCAGCCCGCGGACACGTACGATCCGATCGATTTGCATAATTTAATCAAGTGCGAACGCGGCTCGATGTTTGACTGACCCACTGCTGGTACACCTGTTTACGTAAGTTTCAACAAACCGGGAACAATCCAGTTATACGCCGGTATTAAGTTCTTCGTCACAGTTTTTGCGCAGAGGGGGGCAATGCCGGAGCGCGTCTGCGCCGCGAACCGCGCGGGAGGCCGCAGGAAATATTAGCTCGAGTCATGAGTGATTTTCTGAAATTAGATGCAGAAATTAACTCTGCGTCTTTGCATTCTGTGAAGGTACAGTACAAACCATCCAAGTTCTCAAGTAATCTTCGTTACGATGAATTTATATATTTTATAACCCACGTCTTAAGCTGATGATCATTACAACATATGTACAATGTACATATGAAATTTTGTATCCATTAAATTAAAATTTTACCTGATAATTGTAATGATTGTAGAAGAAGAACAATAAGGAAAACTACTGTAGCAAATCTATATATCCATAGTTCGAACATATGCATTGCAATGACCATCAGGTTAAGAACTTAGAAGGTTGGTACTTTAATGTTGCAAAATAACGAGTAAATATATCATAAACTTGAAGTTGTAATAGATTGAATGTAAAGACACAGAATTCATTTATACACTCAATACCAACTTCATCAATAACGTTTCACTAGTCCTTAAATTGTGGGACAAGGCAAATTTCGCTTTGATTCTTCAGGAAGGTGTTACAGGTTTATATTAAGAAGAGATTTATGTTGTTTCCGGTGCGATTACGCCTACCAAATTTTGAGTAATCGATGTTTAAGGGGACTAAGCCGATCATGGAAGCGAGGGTTCTTTGGTATTTACAATCACCAAGCGTGTTTTGTCACCTACGCTTTTCCTTCTTAAGTTTAAATGAGGAGATCTCGAGATCATTCAAGTATTTATGTGCGATTTATTTCATGAATTTTAATTTGTATTAAATAAACTGGCGATTGTAGTCTCATGGAATTGCCAAAACTATATTTTTCGAGGTAGATAAAAATTGAGGTGAAGTACCTTTCTTAAGAGTCAAACTGTTAATATTTTATCAAACGAATCAAAGAAAATAATACATTGAGTTCATCGGAATTCAGCAACCTGTGTCATGTACATGTTTTATTATTAAACATAATATTATTATGAAACTAAAATGTGTATTGAATTGAATATTTTATAATTAATATCTCTAATTCTAACAAATTAATAAGTCTGATAGAGAAATAATTCAAGCACATAATTTCATGTAACCAGGTTCACCCTTATATAGAATCACATTAATAAATTTCTCGCTGAGAAGCTCCACATGGGACCTATGATAAATCATTAGAGGCATAGAGACTCTCTATTAGAGAGGGGCGGATGCAAAGGACCCCATTAAGTAACTCTAACCAGGACAGTGACTTACGCGCCGTCCAACGTTAAGACACGTTTATACTTTATACTAAACCGGTCGAACAGCAGTAATCATCCAAAAATTCGCCGAGTTTTGCATCATGCCCTCTCTCGGGACATGAATGCAGACCCCATCCGTCTTTGTTCATAATTGCTGATGTATCTGGGCGTGACGAAACGTCCCAAAGGAATGAGATTTCCAGGCGTGGCACGTTCTGTGTCATCGTTTACGGGTAGAAAAAACATAAGAAACACAATTACTATGTTTTTAGTGACATTGCATATAACTCGAGATATTCATTGCGTCGTACATTTATCATAAATTAATGAGAGGAAGCTAGTTAGGTTTTTGTAGTTCCTCATGCTATATTTATTTTTCCTGATAAATCAATTCATTTTCTCTCGTCGCTGTAGAAATATAATAAACCACCTCATTTACATATAATACATTTAATATTAGCACCTGTCCTAGAGATGTTCAATATCGAAGCATTAGGACGTGTGTTTAAATTATGAGAGTAATTTATTATTGAGAGTAATTCATGTAAAACTAAATGGCTTCCATGAACTTAGAAAAGAATGAGAGAAAGCGGTACAAAAATGGCGACCAGTTACATGCATGTGATCCAGTGAGGCTTAGATAGTGTTGCACCCCTCTTACTCTATGTCTTTTAACATTTGTTTATATTTGTAGGCAATTCTTCTTTGCATTAGAAATGAATATGGTAAGCTCAGACTAGTAAAGTACAAAATAGATAAATGGGAATCTCCCTGTTTTTTTTGAAAAAATCGTTATCTCTATTAGGTTGCCTAAAATCAATGTTAATGTTGTAATTATGCGAACGAGAAGAGATTAATTGACATTTTCTTATTATGAAGGGTAAAAATTCGTTTCAATCCCACAAATTGTTTACAATTCATCCAAACATCGCTGAATCGTAGCATCCCTATTCGACATATCTATCGGTTCAAAAACGGGTTTCCTTTGACGGTGAAATCCATGGTGCGACCACGGCAGCAATCCGCATAGCGCTCGTTTCCATTACAACTATTCAGGCAACTCGAAGCCCGGGCTCGCGGAACTGCAAATTGTAAATCCCACGGCACATAGGCTGCGGTTGCGGTAATCTTACAAATACGATTAACAACATTGCGCAATTCTCGTCGGGGGCTACCGGCCCGCTAGAATGCATCGACGACTTTGAAAAGCAGCAAACGCCTGGCGAATTTCAACGCCACGATTTACGACACGTCGTCCAAACGCGTTCCTCTTCTTGCGCCATGCGACGTTTGATTTTGTTGCAAATGGATGTCAAAAGCTTACGACCTGGCCGCAGCACACGAGTCAGCGTTTCGTTGCTATCGTCCAGGTTCTTTGCACCTTGAGAAAATCACGATGTGGAGCGGTTGCGAAAAACGACGCCCGCGTAATGGCCGTGCCGCGGTTCCCCTCGACGTCTGTTGCGGCCGCGACCGCGGCAACAACTGCAACCAACAACAACGAGTGCCAGGCGAAAGGAAATCCAAAGGAAAGGGTAGCCCTGGATCGCGCGCGCGCCAGCCTATTTACTCTCGTGGCGCACAAAGAGCCGCACATAATGCGCGATTTATGTGCCACGTGTTCCTATGCTTCCATGTCCATTGTGCGTTCGTACTTTATCGACCGTTCGTTTCGGCACTCGGTTGCCAACAGAAGAAAACGGAGTGCGACGATCCCTGGCACGAGATACGCGAGATGCGACCGATTCGGGATCGATTTCGTCCACAGTAGGCACTAGGTGTCTCTAAAAGAACTTCTTCCAGTGATATTTTTATTCAACTAGCAGGTTAAATAATTGTATGCATATTTAATTACAGCAGATTCACGGTTATGGGAATTAATTGGAGGGATATGGGTGTTTCGATGGTAGAATAATGTATGTATAGATTCAGGTATAAGTATACACAAGATATAGGAAAATAAAAATTAAACAAGTAAGGCCGATCGCACACGGGCGCAACCGATCAGTTCCAAACCACTCTGAAAGTACAGTAGTTGCATGCGACCGTGGATCTATGGAGGTAAAACAAAGATAGTGAAGTAGGTAAAACAAAGAGTGCAAACGGTTTACAACACTAATTTCAAATCGGTTGCGCCGTGTGCGATCGGTCTAATGTATTCTCGGTGTAGCTTGATTACTAGAATAGCTGTTACATTTCCTTAAACTTTAACATAAGATTATTATTGATTTTAGTGTTTTATTTTTGTTGAATTATTATGCATTATTAACTCAAGAAAATCTCTTTGAACAACCTGGCAATCAATTATGAGAATTAATTGGACGGACGTGGGTGTTTAGATCAGGGAGTGTGTAGATGGTGGAATAATGTTTGTGTGGATTCAAGATATACGAAAATATAAATTAAACAATATATTTTCAGTGTAACTTGATTATTAGAATAGCTATTACATTTCCATAAACTTTAACACAAGATTATAATTGATTTAAGTGTTCCATTATTATCTCACGAAAATCTCTTTGAAAAACCTGGCAATCAATTTTCTAGTGTATTCGAATATTTCAAGTATACCTAAAATATAGTGTATATAATTAAGTACAGTGACGAGTTGCTATCATCAACCCCAGATTTAAGCAGATATTCTGACATGCAAATGATGTGCAGTAAACTTAAAACAAAATATGTAAACTAATTCCATTTCTGCACACAGATCGTTACACTCGAGTACAACAGTTAGATTTAATCCAATTACACAAAGGCACAGAAAAGTCAACACAGAAATGTTCCCAAAACTTACGGAAGTTGAACAATCATAGCGATGTTTAGAAGTGGAGTATTGTTCCCCGCTAACGATGCTCGTGCGGTGAATGCAGGCATTCTGCAGTTGATTGGCAAATACGTGCCGCAACGGATGCGTGTTTGTAATGTATTTTGGGTGGTGGTAATGCTACCGTTTACATTCGGCATTGTAAGTTGCTCAGCCGGTTTGAACGAGCCCATGTTGCAACACGTTTCAATGGCTCAGCGAGATGCGTAACGTCTTTGTTGCAGAAGAGGTACGCGTTCCATCTCGTTGAGCAGGGCTAGATAGTCGTGAATGGATATTTAATCGGGCGTGTTTAAATAGATTTTGTGGTATTGTTTACGGTGCTTGGGTATTTGATATTTCATTAATGCCGAGTTAGACCTATTCAATTATGGTAATGCGGAATTGTTGCGGTTCTGGCTGCTGTTCCGCTAGGCTCGATAAGTTTCACTTGGGGATTCGCGAAACCTTAAATTATGATTGCATGGTCCTCCAAATTAATTAATAATTAGCCATTGCTACGATTTGCACATTTTATTGTCATAAAGCGATGAAAGACGTGAAGAAATTTAGAGAAAATTAAATATTATTTAGTACTTTATTTTGGAGTAAGATAGACAGAGTGAATACTATGGATGTGACTGCGACATTTTTAATACACACGAACACCTCTATAACAAAAAATTATTTTCATATTCTATAATAATCACACAATCCAGTAAATAATAGAAGAAGTCAAGATCTGCTTTCATTTCCTCGGAATAAATTCCCAAAGAAGGCTATACTTCGGAGCAAGGTCGACAGTATGAGTACCATGGATGTCGACAGCTCCATTCTTAACACACACGCACATATGCAACGAAAAAATCATTTTCTCCCTCTTTAATACTTACATAATCTATCAAATAATAGAAAAATTCAAGACTTGCATATATTTCCTTGGAATAAATATTCAAGTCAATTCAAAATCAGTAAAACTTCCGCAGCCATGAATCAATATGACTATAATTAATTCACATAAAAAATACAATACAATACAATAATCAGGGGTAAATCAACACGAAAGGTACGCCTAATCTCCTTTTCGAATCGTTTGGCATGCGGACGTCGCGCCACCAGAGAACAAGTAAACGAGTCAGCGATTCGCTGCCGTCGAATGCAACGGGGACGCGAATCGCGGCGCCGATTCCGACAAAAGCCAGCCTCGTAAAGTCAATCCGCGGAAGCGCAGATGAAACAGCGTGGCAACAACAACAACGACGACGAACGTTGTCGGTGCAACGCGCGCGACGGCTTTTCTGCCGCGAGCACCAGTGGCACAAGACTCTCTCTTGAAACGCTTTAACGCAGAAACGGCCGCCTGCGGCGCAGCGGCCTTTGTCGTGGCGCACCGACGACGACTGCAATGAGACATAAATTGCAATTAGCACCGGCGTATCTGCAACGCGCGCACGCCTATCCGCCGTGTTTCTCGTCTTGCACGTGCGTCACTCGCTACCACGCTGGACATCTTCTGGAACGACACGCTTTCCATCTGGGAGACCCGGCGACCAAACACGTGATTTTATTGTCATGCTTGGAGGGAACTGATAAGAAAATGCTCAGAATTTTCGATTGCAGAGGAAAGTCTCAGTGTAAGGTTGTAGCTCGTGGATTTGAGACAGTTGGAGGAGGTTTTAAAGGTTTTCCCACTTTGCAGATCTGAAAATTGGACGTTTAAGATTTGTTTATAAATGAGATGATTGGGTGTTTCGATTTCAAGTGTTGTGTATGTATTTATTTAGGTTTTAGGAATCTGTAGAAATTTTTTCAAGAACGTGTGATTCATGTTGATGCAGGAATACGTGGTTGAGCGTGATATGTGTATCGAGAATTACTAAAAGCTTTATTCAACGTAAACTTTGATATTAACTGAATCGTACGACATAAGAAAACATGAAAATGGCGAAAGTAGACGTATTAGACATAGACACCATTATTTTAAATAAGTAATGTATGACCATTACCAGGGCAGTGGATGTCAAAACTCGAAGCATTTTTCAAAACTATCATTGCAGCCAGAGAATAGGTTCTAATATTTATACGATAATGAATGAAAGGAATATTTCACATTTTTTCTCTAGTATCAACAGATAAGCATCAAAAATTGATCATGATCTGAACAAAGAGAAAGTTGGAGTACAATTTATTGTTCAAGAAAATGTTTTCATCGACAGCTTCTCAATGATAAATATATCATGAAATGCATAATATTATAATTATTATAAAATGAATCAAGAAGATACGAAAAGTTACTTCATGCGACCAGGAAGAACCATTAGCATGAAGCTATTCTAAGTGTGTATAAAGGCTTATGTATTCTAAAGCTTATCTTGGCTCTAACTTTATAAAAACCATTAGGCTATTACAATGTAACCTATTACATTCTCTAGCACCGCTATAACAATATAGTGTCAAACAAATGACTTGTCAAGGTAATAAAATAAATCGTGATTGCAATCTCTAATGAGCAACAGGCGCGTTTCTAAATCAGTAGTAATAAGAAGCAGCCCACGTATACCAGTTAACGTTCTTCGAATAAGGTTTGAGTGGTTTCAGTATTATTTTAGATGTCTCTAGCGCTGAAGTAGTAACGAATACATTCGTTTATTAAGTTTTTAATTGAAAAAAATAATTGCACTACTGAAGAAACGTTAGAATTGGAGTTACATTGAGCGCCACTGAACGTCCTTACCTAATAAAGAGCGTTCCCGTGTCCAGAACATGAGATTTCCAGGTAGTTTAACACGACTACCTATCAGGTACCGGACAAAAAGCACACTTGTCGTTTCCTTATCTTCCTCCACGTTTTTCTAGGACAAACATTTTCCATCATACCCAACCCACGAGTTATCTGACACTCGTTCAACATCACCACTATCTGTCGCTACATCCTATTCCTATTGTAGAAGAAAAAAAGAATGATCTGATACTTGAACCCGAGGTTTGAACCTAGACCTTTCGGTTCTCTGCGCAACTGATTTGCCAGATTAACCACGAAAAGTGTCCATACATGTCTGCCTTCTATTTTAGAATTCCAAAAATCACTGCCTGGCACGCTGCAATGAATAATAAGGAGATAAAAGCCATTATCATTTACGCCTTTAACTGTTGAACATTTATTTAAAAAATCTACTTTCCTGTCGTTATCTTAAAGTGTCTTTAGAAATACAGTGGGTGTAGAATGTATTCGTACACCGATCAATTTTCCAAAAAACTTTTGTGTGAAATTGTAGTTTCTTAACTTCTTTTTTAATAATCAATAATATTATCTCTAAAATCTAATATATCTCTAATATATCTCTAAGATATATATAGTCCAAACAACATTTACTAGTTAATATAATTTGTGAAATTAACAAAAAAATGCGAAAAGTGGGTAAAAGTATAGAAGCAATAAGTATTTGTACGATTCTTATGACGAACCATTTACAGTGGAGTTTGTAACGTAAACACGTTAGTTTATTGCTTCGTACGAATTAGAAAATATCAAATTTCCAGTAAAGTACTTTTAAAAATTGCTTTAGTAGAGGAATTGAAGAAGATCCCACTTCGAATAACTAATAATTTAGTTAATTTAAGGCTTAGAAGACTTGCAATAATTATAAAATCAAAAGGAAATCCCACGAAGGAAGTATTATATACTTATAAATTAATGTAAATTCCTTTTTTTTTTAATGAAGTTTTAAACATGAAACAGTTGTGCGAATACTTATTACTTCAATATTTCTATCGATTAATTATTTTTTTCTTGTCAATTTCGCAATTTATATAAATAGCTAGGTTTCTTTTTGTAATCTATCTATTCTAGAGACTTCCGAGAATATGTAGAATGTCATTGTTTATAAAAAATAAGTTAATAAATTACAATTTTACATAGTTTTTTGGGGAATTGATCGGTGTACGAATACTTTCTACAGCCACTGTATATCTGCCAAATGATTCGATTGAATTTGGAAAGTTAACGAAGTTACGTCAAATGAGAATGGTATAATAAGAATACGTATTTGGAATGAAAAACTTCGAACGCGATTTCCACGTAATCATATTATTTCAAATGATCTCTAATTGACCGAATGACTCGAAATTCGGAGTGAATCTTCAGCACATGTGCATCGTATAAATAATGCTTTCCAAAATCTGATTATTTTTCCACTTTTTTAAAAAAAATCCGAAGGAATACCTAAAAATTGAAGGTCTAGAGTAGAATATCCCTTTAAATAAATATGTAAATAAAGTTTACTCACATTTTATATCGAATTACAAAGAAAGTACAACAATTTTAATTTGAATTATGCGATCAGAAAGGTGTTAAGAGTCTTAGACCCTATGGATTGGCCACGATGCTAAGCATCGAGACAGAAAAGAGGAATAAAGAAACACAACGGAGTCCGTCTAGCGGGAGGGAAGCATCGCATTACGGAAAGACAATGAAAAGAAAATGCCGCGGAGTTCTTGTTAAGCCGAGCTATTATCGTTAATTAAATAGCGCCTTCGCTATCTCGGCTCACGTCCCGTCGTCGTGCCCGCGGCATTAAGCCCATATGACACCGTAAAGACTTTAAGTCACTGCTCGTTATCGGTGGAATGACGGACGCGTCCGTGCACCTAGGAAAGGACGGGGCCGCGATCCTCCATTCCGGGCCATGCTATCCACGATCGCTAGACCGTTCACGGGAAGGAAATAAAGGCTGGGAGTGTGGGTGAGCTCTGGAGTCTTCAACTGGTGTCTCCCAGGTCTGCCCACGTGTGGAGACGCGTTCAAAAACTTCACTGTTATATGTCTAGCTTGTAAATCAAGTCTGTCAGAGATGTGGTCATTATACCAACCTCATCGAAGCGTTAAGCAGTATGTGGTTCTTCGAGCAACTGTACAAGATTTTCTTTCATATTTGTTTCAATTTTATATATTAGCAAGCATACTTAAATATTCGCGAATTAATTGAGCCGTTAATTGTACAAATCGATTAACTCTATAAAACAGAAAGTTGAGAAATGCGACGAAATAATGTACATTCTTTTTTAAAATTCCTTTTATAATATACAAATTCAAATAAATATTGTAGAATGCATAAATACAGATGTAGCTTTCATTTAACGGTGTATAAGATTAATAAGGAATGATAGCCAAAAAATAATCGTCAGTAATGTTACAATTTTTATGTGATAATTGTGAAATTCATTCAGTACAATAAGGTTAATTTTGTGTTTCCTCTTATCTTATACATAATTTAGAATTTCTTGATTAGTCATCGCGATGGTTGCATCAAACAACGACACGTTAGACCAAGAAACTAATGATGCCCACAACTAGGAAAAGGTTAAGTAAACACATGACGGTGAATAAGTGAATATTAGTTTTGTAACAACCCTGGAACGTTCTTTTGAAAAACAGGCACGTTCATTCGCGAGCCTCCGCGATTGACATTTCAATCGCTACTTGTCATCGATAGAACGACGCGCACGATCGAACGCGCACGCGTGGAGAGCTAGCGATTTCTATGGGAGATGTCTTCGTTTATAAATGAGGATCGTTAAAATCCAAGTAACTCGCGAAGCACGTAGCGGGGAATCACGAATACCTGCTCGTCGTTAACGTGGCTGCACAAGTGTCCAACAATGTTTTGTCACATCATTTATCAAAGAATTTCCATGGTCATCGTGAGCATTTATTACTTTTTTTTCTAATCCAATCATTAATCAATTAACTCGCGTAGGTCTCATTTTTCATGGATCAAACGCGGAGATTGATTTCATTTCTGTCTTAGCTCTTGGTCTTTTAAATTGGATTTCTTTTCATAGAAAAAGTGATACTTCTTAATTATTATAATTATACAATTCTGTCTTTGATCATTTGAATACAATGCTTTGAAGCAGTATATCTGAAACCACGTCCAATTTTATGAATAGTAAGGATAAAATGGAATCAAAATGATAATGTTATTAAATACAAATAATACATTACTCCTATGTTTGTATAATATATAATAAGTTGTATAGAGTTCATGTCTCCTTTTCTTCATATAGACGTATAATTATTTTTAAACTTGGATATATGTAAATTTAGGAGGTAGTACAAACTAGGCTAGCAATAAGTACTATTCAAATATAAATTAATTTTCTTGCCAGTATCACACAAGCACATATGAAACTCGTGTACATGTGTATTAAGTGCAATAATTAAGTTTATTTATTAAAAGTCTATAAAGTATATTATCTTGAACTTGAAAAGTGTATTCCAGAGACCAAACAATTTGTGTATCTGCTGTTTATTAATAGCTTGTTTGTCTACAATAATATTCTTACCTATGCTAAAATACGAACATTTAAATATACAGGTAGATAAACATATGAATTTAAATATCCTAGTTGTTGTTACTGCCAGAAGAACACTGAGGATTCCTGCATCGCTTAATATTTTTAAACAAAACCTGTATATTCTTTGCGTAGATCTAAAGATAGAATACCTTCAAGTTCATGAAAGAGAGGCAGGTTTCTATAAAAATATTCCCTTCCATACGATATCCACAACATTAACGACAATTCTGTTCACAAAATGAATTTTCGAGATTGTCACATTGCTGAATATTTTTAATCAAAACCTGTACATTAGTCGTTCGGACAAGATGATAAAATTCGAGGATAAAACACCTCTGTCTTGTAAGTCGTAAGTACAGGAAAAGGAGGCAGGTTTCCGTCAAGATAATATTCAAGGTAAACTCTCCAGCATCAAAAAATAAAAAGAGACACACCGCATGCTCGTGCAAAACATCGTCGACTCTGAATATAATAATTCGTGTACCCGTGTCCTGTCGTTTTCGAACACCCTCGTATCTGCGATCGCGGAAAGTGAAGGTTTCGAACTGATATTCCGGGAATACCTAAGCGAGATAAAGTGGCATCGAGATAGGCAAACAATTTTCTCTCGTCGGCGTTGCCTTAAATCCTGTTGAATTTTATTCGCCTTATCGCGGTTCATTGTAGCGCAATTCAGATCACTCGATTAGGAACGGAGAACGTGTTCCTGATCCGCATGAACGCGATCGAACAACTCACGCGCGGTATTCAATGAGCCAGATCCTCGACGCTCGATCAGGAGACTTTACGATCTCGCGGATCTCTCCTTAATCATTCTTTCGGAGAAGCAATCGTTGAAGCTCTGGCCGCGATGATGCGTTTCGTGAATGTTCTGGCCGCTATAACGGGCCGAATGGATCAGGTCCGACCGTAGAATATGGAAATAGAAACTTTGTATTGCCGATTAAGGCGTGCATTCGTAATATTCGTAACGCGATAGTATTTCATACTTCTCGACTCTTCTGTTCCGAGTCAATGGTTCTTAACGCTCATAGTTTAAACGAAGATTATCGGTCTTATTAGACTCACCAGACAAAAAGAATTGCTTTCAAGTATAAATTTAAAACTGGCCAGCGAGGGTGGTTGTTTCAATATAAACATGATTTTTGTTATATTATTATTGTCCAATGTAGTATTTCTTCGAAGAAATTGACAGTAATCGCCTGTACATAGTTTGTCTTGGATGTTTAATGTTTAATTAATCTTTCCGAATAAGTTTGATAGAACGTACCCAGCCGTTTTTAGAATCGTTGCTTCTAAATCTGAACTTAAAATTTAGATATTCGCAATGGCGAGTGCAATATGGCGACACAAAATGCGAAAAGTGATTCGATTTTTATGAAACTTGGTGGACAGGGGTTTTTCGGGATGCTGATTCCAAATCTAAACTCAAAATTTAGATATTCAAAATGACGAATCCAATATGCCGGCACAAAATGCGAAATGTAACTGGATTTGAATGAAACTTGGTCCTTTCGCTTAATTAAAGCTGCCTGATTAGCGTAACTAGTGTCCTTGCAACGTTGATCTAAAGTTATTTATAAAAATAAAGACTAAAAATCGATATGAATTGTACGTTTACAATTTCTTAACACCAAACAAAGGAAGTGCATCTCGAATATCGATCAAACTGCAGAATTTGTTTAGCACATATTGTAAACACAAACATTTTTGATACGGTAGATAACAATACTGATTGTATAGTCTCAAGTGATAGTATGACTTACACGTATCTTTCAGACGATGATTTATGAATCCCACTCGAGCGACAAGTAGCATTTAAGTGTACTTAAACGCGGATATATTTTCTGATTCGTGGAAGAAAGCTTGTATGAAGAGGCTGAGCATGCTCAGCTTAAAGTTGGTATCTGGAGTTTAAAAGAAGCCTCACTTCTAAAAGTCCCACTTTTCTAAACCAAACATGTACGCACTTTAGACATAGTTAAACATTTTAGACATTTAATCATGGTTTTACTTGCTAGATCAACAAATGGATGAACATAGGAATGTAATGTCCTAATAAAAAACCTATGTTATCTACGTTCGAATAAACTCGAAATTATCTCTTCTAATTTTTTTTTTATGAAAGATTAAAAGTTCTTCTGTCAAATTCGAACCTGCTTACAAGATATTCGACCCCAGAACTAATTGTCACAACCTCACTCTTCACCCTACCGCCATTTGTCGAAATTTTAAAATATATCACCTTACATGGGATAATAAAACGAGAGTTTCTTATATTTACAGTTTATTCATACGACGTTTAGTTGTAGAGATAAAAATTAAAAACTTAGAAGACCTCTTTCCTGAAATTCAATGTTTGCATTGAACTTCTAACTTTCCAATTTTTTATTTTTAAAACTAAGCATCCTACGAATAAACCTTACATATAAACAAGTTTCGTCTCATCATCCCCTATAAGCTGATATTTTTTAGAAACTTCAACTCCCAAAGAACCCAAGACCACGTCACTCCGAAATCAAGGCGCAGAAAGCGTCCGAAAGCGTATTCAAATTCTATTCCTGGTTATGACAAAATTATGAAAATCTTTTTATTTTATACATTACATATTTACAACATTGACATTTCAAAACATATTTTGCAATTTTTATCTTAGTCCTAACGACACAAATTTGTGATGTCCACCTTCAGAATTTTATTATTTTCGTCAGTAGTCGGTATCAGAAACGTAAAACATCTGCCGGTCGCAAATGTGTTAATTGTACCATTTAGGACTAGGACATTTACAAATATTCCAGATATGAATCTGCCTACCTTAGAAACCTAATAATTTAGTGAATTTTAGATATTTTTTTGTTAAAAACTGATGGACATATTGCTGCATTAATTTCAAAGGTTTCACGTGTATTCATGTAGGTTTCCAAAAGATCTCAGGTTTTCTCAAGTAGCTATACATTCGTTTGTTTTGATAGTCGCCGAATGGAATTCACTCGAATAGGAGCTTGTAAACAATAATACATATCCTAATCCACGAGCCATAATTGGAATCATGCCTAAAACTGTGACCACGAGTCAGTCTGCCCATTCTACGGGAAAGGGTTAAAACTACGCATCCTACGAATAAACTTTACATATAAAAAAGTTTCGTCTCATCTTCCCCTATAAGCTGATACTTTTTAGAAACTTCAACCCCCAAAGAACGCAAGACTACGTCACTCCGAAATCAAAGCGCAGGAAGCGTCCGGAACGAGTATACGAGTGCCCCCGTATCTCGATCATCTCCCTAATCCGATTATCAGCGAGGAGTAGCGTTCGGCTCGCGGGAGGTCGAAAAGTATCCACCATCGTGTCCAGGACATTTGGATTTTTCCTTTGCTCGCGGCACCGTGACGGGTTCGGGCAACCGTTACCAGTGCCTCATATCGTCGTACGTCGCGTTAGGCTCCTTCCAGGCGAAACCTTGGGGTAAAAGGAGCGTGCAGCGAGCGTAGAGGGACCGATACGAACGGAATGGTATTTCATATTTTACGGTCGACCGTGCAGGAAGCAGCCAACGGCTCACGAGCCCCGGAGTGTGCTCCTAGCTTTGATGGGGGACACAACATCGTCTTCGGGCTCTCGAGGATCACGATTCGGTGACGTGTGGTCGCTCCGCTATCGGGGCAACGTCTTGTACGGGCGCATATAAACGTAAAGTTCGCGGTGAAGGCTCCAGGGCCTTGGCGGGTTAAACCGGTAGAAACCGCTCGTGGGGGCCGCACACCGTTTCCTAGTAGTTCTGGTAGTCCAGGGATCAGCCGGAACCGCCGGGAAAATGGATCGAACGCGAGCTTCAAGGATCGTGGGCCATGCTCCGCGATAAATAAATTCGTGCTTGGGACCACGGCCGAGGTTTCGTTCCGCGAAATCTCGGATCGTCGACGACGAACGTGCGATTTCTATTCGAAACACGCTAGGCAATTGTTGATCCATTCGGGACACGATGACTTTCTGTCCTGGGGACATCCGGGTTAGATACTATTAGGAGGGGTGTTGTATTAACGCTTCTAAACTCTCAGACTAGTTTGTTTGCCTCTGCAGAAGACGATATGGCGTCAGCCTTGAGAGAAACTCAAGCTTGCAACAACGTTACGAGTGCAGTTACATATGAGCCGTTCATTGCACAAATCGACTAAGTCCATAAAACAAAAAGTTGAGAAATGCGATGAAATAATATACATTGTTTTTTAAAATTCCCTTTATGATATAAATTCAAATAAATATTGTATAATCCCTAAATACAGATGTAGCTTTCATCTAACGGTATATAACATTAATAAGAAAGAATGGCCAAAAAATAGTCATCAATAATGTTACAATTTTTATGTCACTGGCCCATGTATATGTGGCTATTGGATAATTTTTCTGTTAAGGAGTTATGTTTGCATTTCTTGTAATCTGTGTACTATTCAATTGTGAAAATGGGAATATATTTAAATTTCATTCTTAGTGACTGATATATTGATATTGACATGATATATTGATATATTGATGACACTGATATATTGATGATTGACATGGATCTTAAGGTGTTTCGGAAAATATCAAGAGGAAATTCATTCTAATTTCTAGTTCCTGCGATTTCATCAACCAATAAAGATGTATTTTATTCTATTATAAATAGAATTATCTGAAATCTATCGCTACACTATGAAACAAACCTCAATCAACAAATTTGTACCTTCTCATCCTACATACATATATACTGTCAGTCTCATAAATATTCGTACTCTCCATGTCTGTTGAAAAAATTCGTCTAAATTAAACGATAGGTTTGACGTTTTCGAATAAATTTTTCGATATAAACACATTAATGTGTAAAGTTTATTCATGTACATATATATAATGGAACGTTTATTTGGAAATTTCAAACCTATCATTTAATTTATACAAATTAAGTTACAGTGTTGACAATCGCGAAGTAACACTAAAAGTTTGAATCTGTAGACTTGTTTCAATTCGTAACACATATATAAAGGCATTTATGAAGACAAAATTGAACCATTATTTTATAAATGGACAAACAGAAATTTATTCCAAGACAGCGTGCATCATCCGATGTTACTGTGTTAACATAATTAGTACACACAACTGTTCCAACCAGAAGAAACAAATTTCTTCGTCGTGCAGCCGTGGTCGCAAATCAAACGATAACGGTATCGTTAATTAAACCGACTGCAACGAACAGAACGAACGAGGCCGATTTCTGGCGCGTACCAAAGAGACGACGTCTCCAATTAAAGACCGAAATCGTGGTATTTGTGTAAATAAGTCGACGCTGCCTTTCCAGATCGAAGATTAAGCATCGCTATCGGCTGAAAATAAACCAGATTCCCGATTCACCGCGTATGGACTGTCGGACGTCCTAATTAAAAACGATCGTAAAGTTGAAAACAGCGGCTGCCTGGCCAGGATCGTGGGTACCGATGGAAGTAAGTTCAATATGTATATGTATTCGCGAGTCTAAAAGATCTGCGTCACAGGTTTAAATGATAGTCGTGAGAAATAAGAAATACGCTAATAAATAAGTTTGTTTGACTTGTCAAGTGTTTAGTCTGTGTGAGCTGAAATCAAACTCCAGAGTGACTATTAATATTGTCGTGGGTAGCGATGGGAACAATTTCAATATGTATTCTTGAGTTAAGTCGAGTCTAGTACTCAAGATTTACGTAACAGGTTCGAATTATACTGGTAAGAAGTAAGGAATAAGCTTCGTTTCTTCTACCTGCCAAGTATTTAGTCTATGCGAGCTGAAATGAAACGTCTGAGTGTCTATTTGCTGGGCGAGAATATGTATTTATGAGTGTAAGTAAATTGGGAGGTAACTCAGAAAATATTTAAATTTTTTTCTGTTCTTTCTAAGAATGGAAATGTTCTCTTTATATAAATAATTACTTGCGACTTACAGTAAGGTTATTTGTTCCCATTTGTACGGTTTTACGATTTAAACATTTGAATTTTGCAGGACGATGTTCTTACAACTTTAATTACGAGTTGTACAAAAACTGATGGTTTGAAAAATTTTTAGAAAAGTTCTTGTAAATGTTTCGATACCAACTTACAGTCTTTTACGAAGCAGTTACAGAACAAGGATATCCAGTGAGCTGCTTTGTAAGGCCAAGCTGTCAGGGACTCGCAAATTCCTATAATTTGCTATAAAAATAATATCATACTCCTATAAAATCTATAGTAAATTCTTAATACTGTTCTTCTATTCAGATCAAGTTTTATTTTCCTTCTAAATCGTATGCCTGAACCGTAATATTCCCAGTCCCAGATCCAATAACGATCCAGTTCGTCCACAAGAAGCATAAAATAAATGGTACCCGAACAAGTTGAACCACCTTCGATTACCTATTCTCGTCGAACAGTATAACGAATAAGGTGCTAGTTTTAGCCCTTTATCCCTAAACTGGTCGCATTAAGGAAACTATAGTTTTGTCCAATGGTCAGCTCGGACCTAATAAGTTGAAAAGCTCTGCGGAGAACAGCACTCAGGTAGTCATACATGCTTCGAACCTATCCCAGTCAGGATTCTGCTTGTAAGGTGCTTGATCCCATCGCTAATCGTGGGAGCTAAATAGCCACGGAGGCGCTCGCTTCCCGACAAAATAAACCAAAGGCGTTGGTTTACAGGTCGCGCGCCGTTCCGGTTGGCTCTCGCCAACGCGCGTAATCGCAGGTGGAAAATAAACCAGCAACCATCGCGGCGGCAGCGATGAGGCAAACCAGAAGACGATCCCTATCCCCCGCCTGTATCGAATCGAACGTCTTAACTCGAACCGCGACGGTGGCGGTGGAATCGAACGATCGGATCTTTCGCGCACACGAAAACCGGCTGCGTTTCCAATGAGTCACCGATAGGCTGGCCGCTCGCTGGACGCCCGGGGACCGGTTGCGCGACTGCGAAAGACGCCTTAGCGCCTTTTAAACCGATGGAAAACACTTGTTAACGCTTGCCGGGCGAATAAAGTGGTGCCTGTCCGAACTAAATGTAGATACACCTCTTATGCGCGCTATCGCCGCCATCTGCGGGGCTGCATTCGGGCTTCCTTTTATATCTCCTTCTTCTTTCGGCTTGTGAGTCCTGTTCCCTCGTTCTACTCCTCGTTACACGCTCCTGGCTCGCCTTCATGCGTCAGAGTCGCGTTCGTTTGAACCTCGCGTTTCGCGCGGTATGCGCGCGATGCCCGCTTCTTCGGAGCAATTTAAACCGTTGGCGCGACGTTAGACTCCTGTGAAAGCTGGAATCTAAATGGTCTACCGCGGTACGCTAAAGTAAAAGCTCCTTGGGAACGATTATGGCTCCAAGGTGTTTGTTAATCATTTCTTTAACAGAGACTGAATTAGTGTGGAGATTGGCGAAGTTTACTGTATTGGATACTTTCAGATACCAGGTGTGATAGGTGACTGAAACCTGGCGGTGTAGCGTTATGTGTACACCAGATGCGACGCTGCAACAAGTGGGACTTCTTTCAATAGGTCAATCGAGCTACTCGATGAACTGACATTAGGTTGACCTGTTAATCTTCCATCAAGAAAAACGTGTTCGATCAGATTATGGACCAATTATTGCTCCCCATGCATTTAGTTTGAATTGTTCTTGGTAGCTTGATTTAAATGCAGTGCATGGATTTTCTTTGTTTCGTTAACAAGTATTACAAAAATTGATTATTTCAGACTTGACGTATACCAGGTTTGCATTTAATTTAATGCCAACTATTTCGTGCACGTCCGATACCCCCGGAAAATTAAATCAGATTATGGTGTCACATTTTTTAAATGATAATGAAGTAGATTGATGTTCAACTACTCTGCTAATAAAATAATTCTCATCTAAAGATTTACCTTTATCCCTCTTGCATTAATCTTTACGAGTATTACTAACGTAGACACATTTCCTGGTACGGAGTGTTTAAATGCTATCAAATACAGTATATAGAGAAAGAAATTAACGAACAAGTTCACAGAATTCTGCCTTTGTTCCAGACAACATGAGACGAAAGGAAATACGACCAGAGATCGCTCATTAATGCCGCGGGAATTAATCATTCTCCTCAGAGAGACAATGTTGTCTATCTTCAATCTCAGCCACGTGTGCGTGGACTGCTAATACCACGCACTCGAAGCTTTGTTCCTCCAGGATCGCTACAAGTGCTTGCAAAAGTATTGCGCAAGAACAGCAGCATAGACATCGAATCGTGTATTAGAGAAAATACTATAATGTCAAAATTAATGACGCCATTTTATTCTGTTGAAATCTGATTCAGATCTCCCATATGTTAGTAATTCGTTTCATTAACACATTCGCGACCGCTGACGTGATTCACGTCACTTCAAATTCTATTCCTGGTTATGACAAAATTATGAAAATCTTTTTATTTTATACACTACATATTTACAACATTGATATTTCAAAACACATTTTGTAATTTTTATCTTAGTACTAACGACACTTTGTGATGTCCATCTTTAGAATTTTATTATTTTCGTCAGTACACGGTATTAGAAACGTAAAACATCTGCCGGTCGCGAATGTGTTAATTGTACCATTTAGGACTAGGACATTTACAAATATTCCAGATATGAATCTGCCCATCTTAGAAACCTAATAATTTAGTGAATTTTAGATATTTTTTTGTTAAAAACTGATGGACATATTGCTGCATTAATTTCAAAGGTTGCACGTGTATTCATGTAGGTTTCCAAAAGATCTCAGGTTTTCTCAAGTAGCTATACATTCGTTTGTTTTGATAGTCGCCGAATGGAATTCACTCGAATAGGAAGCTTGTAAACAATAATACATATCTTAATCCACGAGCCATAATTGGAATCATACCTAAAACTGTGACCACGAGTCAGTCTGGCCATTCTACGAGAAAGTAGAACTCTCATGCTATAATATCCTCGATTTCCAACTATTGGTGTTTACTTAAGTTTCGGTGATAGTTGCATTTGTACACAATGAGAATCTCTTCGTTAAGGACGTTTTCTCTCGTGTTATTTCTAACCGGTGGAGTTTAAAACGCCATCAGGGATATAACCCGTCGCAAACAATGACAGGGCATCGAGCTCGCGCCGCGGAAAGGGGGCTATCGCGCGTCGACGATTTCCCCGCGCACATTATATGTAATTAGGAGCTCACCGCTGCCGTCGCTGGCGAGCAAACAATGGCCGAGTCTTCTCGCATGTTAGTAAATACGTCAGCGCAGCGGTAATTGTCCGGCAACTACCGGTCGCGCGATTGCTACGGACCGGTGCAGCTCGCGTCGACGAGCTACCGTCCCTCCAGACTCGTCTTTTATTGATTCCTTGTTAATTGGCTATTTGGACAGATGCGCACACGTGAGACTTCTGTTGGTAATCTTCAGACGACAGGAATGATTATTTTAGTATGATTTTAAGAGGCTAGACGGATTTTATCTTAAGCGGAGGGTACTATTAATTTGTCCGAGATTTCTACTCTTTACAATAAGAGAAACATTTTTTTTTACCGTCTCTAAAACATCAACTTTTATTGATTTCCTGTTAATCGGTTATTGAAACTTGGAACAAATGCCACGCTCATGAGACTCCAGATGGTAATCTTTGGAATAACCGAAACGACTATTTTGGTTCGAGTATGAAACGATTCTTCTGATGCTAGACCGCAAGCATTTTTAGAGAAACCAATAACAAGCTTGTCATAAATCTGCAAAATGGAGAAAACACAGAAAACAATTAATTCTACCAACCGTTGTCAAAGTACCCCAACTCTTATCCTGCATCAACTCTCGCTCCTGCAGGTCAGACATCTAACGCTCATGTTGGCGAACGTTTGCAGAAAGACGAAAGCACGCATCTCCATTTTATCAGCACCCGACTGTAGGAAATTCCACCGTTGGGACCGTTTTAGAACTGCCCTTCCAAGTCTCGCTGAATAGCGAAAACCGAGATTATCGCCTAGGCGGACGACGCATCCTAGCCGCGACGCCGTGTTATCAGACCTGCAGCCCCCGTACAGACAAAAAACGACGAGCCAGCTTGGAGGCGAGATCCACAGGAAAGATATACGTGAAACGGAGAAGACACGTCGCGGATCGTCGTCGATCATCGGACCGGAAAAGGCCCCCGTACATTTTCTTCGTTTTGCGGCACGTTCACCACTAGCCGACCCCCCCTTTGCCCCGCTGCTGTACGTTGCTTCAGTCGAGCGTCTTCGTCGACCGTGTCACGCTGGCAGGCTCATAGAAAATTCTATTATTCTATTCTTATCATCGGGATGACGCTCGTATCGACAGCCGGATATATAATGCAACGTGAGTTCCAGTGCTTGCGGCGTCTACCGGATGCGCCCACACCGAACTTGCATACTGAGCAGCGGCTCGTCTTCTAAGGCCCAACTAGGAAACGTGCTGGCTCGCCACGGTCGTCCGTCGAGTTGCTCGAGCGCGTTCCTTTCGATGCTCGAGATGGCGAAACGGTGATGTGTTCAACGGGCCACGGGGATTCTTGCCGGCTGATACTGTCGCTAGCTTCAGTATTGGAGAATTTTGGTTAGGCGTCTTTTGGCCAGGTGTCTTGGTTAGCGCTGAGGACAGTGACGTTTTCCTTAGATAGAAGTCTCATTATGGTCGAGTGTTTGCTTGACACAGATGAGAGGATGAGGTCTGAGGAGACCTAGAACTTGAATGAAGGAGACTCTTCCTAGAATCATAATTATTCATTAATACTTAAGCATATTTTTAAGTAATCAAAATACAAAGATATGTTGAAAATATTCAAACGTCCGCCATTCTGTTTTTTCTCGGTCAGGGGTGTTTGGTTCTAGAACAAACGATAGTGACAGAACTATAGCTCAATAATCTGTTTGATTTACAACGGATTAAAACAGATTAAAAACTTTTTCATGGATGAAAAAAGGACAAATGTCACTTAGCTATATCAATGATAAAAATGACCAAAAATAAATACAAAATAACCCTTTCATATCTGAATTATTTTTTTTCTCGTTCTAATGTAATTTAATATTTAGGATTAACTTGGTTTAAAATTGGAAATGGAAAATGGAAAAAATAAAAAAAAAATCCTAATAGTATAGTTTTCGAGGAAAACTGGTCTTTCTTTATGTGCACAAATAAGAATATTCGTCCTAAACGATAATACATAAATATTTTTTTAAATTTTGTGTCCTCAGTTATGGACGCCAGGTCTGAAAGGGTTAACATGTCTACTATTATATATGAAATCATTGAAATTCTCTCAAGTATATGCTATGTGATAGAAAAATTCTTGAAAGAAATCTTTTTTTCTTACGAGCGTACGGCTCCGTCAAGATTTGTTACATATTATATCTATTAATACATTCGGGAACATACTCTACGTTAACCCATTCACTTCCAGGTAAATTTAAAGCGTTTTGCTTTGTGCGCCAAGATTTAATACAGATGTGTAATTTAGATTATTATTTTGATAATAAAAAGTGATGTTAAATTTGTTGTTTCAAAAAGAAAATTTACGATCTTCTTTTGCAATAATTCGCGACTCACTTTATAAGCTTATCCCTTGAGTAATTGCAATCAATTTGAACTACGAGACATCTCGTAGTTGACAGTAAATGGGTTAAGAAACTCACTTATTCATGAATCGACTCTAGATAATACAAGATGGAAAAGGTCGTGTAAATCAGAGGGAACAGGATTCCCTGTAAACGCGGTGGACAATGCGGTGGTGAAAGAAAAGGCCGAAGTGTGACATGTGCGCGCGAAATTCGAATTCTCGTGACGCCGGTCGCACCGGGCGGTATTGTTTTAATTAACACACCGTGAATTCTGGACTGCCATTCGGCGAACTAATTCGCCTTGTACGAGAACAATGCGTCACGATCGACGTTGCATCTGCCGCGCGATAGGTCGCCGAATGCGACGCAGACGTCCCTGGAGCCTCGCCACGCGGAGAGCCCGTTGATTGCAAAAGTGTAATGCCGGCTGGCCGTGTACGGGAAAAAAGGCGAGAAATATTAAAAAGGGTGTTGGGATACAGTCCTGCGCGCCGAATCTGTTGACGAGCTCGAGGAACAAAACCTTCACGCCCTCCGAATTAAAACTCGACGGGGTGGTTCGCTTGGAGAAATTGTTTATTCGGATGGGATGCTTCGCTGACTCCATTACGAGCAGCATTCTACTAATACAATTATTAACAACGTCTGAGGGATATAATGAAAAAGATAAACTTCGTGGTTTTAATCAATCGTGCACTCTATAGGAGTTTGTATTTAATTTCTATTATTTTGAAAATAATTCTGAGCTAGAGCATTGAATAGGAGTTGGATTTGACGGTTGATTAAAACTTGGAAATTTGATATTTTCTTATAAATTTATTATTACGGTGACTGTTTCATTTTGCGATTTCGTGTTAGTTATATTTTGTATTCAAGTGTTGCTGCATGAGGGTCGTACGTTTTACTTTAATGCTTTTCTTTTCTTCAAGGATCCAGATGCTGTTAGCGCTGATAATGGTAAAAGTTGAAGATGTCAGAGATAGCTAGGAGCAAGAATGCGAGAACACATCTTTCAGTAATATTTAATATAATTATAACGCCATAGGAGTTGAATAAAAATTTCTGATTCTAATAATTTGACTTCTATCTCTTATTTTATTTTATATTCTGATTTGCCAAAGGTTGTGGTTAACCTCTTCCGTAGTTCCTTAACTGAAAATGAAAGATTATCATAGATTTCCAAAATAGATCAAACGAATTATGCGACGTCATCGCTGATCACATCATCCTTACAATAATTTTAAATAACCAATGAGAATCTTTTGATACAATTAAAGGCAATTTGAAAAATTGCAAACTATTATGTATCTAACAGGATCTGCGGTTTAATGAGTCGTTAAATTGTCGTACAACTATATTTTCCTTATTCCAGAGCCACGATTCATACTATTCCGCAAATTATATCGACCAACCTAGGAAAGTCTACGGTTAGTCATTTCGCATGAATCTATCGTTTTCTTGAATTGAATACGTCGTGTGTCTCAAGCGAGGCCAATAATTATTTCTTTGAAGTGCTGGTGATTAATTTTTCTCTCCTTCCCTGTCCCAGTTTAACGGCGATAACCGTTCCCGTTTTGCGCAATCTTCGAATTCCACCGTGCAGATGTTCATCGTACTTCTCTGTGATTTAAGGCGCGCGAGTGATCTTTGAACTAAATCGCCCGGCTGCGATCTAGATCACTCGCCGTCTTTGTTGGTCGCTGCTCCGACATTCTGTTCCTAATAAAAATTTACTGCCGCGTTATTAAATTGCTGCCACCCGGCGACAGGGCTTCTTCGCGAGGATGCTTACTTAATTTCACGTTGCACAATTTCGTGTCACCAACTACTGCGCGAATTTAGATGGAACTTACGTCTTGACTGACGTGTAACGAAAAATTAATCGAAATGAGACTGGAATGTCTTTGGTTGGTCGAGAAAATTCATGTTTTGAATAGGGAAGTAGTTAATTAGCTGGTCGTTGGGACAATCTGGAATATTATTTTATTTACTTGATATTTTGAAATATGAGAAATATGTGAGTTGATAATTGTACAATAAATTATGAAATAGTTGTGTAATTAATTAATGTACTTACAAAGAAAAATTGAAAAAAGTGGTGGTCCTAGTCAAAATAAAGAAAAACGTGCATATCAACTTAAGTTTCTTTTTTAATTCATATAATATGAGATTATTTAAGAATGATAGGTGTACATTGTGTCAATATGTATCATATTAAGAGAAACCTATATAAAATGTCTGTTTATAGATTAAATATTTGCGGATGATCCCAACTAAAAGACATAGACATAAGGGAATGGACTCCCGTGCCTTGTATGGCTCATACGCACTCACACAGCTCCACTGTATACGTACACGGAACTGCAAGGGCTTGCGTATTGTCCTATTTTTGTCTCGACAATGCAAATTTGAGACCTCTCAATAGTCGTTTCCGCTAGATAAATGTTCAAGCTTGTGCGCAAGCTCCTATAGGTAGTCTACTTTTGCTTTTTTGTGTCATAATTAACAATATTCAGCAGGGTATGTTAGTTCAGACAACGCAGCAGCACTGTCGCATCACCATATTGCTTCTTGTGATCGCGAAATACTGCTGAATATTATTAATTATGACACAAAAATGCAAAAGTAGACTACCTATAAGAGCTTGCGCACAAGTTTCAACATTTATCTAGCAGAAACGACTATTGAGAGGTTTCAAATTTGCATCGTCGAGACAAAAATCGAACAATACGCAAGCCCTTGCAGTTCCGTGTACGTATATAGTGATGTGGACCTGTGTGAGTGCGTACGAGCCATACAAGGCACGGGAGTCCACTCCCATGCGAATCAAGACTTCAAACCAGTCTAAATTAATAAGAAAAATGTAATTTTAATCGCATTTAAGTAAGTATAATAATAATCATTAGTTTATATATCTGAAATCTTCTAATATGTTTATAAATCGCAAGGCTACGCAAACGACCACACGTATGTATACCCATCATTATTCTGTTCTTTGTTTACCTACGAAGCTCCTTCGAAATCTTGATAAGGCAGCTTTAATGGTTCCCCTAATTATTCTTAGCCGCGAATTAATTACCGCCAAAGCAACCGATGTAACAGACAGACGTAGTCACGTTTCCCCGGTTTATACGTCGAAATCAGTAAGTGCGCGGTTGTGCAACAGCTGTAATCCCCTATCTTTGTCACGCGATTTTTTTATTTGCATCGAGGCGCTGTTATCTCGCGGGCACGCACACGTGACGAGCATCGCGGCCCGCTAAACGCGTTCCATAAACACGCTGTATTCGATTCTAATGACTCATAGACAAGTGAAGCTATTCTGGCCGCGATGCATCATCGCGAGCGGCACGGGAGACAAAGAAACAGCGGCTTGCGCTGCTTGACCGCGATAGCGGCAATGATTACGATAGGAATTTCCCTGCGTCATGTCGTTTTCAAGTAATTTCGCCAACGACTGCATTTCCTTGTGCTCGCACTGAACCGATATTCCACGAATTTCAACTTCTTCCGTATTCAATATTTTCCTTGGAAAAGTAGACTATTCTATGCCTCAATTTTCCTTGTATTAAAATTAATTGGAGCGAGGAATATTATTTTATTTATGAATTTGAATAATTACAGTGGGATTTATTGTCAGCGCGCAATTGTATTTATTGACTTGTTCCTGGTGTGAGGGTTTATCTAAATGGAAATTAACATCTTTTAGATTATAAACTAATATCCGATGTAAAGAATTATTATTTTTAATGCTTTTACTTATAGGGTTACATTTATAATCATGTCTCTGAGTAACTGTAATATTGTTTGGATTACAAATTGGTGCTACTAATTAGTTTTAAAAATAATTTAACTTATGTAAGACAATTACTCAAACTTTCGCGCTGCGAGCGTAATCAGCGCGCGCATATAGTATCGCCCTCTGACCAAGGCAAAGAGGAAGAGAACAATAGCGATTACAGTTACAGACATATAGCGATTACGACTACGAACACGGTTACGATTACGATTACGATTACGAACACGATTACGATTACAAATTACAAATATGTATGTAGCGTTTATTTTTATAAAAGAATATATCAGTATTGTTCAACCGAACAAATTAAGAATTTATTAAGTACCCCGGAGTTTACACTTAAAACGCTGATGAATTTAAGAATTTAACTTTAGTGTAGTAAACATTCTATTACGATATTCTCGTTGACTTCTGTATAAATTCTCTATAAATTCATTCATAATGTGGTATTCATAGCTACAGATCCATTGAGAACTTCAACCAGTAATCGGCGAAAGTAGATACTTTTCCCAAAAGGCTCTAATTAATCAATTATCTCCAAACCGTATCAGACAGCACATTGAGACCCTCAATAATTACATTAATGACTACAATGGCCTTCTCAAATATACTAACGACTTCAATCCTCCAATTCAAAAACATTTTAGTGTCCAGTTGACTGCAAAAATAAATGAATAATTTACGAAGTCAGCGGTGCATCTAATTTTATGTCGTTCACACGTGAAATCCAAGTCAGGGCGTTGCACCCGATGGTAAGTGCAATAACGCGATAATCCGCGCGCGGTTCGATTTCGGCAGATTATTTTCGGCCGCGAGACACGAATGACTCGCGAACGAGCGGCGCAGCACGTGGCAAGCCAGACCGAAGGCATTTCCATGCGCATTAACCGAACAGACGGTCGTCCATCACACCACCGTCGCGAGCGCAATTAAGCCGACCAGTGCTGCATGCAAATCGGCGCATTGTCTTGACCCGAAGTGGCGCGATGTCGGCGGTCCCGTTACGCTTTTACAAACGTCACACGAGGCCGCGGCTCTACCCGAATTCCCAAATCCCAAACGCTCGCTGTCTCTCCGCCTGATCCTAGTTTATTGCCACGGTTGAACCGTCTTTCACTGTCCTCCGCTGTATCCGCGACTGACAATGTCTGCGATCGCGTTGATCGCTTTTTGGCTGGGACCTGGTCCAAAACGGAGCCGACGAACAGCGCAATTGAATTGGTTACTTCAGAAAGGACGTATCTGGACACCCGTTACGCGAAGAATATGATATCTAAACGTTCTAACGTGGGGAGCATGTCATTAGACAACGAATGCCTGCTAGAGTTGGGGATAGAGTGTTCATTTGCTGAGAGCTTACGAGATCTTAATGCAGGGGAACCACGGAGGGCGTTCGTGAAGTATTTGGGGCTTGAATTTGTATTGGAAGATTGTTGTATTCTATTACAATAATGGTGATAGAGAAAAACAATAAACTTGGAGGCTAACTTGAAGAAGAAAGATAGCTGCTGTATCTTGAATTTTTCCTAAACCTAAATCCTTATACAGATGTGCCACTTAATTTTTATTCTTTTTTTTTAATTACTTAATTTAAGGTCATATCAACTATAAGGTTATTCCCGACCACGTGAATGATTACATTTTAATTATAATTTATTTAGCATATTGTATTTCATTAATATCTTGGCTAATTTGAGGAATTCGTTTCTGTCGTTAAGAGTTGTCTGCATACTATTTGAATGCTTAAACTCTATTCGATCGTGTTGTATTCCGTGACATTTTTCAATTAAATGTTTTACTCTAAGGGAACCACATAATTTTGTTACCCTAAATAGCTCCCTGGACTTGTTGCTCTCCTATAATACCTGTCGTACTTTCGAAAAATCCTGCGAAACCCTTAACCCCACGTCGCTTGAATTTCACTGTTCTCCTAAAAATATGCCTCGTTCTTTTATACGTCCATGGATCAATCAACCTCCAAAGTACTTAAGAAGCGACGTAACCAGAATTTTAGATGTCCTCGCGAGAAAACCCGCGAGTCCACAGATGGCGAACGGACACCGAAAACTGGCGTCGAAGAACGAAAGGGATGAAGCGGCGCAAGCAGGAAAGATAAACAAAATTTCTGGCCACCCTACCGCGAAACGAAGGAAATCGATCGAAGGATATTCAAAGATTGGACGACCGCCTCTCTGCAGATGACACAGCAACGTCTGGCGTGCGCGTGTTGTGCAGAGCTGTTGGTTTAAGCGCAACGGGGATTCCGCAAGGGCCTTTTGTCCTTTCTCGATTCCAGTCAGGATCACCCTGCCCAGTTCGGTTCGCATAAACGGGAAACGGGTTTCAGTCGAAAAGAGCTTTGGTGGTTCAGCGTAAAAGAACGGTGCTTTGTCACGGGGGCAGGGAAAAAAAATATGAGCGCACCTCTTTCGAACGGTCCTGCTTCCACCATCGCTCTTCGGTCTCCTTCCCTTCCCGCGGTTCTCTCCCTCTGCAGCGGTAAGGAGAAACCGTGGGCAACGAAAAAGCTGATGTTAGGCGAATGCAAATGAATGCGCGCAAGGGAGCAGCGAGCATTCTGGAGCGTCGTTCTAGTGTCACGATGCGTTGGGCGACACTTTTTTGATTATTGGCAGAAATATTCTTCCGTAAGAGCGTTGCAAAAGGGACCTTAGCATAGAGTTGCATAGAATTTTTAAAAAATGTTTATTTTAATTTTATGTATAATTAATAGGCTCAATTTTTAATTACAGATGTTCTCAACATTATTGGTTACTACAGGTAAATTGTTTTCGCTTTTTGGAGTTTCTACTGTGACTTAATTCTTTCGTTTCGTTTCTTCAGTAATTGTGCATAATAGTATGATAACGAAAAGGTTATATCGAAATGCACAAATTGAGCAACAGTGTCTCTCATGCAATATATTTTTACACCAACTATTCATTAACCTTATATTGTGTCACTTTCTTTGTATATAGACAGTTTCAATTAATACTGGTTTATATCTATAATTGGTCATGATTACTTATTCGTTGTTTACACCCTTTATCTTTTTCCATTAAAAGTATGTTTTTCCATTTCTATACGTTCTAGCTTCTATACATAGCTTTTTGCTTAAAATCATCATGTATTTTAATTTTTGTGTCTATTACCCTTCATAACCCAATTTTATTATTATTTGTAAATTTCATATTTTCATTTCTGAAGATCCAAAGCACCAAAACATTAACAAACGCTCTGCTACCGATTACCGCAGAAAATAAATTTTTTACTCATCATCGTTCCGCGACCGTCAAAACCAAATATTCCGATTGGGAATCTGATTTCCCGGGTATGGACGTCCAGATAAACGTAATATTCAAAATGCTTTTTAAAAATTGCCCCTCTTCGTACCCTTTGCCGAAGTTGCATCGAATTCCCGGTTTCGCTCGGCTTTGACAGGCGATGGTGGTCGAGGATGTGGAGAAACGATAATTAAATTTCATTACGCGTACACTCGGGGCTCGGCGATGAAAAAAAAAATACATACACGCCATCGAAGACGGTATTAAACGTTTGAGAGCCGCTGATCATAGTGATCGTTGGCTTTGCTTTCCTCTGCCAATCTCCACCCCCTCGATCGACCACAGCAACCCCCTCCGCGACTCGCTGCGTGCGCCGCTGCGTTTCATTGTTGTGAACGCATGCAAATTGCGATCCCGGTGCCGGGACGAGTATCAATTCTAACAGGATTAATTCGAGTGCAGTCATTGTTTTTTGCGCGTCACAAAAAGCTCCCCTGCACCGTCGGGCAGCGCCAAGCGTTTTGCCATCGTTCCGAACAATATCCAGGCCTCGCGCGCGCGCGAGAGAGACCCCGTACTGTCGAGGGTTCAACCGGTTTCGCCCCTTTGCGAAGAAACTGGCGAGTTTGTAAATTGCGCTCAATGAGTTGCAAAATAGGGGTTCCCGTGATATCGTTGCACGCTTGTTTTATCGATGATCGGTCCGAGTGTTTCTCAATCGCGTTCCGTGTTCCTTCAAAAAACGGATTCCGTGGCGCGATGGATTTGGAGGAACGCGGTCCACTTGGGACACATTGAAATGCAGTATTTAAGTAAAGCGGTTGGTGATGTGAATAACTGTAATAATTTAGGTTATCTGGACCTTTCGATCTTTATTTTATAATAATTTATATTATTTGTACCTTTGATGTTATACATAGTAAACAAGTGGTTCACCGTGTATCTAGTTCTCTATTCTATTAACTTTCACAATAAATTGCAAACAGACTTTGTCAATAATCGAGTAATATAAAAGAAAAGTCCAAAGTGCATGAAATTTTCATAAAAAAATGGAAACATTTGATCAAACATATTTAAAATATTCAAAAATTATCGAAATATTATAAAGAATAGAAAACGTACCAAATGAAACTTATGGATGATTTACACAGACTTCATGTCAATTTTTTGAGCAAATAGCTGATAGAGTATCAATCATAATATCGACACTGTAAACGTTTAATTTCCTTAGTTTGAAATTAGAATCCAAATATCATTCTCCAGTCCAATAGTAATAGTACACTTGACCTCAATTTGATACTGTATCCTTAACCCTTTGCACTCCAAATAATATTTCAATTTTGTTATCAGCAGCTCCCAACGCTTTGATTTCTGTTGATTTGGACATGAAAGAATGTCGAGTGAGACTCGACGAAGGAACTCCTGAGATAGAAACTGACGTCGAGTCACACTCGACATAGGATTGCAAAGGGTTCAAATGTCTCTTAATCTCTGTCTGCGATGCTCATCGAACGCGCCCTGCGAACAAATCCGAAGAACACCCTCTCGTAACCGAATGGAACAATCACGCGGTCGAGACAAGAAATCTCGAGCCTGGAGGAACAGTTATGGGAAGACAATAGTTTCTAAGCCAGCCAGTTCGAACTAGAGGTGAATTAAACGTGAACAACGAGCCCCTGGCGAAGACGGAAATTCGCGATGTTGAGAGCAACGAGGAGGGGGTGGAGGGGTGTGTACCGGCAACGAGCGGAAGATTTGCGAATAATTAGGTGGGCCGACAATGGCCGGGGTCCCGTGGCAGACCGGATACACAATGTGGCCTGCCACCAGCGGGATAATAGACAGAGAAGAACGACTCTATGGGGTTTTAGGATTCGACGGACATAATGGCACTGGCCCATTGTCTACGTAGCTGCAGACTGCTAACATCCGCTTTTGAGGGCGGTTATGTCGGGCTCATCTGCATGCCACCCTTCAACCCTTCGAGTGTTTGGTTTCCAGCATCGAAGATGCAAATTATCACTGCGATCCAGTCGACGTTCGATTGCCATCGATCACCGCGAAACGGTGCACGTTGCCGCGTCGTGCTACCGATCGGCGCATTGTTCTTAGGAAAGAGGAAGGAAGTTGGGCGAAGGGAGGAAGGAACAAAGAGGGTGAGTACAGGTATAGTACATACAGAATAGGTCTGATGTTACACGGAAACTATCCGGGTGGCTCAAATATGAAGGAGACTTTTTTCATTGGTTTATTGGAGGAATATTTTGTTGTCGTATAGTTTGCACTGATAAAGAGTTATTTATTGTACAGATTATTATTCAAGTTAGATGTTGACTTTCAAAGTCACATATTTTCTATAACCATCTGTTGAGGAATATTACAATACTTTGTATTATGCAGTCTAATCTAGTTTATTGATTTGTATTACATGTTTATTTTCGCTTAACTTTTATTTTATTAAAACGGTTTGCCACTTCCATACTGTCTCTGTTGAGCTTCAACATGAACGAAAATTATTCATTTCCTTATTGAACTTTGTGAATCATTATTTCAATTACATTAATTTATATTGAAAAAATCTCATCATCTGAAAGATTTTGTTTAAACTCAACCTCTGCATCCTTTACATCTGAGTTCAACCCCCAAGTATTAATTTCTCCCCTTACTCAAAAGCTTCAATCGCCATACGAAATTATACCCAAGGACAATCAATGGTTCACCTCGCCCAAAAATCATCACTAAAATTCGTTAAATTCACCCTCGAACCCCTCCTCGATTTTATGTAAAATATTCCACGCTCATAATTCACAAGCAAATCCCAGAAATCATGCCTTCAGCTCGCATCTGCAATCGTTCAACCGTTTTCATCCCCGATTTCCCACGAATTTCCATACCCTTCCATCTCCAGCAACCCTGTCACCGATCTCCAAGACTTTCATCCTCCTATATCCCATTGCCATCCGATCCGCGGTCTCTCGCTAATTTCCGCGCGAAAGTCTCGCCGATCTCGCATAGATGGTCGAGATCTGTTCGATCGGAGCCGTGACAATCCCTCCTCACCGTGGGATCCTCGCAAGGTGCGTGTCCCGTAGCGCAACTACTATCGGTTGTCGTTATGCTAATCGCTCGGTCCGGTTAAATGTGTGTCAGCCTCGATGGTAGTTGACAACTGCTTTCGGTAGGACGAGAACGCGTTCGTTCATCGCGGTGGTCGATGCCTCGGTGCATAAAATCACGACGCTGAAGAGATATAGCGCATATTTCTATGGCGGATGGCTTCGATCTAATGTATGCGGGACCGTCGTGCTACCTGTCTTACCCTGAGAACTCGGCATTGCATTGTGATTGTAATCGCCGGCTCCAGGTCAGCCCGCGGCCTAAGCGGGGTCAGGGTCATTCTTGAATTATTTAAATTACGCAACCCGCCTTCCTTCATTCTGTCGAAGACGCGCGTACGTGCGACTCGGCCTTTTGTCACCTCGAACGCAGCCGGCGCATCGTCGATATCGTTTGGAAATCCCCCAAAAGCTGGCCAAATGTGTCGTTTCGATCTTCAGGTTCGGATCTGTGAAGCAGAACGAGAGGAAAATTTTGAGTGGATAATAGTCTCTATATTTCTCCGATTTCTAAAAGACAATCGGTTTGTATGTTCTTGAAGTGATGGATCGATGAATTAGATCAGTCAAGATCGATTTTTTCTGTATTCTGTCGTCATAGGAGTAGAACAATAATGTGTTTGGGTGTAGGTGTTCCTGGAATTATATCTTTAATTGTTTTTGAATTATTTTATCATTTTTTAAATGTCTTTTCGATGGATTTTCTGGAGAAGGAAATAATACAAATTTGGTATTATACGTATAATTTCAGAGATGTTTTGACGTTTCGTCCAATTTCTTGTGTTTTCTCAGGGAAATGTTATTAATATTTATGATATCCCTTATCTGTAATCAATCTTGGCGACATATTTAAAAATTAGAAGCATAAGTCGATTGTAAATAAGTCAAATAGTTACCATTTGGAGGAGTACAGAAATTATTTATACGAGTATACGAGACTATTGTATTAATTCTGTAGAAACACTGTAACAATATTCAGTATTACAATTAATAATAATATTTCAAAAATACTGTAAAGCTATCATATCATTGACAAAAAAATGGTAAGCTTTCGAAACCATAAGAATCTCACAATTTATCCCACAGAGCGAATAAAAGTTTTCTTCATTCGAATTTCAAGTAGCTAAGAAAACTTACAATTTCCAAATATCTACAAAAACAACTAAGTTGTAATCGTCGCTGTTGCTTTGCCCTAGCATGCACGTAAAATAATCCACATCCATTTATGCAATTTTCCCCCAGAAATCACGAGCAACAACAGAATAAAATTTAATTCCTCAATCAACCAACGTTTCGGCTAAACTTTAATAATGCATGAATAAAACATACAGCTTAATATTGCGAGCTTGAGCCATAGAACTGATAATGGCGAAGGAAGAAATTTTCCACGAGGCTCTCGTACCCTTTCTGAGGGGTTCGTATTAAAGCCCCGCTCGTTAATCCATGGTCCATCGAAGATGTCTTCCCGTTCGAATCGATTGGCATATTGAATTACATCGTTCATTGAATCCGTTCGTTTCGATTCTTTTTCTCAGGGTCAAAGTCGCGATGCCCCACCGAGATCCCTGCGAAAGAAGAAATAACACGAGCCGGGGGGGTCCAGTATGCAAAACGGGCCCGTTTTCTGGCCTCCTTGAATATTGATGTGTAGCCGGGTATGCAAATGAGCGTGAGAATGCAGCTCGTGCCGGATGGTGACGCGAATAGACGAACCGGAAGTAAGCCAGTACCCCACCTTCTCCCTCTCGCGACATGCCCTTTCTTTCGTCGAGGTCGAATTATAGTCGTTGACTCTCCTCCCTGGAGTCGAGCTTGGGAGAAGTGCAACTCGATTTGACAAATCCGTTTCTCGGCATGCAGTCAGTCTCGTGACATTGCAGCTGTGTGTGATAACTTATTAATAGCAATATTAGAGAGAATAGTGGATTGAAGATGGTAGCATATGGGGAAGAGTTCATATTGACTCTAAACCAGTGATGGGCACAATCCTAGGCTTCGAATAAATCTGAAATTTGCCGATATGTTTGTCTCGTTTCCTCTTTTCAACATTTTCCGAAGAAGGAAACGAGACAAACACATCGGCAAAATTCAAATTTATTCGAAGCCCAGGGTTTTCTCATCTCTGCTCTAAACTTGTTGAAATAAGTTGAATTATTCGAGGAATTTTTGTTTTCTAATTAATTTAAATTTTAAATCAATTAAAAATGATTGAAGTCGTGTAATATAAATATAGTACACTTAATATAAAAATGGTATGAGAATATCTCTAGAAATCGTATTCGAATGAAATTTTAAGTTCTTCTGGGTCAATCATGGTTGGTTTGATTGGAGATGGTAGGTATTAGGCATGATGTTTTACTATCTTTCGATTGTAGAACGATAGTAATTTTTATAAACTAACCTTTGTAACATATTTTGCAGAATGTTTTTTAAAACACTACTACAATTGAGGGTGGACTGTGATGTTAATATTGCTGTTTCATAGTTGCATTGTCATTGAATGAAAAATATTAAGGAGGATATTAAATAGCACATAAGTTTATAAAACAAGAAAGGCGGCGATTATTACTAAATTAAATAATTTGCGAAACTTATATGCACCACTTACCACTCGATAACATGTTACATTTTTATGAATCATCGATAAATTTCCTGCACACGTACACCCTAAATTTTTTCCTAAAAACTCTATTATTCGAACAAAGAATGCACACTACTTTCCACTTAAAGCCACCCCCAACAAAATATTTCTGTACCCTATTATACTTACTTTCATATGAAAATTTCCACTCTACAAAATGAAAAGTTTAATGACACCAGAAGTATCCAGAACTTGAAAAGAAAAATTCGATCGAGGTCATCATCGACATATATTCTTTCACGAAAGGGATGGGATGGGCGACATGCCCCAAACTCGTTTCCATCGCGAGAGCATTTCCACGAAACGATGCGACGTTGGAATTCGAAGAGCAATAACGCCGCCTTCGCCAAGATTTCGTCGTTTTCGTCTCTCACCCTTTCCCCCACTTCCATCCCGTCGTTCACTTAACGTCGTTTACGCCGTTGAAATATCTGTTCGGGGATGCTCGAGGCAGAAAGCCTCGGGACAGGACAGAGATAAACAACGTGGAATTAAATATACAATAAAGCTCGCAGCCCTGGACAGCGAAAGGGCGTGGTGGGGGTGGAAAGGAAGCGAAACTGCTTTACCGACCGCGCGTTCCAGCTGGCGTTTCAACCCCCTCCACGCACCAGTCTGCTACCAGGCCGCATAAATAAATCCAATTGGCTCGAATAAAATGTACGAAACGAAGTCGCGCCAATGGCCGGGTGTGTATTTTATTTTCTCTCGTTTTCCTTTCCAACCCCCTGTGTCAGCCCGCCAGCCGCCTGTTTCCTCCTCTCTTTCGCTGCCCCCAAACACCCCCGCCTCGTCGTCTCTGTCGTTGCGTCGCGGTAGGATAATTCAATCACGACTTTTCACGGATTTCCCATCGAAGGAAACACGCCGGTTACCCGACGGAAAGATTTCGTTTTCTCGCTCTCTGGCCGCCACCGCCTTTAAAAATAGTGACGAACTTTCTTTTCATGGTTATTCCCTCCGCCTCGCCCCGCCATCGTTCTCTGATGAGTTCCGCGATCTCTCAACGCCGATGGATATTTTGGAGCGTTTTGGACGAGTCGTTGCTGAATTTTTATTCGGTTGATTTGTTTAGTAACTTAGAATCTATTTTCAGATATGTTAATGCATCTTAAAGTATAATCGATTGTTCAATCACCATTATTGATTATCATTTCTTCCCATGAGGCAAGCAAATTAAAATTCCCCACTTTTATATTTTATGTGCCTTTATTAATTTAGTTGAACAATATTAAGTCGTTCTTTCTTGAATTTGCATAGCTTCCAGGTGTCTGCTTTTATATAAATGGTTAAATTGTAACAAATTTAAATAATTCTTTTTCCTTTTAGTATTACCCTAATACATTTAAATCTAAAGTACCCCCCACAAATAGATCAATAATACAGTATAATAATATAATCCAATACAATCCTTATAAAACACACTTAGTCCCATAATTATTCGTAATCTCTGTGTAAATAGTTCACTACAAAAATGTACACGAATAAACTTCCTACATCTGTGTATTTATGATGAAAAATTTGGTTGGATACACCAAACCTGACATTTAAATTCAATAAATTTCTTGAATAGACATAGAGGATACCAATACTTATGGGTCTGACTGTATATCGAAATGTCATATTTAATCAAAAGATTTCTTACATTTACAAAACACCCCCATTATCATATTTGTTTTCACACATCACGAAGGCATTACATATAAACAACGTTTGAAGAATAACAATCATTAAACACGAAAAATAACCATCGTCGCGTCTTTAATCCGCCAGATCAGTTTCAGAACGCGCGAGCCTCTTTAAAATGGCGGAAAGAGAACTGGATCACGTGGACCTCGGGGAGGGAAGATTTCTTCATTGACAAGGGGAATCTCGTTGAGGTAGGTCATTTTCGTAATTACCCTCTCTCACGGAAGTCCCCGGGTGCTCGAACTTTGGATTCTATGTTGACGGCCCTTCTCAAGGTCGCTCTTCATCCCCTACAATTAAGCCCTCCCGACAATTAAATCGATAATGCCGCGGAGGCGCCCTTGATGCTCATCCCGCCGCGACGTTTATGCGTATCGCGTAACGAGCCTCACCCTTACCCATTGGCTGACTCGTAACGAACCACCGGCGTTGAAGCGAGTCGTTAAGATCGGCCCCAGATCGTCCTTAACAACGTTACTCCATGCTCCGCTTGTAATTTTCGACCGGCTATCGCGATTCTTCCGAAGCTGCTCGATGAAATTCGATTGCGAAAAAATCGAGATATATTAATTGCAACTTATAGAGCTACTGACAATAGGGTTGCAAATACGCGTATCGAGAATCCTGGGGCATCTGGAAGTCACTGATAAAAGGTTCACACTGTAGGTTGCTATATTAACCCTTTGAGTGTTAGAGGAAATTTTCATACATATCCGAGAAATGCCAGATAATTTTAAGCAAAGATGTATGACTGTAAACAAAAATAAGCAGCAAGGAATGATATATCGCTCCTTGGTACTCAAAATGTTAAAGTTAAAGTAAGTCATTCAAATTTTTATATTATTAATGGCCAGAAATTCAGTGATGATACTGATGGTAGTTATGATAGAAGAAAAGTAACAAGACTGTATTGGTTACTCGTGTATCTGTAGATTTAGATTATTTCTATAAAGAAGATGGAGGAATCTTAATTAGGAAGATTCACACTGCCTACGATAGTTTAGTTGTGGATAAATGTGAGAGGACTCTCCTTCCTCTTTTGAATTATCTGTGAACACTCAAACAAATTTCAAATATGCATTGCAAATGTTGACATTTTCAAGATGTGGTTAGTATTCCAAGCTGGGGTTAGTAGACTTTCAAGAATATGTACCTTATTGAAAAGTTAATGTTAACCGCATCAAGCTGTACAAGTGGTTGAAAAAGAATCCCTAAGCAATCTATGTAATTTAACAATATCTCATGCTTATTACAAATCAATCTTTTCATTCATACAAGCATAAACTCCCTTCGTTCCAACATACGTAAACAAGCTTGTTTCCACCTCTGGTCTAACAGTTGTGAACATTAGGCTATTACGAAATACCTTAAATTTGAATATTTTTCCAGGTACAGCCGTTCGGAAAAACCGGATAAGAACCGACACCGCCATCTGGTATGGATGATAAGAACGAGGGGTTCCTTCGCAGTTTCCGGATAAGCCGCACGCTTCGGGGGTGACGTGACGAGCGACGCCGATGCCGACGCCGACGCCGACGCCGACGCCGACGCCATGTGCCCAAAATGGCCGCGGATCGTTAAACGGTCACGCGCAAGCTCCCCAGGGGGTGGTGGGACAAGGAGGGTTGGTTTTAGGGGTGTCCTCGCTTCTTAATAGGATCGAAGAATAGTTACGACGTCAGATCCACGCAGTTACGTGGAAGCGTCGTTCCAGCCACGCGTTTTCAACGAATACGTAAATGCACGGGGGATGATTCACAACCCTTTGAATCTCTCGTTCGAGAAACATCAAAGTATTCGCGTGAATGCACGTAGTGGACGAGCAGAGGCTCAGAAATGCGTTGTCCAGTTGTGAGCTGTTTACTTCTCGTTATATCAAGTCACCCCATGTATAAATGAAATGTACAATGCGAAATGTATAAGAGTGATACGTATTCTTTTTATTTTCTTTAATGGTCTGGCTTTTATGAGAATTCTTTAATCGTTTTATTCTACTTATTTCTATTTTTCTTATCGTGCAATTTGTGATATGTGTATTTGTTAGTACCTATTCGTTCATGTTTATATATTTTCTCCCTCTCTCAGCGTTGATATATGTAGAAATACCTGAAGAGCCGTTGAAATAAAATCCTTGATGCACCACTAGAAGAATAATATTAATTTAATCTCACATATCGACAAAACAAGCAACCATACTAGATCTAAATTAATTTTCCTTCCATCCTTCAGCATTCTTCACAGCATACCGCCGAAATGATTTTGCACACCCCTAAATAAATAAATTTTCCATCAAGACACGATCGAGGAGTAAACAATTCAGCTTTCTTGTAATACTAACTTCATAATCTTCCATATGTAAATAAATGATTTCATCATATCCTTTTGAAGAAGACATATTCGTATTATCAACCTGCTCGCCCTGCCATTTTTTAAACGAGTAGACGTAACCAATAAACACTGAACCGCTTACACACTACGACAGAAACAGTGCGATTATTTGTTTAACACAAAAGAATCATCGATATTTTTTAACCGCTATCGGGGTTTTCATCCAAAGTATTCGCGCACCAGAGATTCTCTAGCGCAACAATATGCGTCCAGCGTTTGATAATTGTCTGCGGCCTTTTAATATTCGCTAACTGCGAAGTAAACGTTAATTCATTACGTGGCACGGGTGCTAAATGGAGAACTCTCACGTCGAAGATAATAGAATACATATAGATTCGAATATTAATCACTCCCGTCCGCACAAATACCTATCAGCAAACATCGCGGATATACCCTTTATTGAAAACCGAACGAGCTCTCTCAGCGTTTACACATTGTTTAATCGTCGAAATACAATACGAGCGAGTCCATAAAGCCAGTAGCACAGGCTCCATTATTTCGTTCAATTTTTTTTTTACCGTGGATCCAGAAAATTCCTTCCTTTTACATTTGAAAAACCATCCCTTTAAAAGAAAAAAAAATGACAAAAAAGTACCGCTTGTTTCCGGTCATGAATTTCGAAAAAGCCAAAGACCACTATTGGCACACTTTATTCGGGTGAAATTCACGGCACGGATAGAGGCTCAACAGTGACTTAATAGATGTAATTTAGTGTCCCATGGCAAAGGTTTTAAATTTCATAGGAATTTCCAATGCAGTGAGCATCGATGTCTCCATACTCCATAGTTTTACAATCGAGGACTTGGATGAGAGATCTATATTTTTGGGGGGATGGAAATTGGATACCTTATTAGTTTATAAATTATACACTCTAACATGTTATCTATTTTAGTCAATTAAAATTAAATAATTATTGTTTTTAGAGCACCAAGTCATACTCAAAATTATATTTTTCGTTCAAGTAGTGAGAGAGAATATCGCAGAATAAAATTAATTTTGTTGTTCATGGGTTCCTCCAATGACATTAATTTATATAAAAAATACGTTAACAATATTTAAATTACTGCAGAATTTCCCGTCTATCGATATTAAGACTAGGGTAACATATCTATGTAGACATATTTTTATGGTAACTTGCACTTGCTTTCGCCTAGTGCCCAGAAATAATAATACACTGTTATCTAACTTAAAACATCAAAATTCTATTCTTCTACTATTACATTTCTACTATTTGTAAGGGTCATCTTTTTAAAAAATATTTGCAATATGAATAGTCTTGCAGTGTTAACGATATGTGTCAGCTCAATTTATAAGTCAACTATCACGTAATTTTAGAAATGCAGAAATATCATTCTCTGCCAGTAAACAAACGTGATCTTTGGCGAGTTGGATAGAGATATCTATGAACATTTATGGTTCATGACATTTTGTATGAATATTCTTACAAAGATAGATTGTAATGTTTTGGATTTTCCCCACCTCTAAGATCACCATTCTGAAAAATATTTGAAATACCTATACTTTCACAATTCTATCTTACTAACTTAAATCTGTTTCATCTTCAGACCCAACGCCTTCAACTTCCTCTACCCACAAATAACAATTCACCGTCAATCGATCCAAAGAGCTACCGCACAATTCTTCTAACACCACACAAACACCCAATTTCACCTGCCTCGAAGCTGATCACTCCGAAAAACCCACAAAGTGCCTATACTCGCGTATTGCTACTCGGTACCAAGTGTTTGACGTATTGTGTGGTCTAACTTGACAAAGACTCACCCTTTGCGTCGTGGGTTCAACGATCGAGAATGCTCGTCAACCATAATCAGCCTCTATGACAAAAAGGAATAAACATATCGCGTCAAGGTCTCGGTCAGGAACAGTTGGCTGGACGACACGACCATTATCGTAAAGCAATTCGGAAGCAACGGCACTGAAGCTGACGTCCAGGTACTCGTGCGTCGTACCGGAAGTCGCGTCGAGATCTGGAGGGTACATTGACAGAATTGTTATCCTTGTAGTCGGCCTGCCACCGAGTTCATCGACCTGGTCATACGCCAATTCTCAGATACAATGGCGGACACTAATCCGCGAAAGGGGTAAGCGCATCCGGCGATGGCGTGCTCGCGCTTTTTGCCTGGAGTCTTTCGCAACGTTTCTTTTAGGCGGGCGCGTGCGTTCGCATGCCAGTAATTGCAAGTGTTCACTTGCAGTTTGCACATGTCAAATGCGTTGCAGTTGGACGTCGGTTACCGCCGCCATCTGATGTTCTCCGAATTTTGGGCCCGAAAGGGTTTATCGAACCTCGCTGTTCGAGGTCGCAGGCTTAGGGGTCGGGGAAACCGTCCGAAAAACCGCTTGGTAGTCGTTGACAGCCGAAACCATGTGCCTCCGCGACGCCTCGCCGATTATTTTATACCAAAACATATTTCTCTTCCACCTGACTGTGGGCTTTGTTCATCTCTTTATGGCGAAGATTATTCTTTTCTTCCTAGGCTGAGGTTGCCCCATTTTGATTTTTATTTTGCTGCTTTCATTCCTTCGTGGGGTTGACAGTCGCGAAGAGGAAAATTTACCTGTCACGTCACTATAGGAGTCAATTTATTAAGTATTCATAGAATATAAGCAATAAAATATTACCAAAACATATTTTTCTTCCACCTGTGGGCTTTGTTCATCTCTTTATGGTGAACATTATTCTTTTCTTTCTAGGCTGAGGTTGCCCCATTTTAATTTTTATTTTGCTGCTTCTGTTCCTTCGTGGTGTTGAAAGTTGCGAAGAAGATTATTCGCCTACCACGTCACTATAAGAGTGAAGAATATGAGGATTACAATATTGTCAAAACGGTAGACAAGGTTCTTTGGGAACCATATTATTAACATATTAGTAATCAAAAATCTTGATAAGTTCCAGAAACTAGAATAAAGCTTCTGCAATAGGCTAGCTAGAAGGTTAAAATGAGACAATAGTTGTCTTTAGAAACATGCACATGCTCGTAAAGATTAACTCCCAGTCTACCTAACCCATTGTTCATCAGCCAGCAGCTACCCTTCGAGAGACCGGTGTGCCGGTCGCCTATGATTATGTCATTAAACCAATTAGAAGGACATGGGAGGTTTGACATTTCGTTAAACGATCGCTAATGACTGTCGAATCACGTCATGCATGAGAATAGAAAAGATCGTTCTGTTTGTCTCGTGCTTAAATGACTGATGGCTATCTATGACTATCTAAAGACTTGATTGCGAGGCAAGTCGTTGGATTCCTAGTTGCCGCATAATGAGAATTCCTCGCTGATTACGAATAGTTATGTTTAACAATCGGCCATTATCGATGACAAATGTTACGTTTCGTAATGAATGAGATTAGCGAGCAAAATGTCAATTATTAGCAACAACCCCACCCGCGCCCTAGGCGTGTTTATCATCAATTTAGGAAGGTAACCGCAACAGAGCGATACCTTCGATAAACCCTGCACGACTATCGGTCGTGTGTATCGCTATCGCCGTCTGGTTCCGTCGAATCCTTTGGTATTTCGTATTTTCAGGTTTAATCCGATGTAACCGCGATGATACGCGCATTCTATTAATATGCTTTCACTCGTAACGTTTTAACGACGTGTTAAAAGCTTCGCCGTGTTACGAGCTACCGCTATAAAATCCCCCAGCGTTCCCATCGAAACGATAAACGTCCAGTTTCGAAGATCATTCGTTGAGGAATTCGTTGTAACGTATCATTTATTAAGCGTTAACTCCGCAGAGGTTTCCAAGTTTTGCTTCGTTAGTTTATTTATACATTGTTTCCGTGCTCTTTCGATTTTCACCGTCTCGTGACGACGGTGGATCTGTTCTCGACGAGTCGGAAGTATGCAGAAGAGGTACTCTGGTTCAGAAATAAAAATCGCGATATAGAAGCTTCTTATTCGTCAGCGATATTGCTATGTGTGTTATTTATCCTATCGAATTATTTTAAAGAAAAGAATCGTATATAAAGCATTCATCTTGAAATTTTTTTATAATAATAATAAATCCATACATTCAATGTAACATCTAAGCGCAAATTGAGGATAGTGGCATGAGAACGGGAACATAAAGAAACATTGAAAGTGAAAATATATTTAATTACGTTTTTATGCATGTATATATCAATCTTAGTGTCCTCAAAGCCAAATAATGTACACTTGTACAGTCAGTGTAAGAAGTATTAGTACAGCAACCCGTTTAAAATAAATGGTTCCTGTACGAATACTTATTACACTGACTGTAGGTAAAATGATCAAAGTAGTATTTTAGTATCTATCTACCTAACAATATTCATTCTATCACAGTATGTGTATAAAAATAGCCACACAATTGTAATCGACTTATAAACGATTAATTAATTGTAAAATGTACTGTGATATTGTGTGATATTATTATAATACCTATATTTAAACATAAATTATTCACGTAATAAACCTACAAATAAATATACGAATAAATACATTATTTAAATAAATTCCTATTAATGCCAACTGTAAATTGTCAACAATAAATCTAATCTCTCTTACTTTTATGCATCGCAGTTCTATTGTTCGAATTTCACACACGTACATACAGTTGACCTTACGGTGATAAAAATAATTGTTGCTCAACCCATGTGTACACATTCGTTATCAACCAATTTTTCTTTTTCTTTCGGCGGAAGAAGCGTCGTTTAGTAGGCGGTCTAGATTGAATTTGCGTCGACCGCGATGTGTTAATCCGTTGATGCGCAATAACGGACGCATCGACGACCAATAAAAACGGGGCCGCGTACAAGCTCGTCAAGATCAGTCCGCGCGATAATTTGTTAATCATCGAAGCGTCTTTATTAATGACACTCAGCGTTCCCGTTTCTTAATTGCTTCGCTGTACGTAATCGTAGCTGAAATAATATCGCCGCTGTCGGTGCCATCGGATGACGGAGTGATTAATTCCGTGGCATTGATAAGAACATAGGTTTGAAATTGTCATAATGTTTGTAATTACTGAGGTCTGCTACTCTTGTTGATAATATTCTAATTTCAAATCGTATTTTAATTTCATTGGTATATTCATGAATAATTTGAGTTATTTTTGCTCGGTTGTATTCTTACGAAAAAGTTAATCTTTCAAATACATATCTTTTAACAAAGTTAAACTTGTTCATTTAAACTTCTCATTCGTGTCAGTATGTAATTCAATCAAAAAATTGAGAAAGGAACTCTATGGAAATAAATGCTTTCCAAATATAGACAAAAATTTGATGGAAATATACTATGACATAATTCTGTAAGAAAAATCATGTTTAAGAGAAAGAAATTAAATTAAATGAATTTTGCGTTACTTTCACAAGAAATTTTTGCAAAAATATGGTGAACCACTGTAAGAAAAATTTAATATATGCAAAACTTTGAACAATGTAGTGACTGTAGGTTGCTAGTTGCTATTCACTAGTTTGACTCGGCGAAAGCGTTGTTTGACGTCGCGCGAGTGCGCCGAGTCATTCGTATTCTTAGGCGTTTGGAGTCTCGGTTTTTCGATGATTCATGCGGTTGTCGATTGCCTTAAAGATGTGCTAAACGAGTGCAGTAATAGTCATGGAAAATAATTTATGCGCTGCGTGAAGCAACGTGTATTAATAAGCGTACTTGACTTGGCACGAAGAAATTTTTAATTGTCGCGTGGCTCTTGAAGAACCATTTGCGTCGACAGACTAGTTGTCGCAACGGTTGTCACGTGTTTTCGATATTTCGTTGGAGCAACGTGACATTACGAAGGGTACCAAATAACGACGATGTCTTATTTCGTATTAGGAAAAAGAATAGAATTCAAAGTACATTTAAAATTAAACCTTATATATATATTATGAAAAGTATTGTTATAGTTTTAATAATACATAACAGCGGTTCTAAACCACCTAGCATTCTTTTGTTAAAATTAAAAGTAATTAATATTCTACTGAAAATTATTTCAATATTCTTTTCACAATTATCTTTAATTCCTACGCCATGCTGATAAGAGTCTCTTAATTAATTTCCGTTTATTAGCAGTCGACGCGAAACAGACAAGAGCTAGCAACGAAGAAGAATAAAATAAACGGTAATATTTACTAATGGTATTTGTAAATACATGGAATATTCATGTAATTCCATGAATTCGTGAATTATTCTTTTATGTATGCAGTGGTTGCAAACTGTGGAAGCAACGAGAAATACATATGTAAATGCAAATGCACGTTAATACGTTTCGTGGTGAGTGAGGGATCGACGACCCACGATGAACCCTTCGTTTAGACTGTTTGCGATTTTCATTGTCCAGGGAAACATTATCGTGAATTAATTTACAATATCATTGAACGACACTCCGTTGATGCGTCCAGCGCAAGTTTTCATATTGCGGTTCGCCTATGGCCCTCGCAGTGTAACGAATATACGGGAAACATGTTGAAAATTCATCACGTTTGTTCATAAATGGATAATAGTAATAATAATATTCATATATTGTCGTGTCCGGATAGAAATTAATGTTTACATTTTCCTATTCTATCTCGATAATATGGACACAATTAATCAGTGATAGGAAGCCTCAATTATGAATTAATTTTACAATTTATTTTCTAATTATTGTATATAAATTCATAGAGCAAACTTCTGTCTGCATGAAGATAATATAACATGCATGAAATAATTAATACAGCGTTTCAATTGTTTATTTCATTTTAGAGTATTACTAAATTCTTGAACCTGTTCGGAATTTTTGGATGAATGTCTACAAGGGGTGCTAAAATTATGTCAACCAGGTCATTATTAAACTCATTTATTAACAATGACACGTGTGTATTTATCGTAGGATGAGAGTTAATTGGACATCCATATATTTATTAGTCTGAGGACAATTTTGTGACTATACTATTTAAGGAAGTTATTTAAAACAAAGAAGTTGTATAAATAGAAATGTTTTTTAATTTAAAAAAGGGACGTATTTTTTAAGAAAATTAGAGTTACCTAAATTATGATTTTTAGTATCACATAATTGAGTAATAGAATTTATTAACTAGGAAAGAAAATCAACACTTTTGAAATATACACAAAAAAAATTTCCTTTTACAAGCACTAATTGTACACATGTAATAAAAATATTAGAAGCCATGACTATGTCAGATAAGACTTCTTTGCAGCACAATAGTTTTTAATTTCGTCAATGTCTCTAACTTGATCAACAATTGCGCGTGACTGGCACGTTTGACGTTCACAGAGTCGTCTAAAAATGTCGCGTTTTGAAAGATTTCTATCCAGAGACAGGAACCAATAGACGTCGGATTATTCATATATTCCATCTGTCAGAGCATCTAACGTCCACCAACTGCTTCGAATAAGAACTTGAACGGAGAGTCCCTGAGTATCCTTCAAATCCGCCAATTATCGCTTCATTTCGAGCATCCTCGTTGAAGCCTCCGAGGCGAAAATAAAAAAAAAAGGCGCAAGACGAGAAAGGAAAAAGACGACAAACGACCGTCACGGAGTAGTCATGGGACAGACATTTCTTGACGATTAACTTTGACCAATCACGAGACACTTGATGTCCTCGCGGCGATCAAAGCAGAAGCAAGGCTGAAGCGTTAGATTTCTAGGAGCTGTGCAGAGTTGGACAAAATTCTTATCCGTGCGATAAATTTAGAATAATGAATAGAGGATAAACAATTTTAGTACGTTGTTTGTTCGATAGAAATAAAAATCTTAATAATATAACAATAAATCCATTTTTTTTGTATATATTAGAGTTTACATGCTACAAACTTTTCCAAGGGATTCCTGAATATATATTTTTATTCATAGTAGTGAAAATGGTTAGTTATGCAAAGTAACCATTTATTCATTTTCATTGTGTTTTCAATTCAAAAGAATATTATAAATATTTATGAAGCGTATGGTATGAAAAAACTTGGAAAGAATTAAGGTCATTTTGCTATGACAGGAAAATATTACTCTTAACATCGAATGTATTAGCTGAAAATATTAATTATGGCACAGATCATGGATTGTTATTTGATCATTGAAATTATATGTATGGCGAGATAATAAGTCTGAATTTTTCATTCATAATTGTATTAATTTTTACCTGTAAGAATTATTTACAAAAGAAATTAAAACTACGTACATATATTCTGTTTTCTATATAAAGTACATACCTCAAGTATATACCTAAGTACATACCTTATCTAAAATTCAATTGTAGTCCAGTGAAAAATACAAGTAACGAATAAATGCTAAACAATTTTCTCTTACTTGTTCGACAAAAATGATAAAGAATCTTCAAAATGAAATTATGATTCTTGTCAAACGAATTAAAATTAATCTCAACAAATTAAACGAATCTCGGTTTTGTGTGCCTATACTTTTTATTCGTCATTTGTTACTTAAATAAAGCTCTGTTCCTTCCTGTTGACGACCCCTGGCTGAAACTTGTCCGCGATACTGGTCGAGATCGTTCGAGGAGCTGCCATCGAGTCGCAAGGTCGACCGACTTGAAAGCGGTCGCACGCGAGCACACGTGGACGCGGCGCGAAGCCAACGCCCTGTCGCGTATCAGCCCCGCGAAGACGGGTTAGACACGCACCCGTCGATCCAGTATGGAGATTTGTGCAGGTGTCGCAGCGTTTGCTCGGCGTAGTTTTCAATTTCAATCGCTTGAAGAAGGGAAAACGGACAACCGCCCGTCCAACACGTTACACGCGCAAAAAACTGCTTTCTGCTTTCGAAAACATAATAACAACGAAGGTAACAGTGTCTTACGCAATGATCCAGTAGCCTGATGCTTCAACACTGTATTTACATGTATATATTTAAATAATACGCAGAATATAAAATTATATGCACGCATATGAAATTTAAATTTAAAGATGTTATGATATGCAATTATATACGTATATAATGTAAGTTTGTTGTCTATTGACACAAACTTAGGCGCACGATTCGAACCCTGAAGGAGTCGTTATGGCTAACCGCTCACACGCCTCGAGACTCGGGCAGTTACAATCGCTCGAGAAATTCACAACTACGATTCTGCTGTCTAGAATCTAAGATAATTATATTGTAAATTGTTAGGCCTGGATCTTTAATCCTAATCCGGACTTCGTTGTTGATTCAGGTAATGCTCCGGGTGAAGCTCAATTGTGTTATTCATGTAATTATTTAAGTAATAATTTATTTAATCGTCTTTAATACAATATTACAGTATTATTTTAGCTACATCAACACAAGTCGTCATTTTACTCTCTCGATTTCCGCATCCTTTTATTATAAGCCCCAAGCTTATAACTTATATACATATAATGTCAATCTATAATATATATAATCTTCTATATATTGGGTTGTCCAAAAAGTTCCTGCTTGAATTACATTAGGTACTATTATGTTCCCCAATCTTTCCACCTTTTGAAGGATGTACAGCTGTTACTTGTTTTCAACCGTTCCGATATATTTAGACCTGTACCACCTACCGGCAAAAATCGGCATGGAATTTCCAGAAAAACCAATATAATAGAAAATTTCACCTCTTCTCAATATGCATATTTGTACCAAACTGTTATATTACTTTTAAATTATCCCTACGTAATCTACGTAAAGCAACGCTATTAGAAGTAATAAAGTAGGAAGATGTCCATATAAAATTTGTAATTGTCCAAGTAGTAAGTAACTAATAGATATCTATTACGTGTGCGTAGTATGCGTTCACCGTAGACAATATTAAAACGAATAAACCAGCAATTGAGTAGTGCTGCCGCCGTTAATAAAATACCCTCTTAATGAATAAATCAACGATTAAGTTGTCGCGTCGCCCGGCAACAGAATACCCTTTGAAAGCCATTCCTTTTAATTGTTCATTTTAATTTATACCGCGGCCGATTCCGCTCGTCGAGTAAACGCGTAATTAGCTATCGAGCGGCGCAGTGTCGAGAAAAAAAAGCCAGTGGAGCCTAGCCGCGGTTTTCTGCCGAATAATATCCAGAAACGTACCCTGTATATATGGCTTTCCCAATTAACGCCAACCACCAGAGTGCCGCGAGCTGCGCCAATTAATTGCAGTCGCATGCGATCTCCGCTTCATGCGCGACTCCCTTTCCATTAATTGGAAGAAAACGCATAATTTTCGAATTAATCAACACCGCTGGATCGGGGACGCTGGCTGGTCAACTTTTTCCTCACGTTTAATTATTAGGAAACCATGGAACCGTCTAGGTCTTCGATTATTGTGGCTATTAGAGTAATAACGCCGTGTTTGAGAAGGAAATCGGAGGATTTGACAAAGAAATTTTTAGATTAAATAAATAAATTCAATTTATTAATTGTTTTCAAGAATTTGTTTTTGATCAATTTTTCTTAAGATATGGAGCTACATAGAGACTAACATGTACATACCCAAACATACACATATCCACACATACTGAATTTAAGGGTGGCATGTTTAGATGTACAGGTATTCTTCTAGGTTTTATCAAACAAACAGGATTCTTTTTACGTTAGATGTACATTGACTAGTAAATGATGATCGACAACAAGCTTATTCAATATGTCTGCTTTTTTAAAATAATGCATATCAAACCTATCGAGACTTCAAAAACTGAAGAATGAAACTTCAAACCACTAATACATTATTCTACAAGTCCTGGAGAGGAAGTATTTGTAACCAATTCATTCCTCTCTTTGAACAAGAATATAAATACTTAAGTAACAAATGTCTGAATCTTGTCAATGCCATTCAAAGTTACATAATACTTCTCCAAATGCTGAACAATCTACATCAAACCAATCGAGGTTCCAACAACCGAAGAAAAAATTTATCGAAGAAATTAAAAGTATCTTATTTCTTTTACAGTTACTCCGAAAAACAGAAAGAACAAAACAGGACCAAAAGAACAAAGAAACATAGAAGCAACTTTACAAAAGCTGCGGGCAGAAATGTCCTCGTAGAAGTTGCGAGCAAGTTAGATATCCGGGGCAGCGAAAGACCGTTCCTTCCTGCGGTTTAACGCGTCCGTCCGCTCATGAATCCTTGGAACTCCCGCGAGAACACTGCGGATCCGGCTTCTGAGCGGTTTGGACTGACCGTGTGCAGGAAAGTAATTATCTCGTGATTATTCGAGCGGACGTCGCCACATTCCGGCATGGTCAGCGGCATTGGCAGTTCATTTATCATATCGCGAATTTTAACGAGAATGCGCTCGCGTGTGCCCCTTAACAGCGAAAAAAGAAACGCGACAAAATAATCTAGATGGACTCATGTATATTAAAAAGTTAACTGTAAGTGTGTACGCTGTGATTCTTAAAACGAATGGCGTATAGAAATGTAATACAGGTGTGTGAATTTTATTCTTTTTAAGGGGAAGAATGCAGTTATAACGAAAATTCAAGAATTTTCTTCAAGATTGAAGTACTTATTTCAATCAAAAGCAAAGTGTAATGTTAGTGGACAAAGATCGATTTAGTATATCAACATTTTTGTTGAGATATATTTAATAATAGCAAATATGTAACAAATCTCTGGGAATGTTTAGTTCAAGAAAGATACCAAACAAATTATTCCGTTAGAAGACTTCAACATCTCCTGACTAGATGAAGAATTTTTCTCAATGAAAACTTGATACTTTATTAAGGGAAATCAGTATTTTTGAACATCGAAAAATGAGGGTTTTCAATGAAACTACTGTCACTATGGTAAAAATAGAAATTCCCAATAGGAGATTTAGTATATTTCGGATAAGGCGCTCTCAAATCATCATATAGACCAAAAAGAACCTTCCTGGAGATTTGCTGCATACTTGACCACGTATGAACATATCTAAACAAAAAAATGTATGCATCAAGTTCAATACTTACACTGTAAAATCACACTTTGTTCCAGATCAAAATATGTATTTAAATATAGAAAAAAATCCTTGAATTTCGCAAATGTCAACTGCATGTAGTTCCTCAAAAGTTTGATTATTGCCGTTCAAATAGTCAGCCTGTCAACAACTAACCTCGTCAACGGAGCATCCCCATGGACATGAAACGGAAAATAGTAAAAAATGGTCACCATCTTTCACTCATAGGTTTTCATCGCAGCAGATGAGAGGATTTATGGTGCGTGTCCGTCAGCAGATCGAGGGCTCTGCCTCCTTATCTGTCTCCTGCCTCATCCTGTTCCTCCGCGTGATGTTTCCTCCTCCGCCTTTCTTTTCCGTCCCCCGCCCACCTCCTCGTCCCTTCTCCCGCGGCATCGTGGACGACTAAATGGTGGTAACAGCGGAAAAGGATCCGCGGGCGTACGTGCAGAGCCACGTAACCGAGGACAGCAATATCGAGGGTGGGATTTATGGAGCATGACCGAGATTTACAACGCTCCTTGCGTCCTGGGGCTTCATGGATCGCTGGATCAGGGAGAAGGGGGCCTGTTCTGCTCGCTTTCGACCGTCCCCTATCTTCTTTCTGCTGGTGACTGGTCGCGGTGCACCTCTGCATCGCTACCTGCACCTGCACCCACGATCGCGTAATCGAGAAACGTCAGATACGCCTCCGGGCGCAGAGATGAGCAAAACTCTCATGCAGATACAAAGTTTCGATGGAACGAACGAAGGATATACGAGCCGATAGTTTGCTACTCGATCAATAAAACTTGCAATCTGATTTCGGAACTGAGGACTGAATTAAGGGGGCATTTCACTGTGAACGCACAAAAAAAAGCATATTTTCAATCATTTTTTTCTCAGGAACTATCGCATAAAATTGAATGAATGTTTTTCCCCTTAAAGGTATGATTAAGGAAAGTAAATAAAACAATTTTTTTTTGCTAAAAAATATTTCGTCATTTATTTACAAAATAATATGCATGTGTGATGCATGCATGATATTTTGATTATTACTTACAATTTCATCTGATTTACGGTACAAAGAAAGTGTTTTTTTTTCTCTCTTTCACAAGAAACGCTGCCATTTTGTTTATTTTCGATGGAATAAATAAGTGGAGGTTCTGACCATAGATGTAACGACATAGTTTATTAAACTTTTTCGAATTTCTGTTTCAGATTACCAGGAGAGCCAAAATCACCTGCGTCACCAGATAACTTTTTTTTTTGCACACATGCATATTATTTTGTTAATAAATGACGAAATATTTTTTACCAAAAAAAAATTTTTTTTATTTACTTTTCTTAATCATACCTTTAAGAGACAAAAACATTCATTCAATTTGATGCAATAGTTCCTGAGAAAAAAATTATTGGAAACATGCTTTTTTTTTGTGCGTTCACAGTAAAATGCCCCCTTAAGAACCGAGGTGAAAGAGTTGTGGTTATCTCCTAAAAACGAACATCCGTCGGAGGATAAGGACAATTATTCTTTCTGGTTCGATTAGTGGGGTAGTTTCCAACCTAGAAATAGTCTAAGTAGATGTGATACCAGTTCTTGTATCAAGGTTTTCAATGTAACAGACAAATTATGTCTCACAATGAAGGAATGGCAGCTTGCTTGCTCCGAATATCATGCCACTTGAGGATAACTGAAGAAAGACATTTAGATCAAGACAGGTCACGGATGGGCTTGGAATTCTATTAAATCACTTTATGAAACGGTAAGTACTGATTTGACATCAAAGTCTACACTTCTCTAAGCACCGTATCATTTAGAGATGATTGTAGAAAGACGTTAAGGCTCAGAGGGTTCCCATGCGGGCTGAAAACTCTAGAAAACTGACCGATGAAGCTATAGGCATAAAGATGTCACTGGATAGTCTGTACTTATTAAAAGCTCATTTAAGTTAAATATGCCTGTAGCAGAATATTATTACCAACATCTTAGCCCTTTCATATCTGAATTATTTTCTTTTCTCGTACTAATGTAATTTAATTTTCAGGGTTAACTTGAATTAAAATTAGTATGGAAAAATGTTCTAATGGTGTAGTTGAAGAAGAAAACTGGCCTTTCTTCATGCGCAGAAATAAGAATAATAAACGATAGTGTCGGCGATGTATGAGTCCTACTAAATTTTGTGGCCTCAATTATGGACGCCAGGTCTGAAAGGGTTAGACATCCTAAGAACTCGAACCACGGAAAGAAACAGAAAGTATGCAAGTATCAAAATCAACACTTGTCTAAAGGAAGACCTTAACAAAGATCTATACCAAGAAAAACCTCGAACGACACAGTATACGTGAAAAAGACATCTCGTTTGAATACTATTGATCATCGAGGGATAGTCGTTGCGTCAACCATCGAGACCACAGATCTGGTCACAAATCTCTTGAACTCCGCGCCCAGGGTATCTCCGTTTGTCCACACTCGTGTGGTCGTATCTTGGCCCCTCTACGATTGGAGCTTTCCAGTTTGGTGGTCACCGCTGGTATCGAATCTCTGGCTGCGGGAAGCAGCCAGTCCGGAGGGCGTCAACAACGATAGGTTTATCGAGCGGCGAACTGCCTTATCGTGAGAATAACGAAAAAAAGGACGCCAGCCAGGAAAGAGGAACCAAGAACAAGCTGATTAGACGTGCATGAGAAGTATTACCATTTTTTTTTTATTAGTAACAGATAAATGGCTTTAAACCATCGCTGGTCCACAAGCTCTTGTACCATGTTCAATATATGTGTGTGTACACACAATACCTGCAAATTTAATATATTTATTACATAGTTTGAGGTATACGAGAGTCAAAGTGTTACTCAGTCAGAAGTATTACCATGGTATGAAGATCATGTCATTGAAGGATTAAAGAAATAAACAAATTGGAAATTATAGCAACTGTTGAAACAAAGAGATTGTATATAAGAACGTCACCAGAGTTTTGATTCTTCGAGGGTCATGTCATTTGAAAATGAGAGAAGGAAGAGATGCAGAATGTTCTCAAACGGGCTGGACATTCAATTTTATGAGCCGTTCATTGCACAAATCGATTAGCTCCATAAAATAAGAAGTGGAGAAATGAGATCGAAATGGCCTTTATTATTCAATGGCCACAAAAATTTTGCCGTTTAAGGGTGTTAACCTTTATTATTCAGGAAAATTATTATAAATATAACAAGTTATGACTACACCACATAGTTTGATACTAAGATTTAAGATTTTTCAAAAAATGAATGACTCATATAGTATGTATTTTCTTGAAGATAACATGTACCAAACGGAAGTTATACATGACTGGAGAAACGAGTGGGAAATGTACGAAAAACTAATGGAAAAGTGATAAGAAAGTAATATAAGCATGAAAATAAAACGAACTAAATCTAACGAATGAAATGGATAAAATGGATGAAATTTATGAAATGGATGAAGTAAAACTTTCATTCCTGCGAGCATAATTAAAGTGGATAATTCAAACTGTAACCTTTATCGAACAAGTGCCACATAAAAGTTGTTCAAGTTTTATTCACAATTCAGAGATTGTATCAACATAAGAAGTTTTTCTTTCTCCATAATGGCACACGCTTACGAATCGCCTTCCGTTACACCAATTCGATATCGATTGCTTCTTATAACCTAGTTCAACGCTGTCCACTCATCGTCCGGTGACACCTGTATTCGTCGTTTCTAAATAAGACCCAGACTACTTTTAATCTCGGTTTTAATGAACGTATTTCGATGCACAGTCCGCGAAAAGCCAGATGCGGCCGGGTCATCTCTGAATAATCGATCGCCGCTTGAAACCAGTCGGAATTTATAACCCGACGATCTCTCTTCGTCTCAATATACTTGTATCATCGTGCAATATGGTAATATCGATTCACCATAAAACAGAGGACTGCTCCATCGCGGCGAAATACCGCGAAAATAACTCACCGCGTTCCGTTTAACTCTCCGCAGATCGTCGCGATAAAATAACCCATAAAATTCAACTACCTGTCGCGTTCACGCGAAAAAAAAAGAACAAAAGCAAAACGGTACAAACAAACAAAAAGAACAATAAAAAAAAAGTTACGTGACACGCGTGCCGCGTACACGAGAGTCGATAGAACACGTTGAAGCCGAGTTGTACCGTACACAAGGTGTCCTGTCAATCATGGCGTGGTTGTTTGAAGGCGATTATACGAGGAAGAGAGAATCGAATAGAAATTGTGTAATTAATTTAAAAATTCCTACCTAGGTCTTTATTTAACTAATCAGTCAAGTATCCAGTGACATCAACTTTCCCATAAACACTTTGCCAAAGTGAAAGTCAAAAAATTAATCTAAAAGATTAATCATTCCTTGTCCTTCCATCGAGTGACCATTTGTTACATCATGATGAATAGATGCTAGTACTAGATAATCTTACCAATCCAATTGGAACCATTTGCACCAAGTACCGAGATCCTTATTGTAGTTTCTCTTAGGAATTAACACAATATTGTGAAACGTTCACAAAAAAATATTGGAAAAATTATCCAAAGTATTCCTCACTAATTAGCTATTATGTTTCTCGTTATCTAAATATATTCAACAAATAAGATAAACATGTATAAGTCCCAGCAACTAAAATTCGCGTAAACCAGACATATTCATCCCCACACTTAACGCGTCTGGCACCAGTCCAAGAGGTACATTTCCTATTATATACCTATTCGTATTCTCAGCTCGCTACAATGTCATCGAGACCAGATCACTCGCGAATCAGGCTCTACAGAGAGAATACGTCATCGAGTTCATCCATCAGTCCGGAACCCTCGTTGGCGAGGCTCAGTGCACGCGATATCGCGTCAACCGTCGTCCCCCTCACGCCCATGGATCGTCGATCGATGGATCCGCGTCGCAGAAACAATGGTTCGCTGGAGCTATCGTCCTCTGGCGTCGCCGTCCAGAATCCGATTTCTCGGTGCACGGACCACGGCCATTCCGCTAATTAATGTTTACGATTTCCATTAGCGCGACGCGACCGCAGTCGCTTTGACTTCCTGCGAGGGGAAACGTGGGCCTTCTATGCGCATGTACACCATTGTGTACTTCTACGTGCAGACGCGACGCATCCCGCTCTCGCGACAACCAATGACGTTGTTACGGGGCCGCGTTAACGATGAAGGAACTGGGAATCCAGAAATCGTCGATTCGTTTCGTGAATAATATGAATCGCGAAACTAAACGATTGCGGAGGCGACGTTCAATCTATGAATGATTTTCGTTGTAGAAAATATATCATGAGACTCATTAGACACTTTTTACGTGTATTTCGCGTTTTTCACATGGTAGAGAGAGTTATTCTTATGAGTTACAGGGGAGTTCGCAATTTAACACATATTTGACAAGGAGACTTGGAGTAAATTGATCGATTGAACATGGTTATTTTATTTTGGATTTAAGAATGTTTTATATGGAGTCAGATTTATTTGATAAGACCGGGGTAGATTACAAGTAGCTTAAAAGTAGTGTCGCGTATTCTAGTAACCATTTTGAAGGATTAAAGCCATCTACAAAATGGCCAATAGTCTATACCACAAATGAGGAACTTGCAGTTTTTTGGCTGCAAAGACGTCCACCGACATTGGAGAGTAAATAGTAAAATTGTAATGAATCTGGTTCCTGTTTACGGGCTGCATCGTATACTTAGTAAGTCAATTCAGTTGCTTCTGAATCATAAATTCAGAACGGTGACTAAGGTATTTATCGCAATATACGCGAGGATATCCGGTTAACAATTGACCGAAAGTTCACTTTACTTCATGACATATGAATTGGAGCGCGGTGTGGGTGTGATAAAAATGAATATATTATCATTTTAAAAAAGTATGCAATTAATGTTCCTGCAAATAGAATACAACGTTTTTGCTCCTGCAATAATTTAGGAACTAATTATGCGCGCACGTGTATTTAGATTAAAAATATTTGCACGATATCGACTGAGTGTTCAATTTTGGAATTTAACTTGTAATTTTAATCATATCACATAACGTTCATATTAAAAACAGAGTATCTTAATTACATATATTAATAAATTCCAATAAACTCAGAATGGTTATCTCAATTTAATTATATTAATTCATTAATTCATACAATGTCTTGCTTGCAACAACAAATACTCGGCATTTATTTTTATTTGTACATCAATTTGATTATGCATCGATCATTCAGAAAGTTTAACAGAATAAATTTTCTTTAAGAAATTACGATGTACTTTATACCATAATTAAGATAATTTAACCTGAGGATCTCTTGAAATTATTGATCGAATATCGCAGGAGTGACGATGAATTCATTCAACGAAACCGGAAGATCATCGACCTTCCGCAGCGATTTCGAATCTGTGCACGCGACGACGGCGGACGCGACTTGATTTACTTGCGCTGGCAATTACGTCAATTGCGGCATAGGGTGTTGTAAAATCGGTAGGGGGCCAGTGCGATATTCTACAGCGCCGTACTCGAGTATCCCAGACAAGCAAACGAAATTTATAGTCCACGTTAATCGCATTGTATACCTTAAGCCTACGTTGAAACACATTATTAAGAGAAACGCGATCATTCAATGCCTTGTACACGATGCGTTGAAAGAAATGTAGTTATGACACTTGTACATCACTATTACACGCTTAAATGATTGTTGACTAAAGTCAACAGATATACTATAGTCAACAGATAAACTCAATTTAAATTTTTATATATTCTACATTTAGTGTTTTGAATTATGACAAAAATGAAAAAATGTAAACATATTAGTATTTATACGTAAACGTAATCATGCATGATGTAATCCTGTATCCAATATAAAATGCTCCTATGATAGCAATAACTATCTTAATTTGATTTATCACTGAAGAGTAGACGTGGTTTCTGATGGCGCATTATTCATTCGAATAAAGAACTATCGACAATCTATATATTGATTTATTTATTTATTCCTTGACGCTGCACTTGCCGATGCCCGTATGACGTAGTAATGTCTGCTCCTCCCTATAGCTTTCTCGTGGTTGCAAACCCTATATTTGCATGTCAGACGGTTGATTGATTAAATCAGTTCACATGTACATCTCTGCTCGTTTCTTCTTTAAAATACAATATTTCCCATAAGGTTTTCACAAGAAAGTATGTTGAACATAATTTCATATTTTTCAATGTTTAAGAAATATTTCTTTATGTCGTGTACCATTATCGCTCCTTCTAACAAATTTGTCTTTTGTCAACTAGATTATTTTCTTACCCTGACACAGTATTTGTCTCCTGAAGAGGAACTACATAACAAGGTAAAAAACATTCAATGCGATGGTTTGTTAAAAAACAAGCGTTTCGCGAGTAACGCACATTTTGTAAATACGTTCAGTTCATGCCCGCCGTTCAAAGTGGAACGTTTCGTAAATACCATCACTGTCGTCGTTCCCGAAAAGCACTTTAAAAAACCAATAACACCAGCGTCAAAGAATTAAAAGCTCCGACCAAACGGAACAACCGGCCATCCATGTTTGAACAGGTCCGGCGCACGGCGGGCGCTTTGAAAAACCGACGATCGATCATAATAAGGGACGAAATTTATGGGCACGTGATAAATTGGAATATTTACAGCGCTATCGGCATTAATAAATAACAAAATCGTCGGACGGCGACCATTCGGATACACAAAAGGCCAGACCAGCGTGAAGTATTATTTATAAATATCGAACGAACAATTTGCTCGCGTCCCTGAAGCGATAATTTCGCGAGCCAGATAAACGTGCTTCATTGTGCATGGATTTATAACTATCGTGTTCATATAATTTTTTTAATCGAACGTATAAGCGAAGCGAACCATCCTCACTTTTCAAGTAGAATTGTTTGTCGAATAAAAATTAGTGCAAAATAATTTAAGGTGTAGGAAATAATAAAGAAACAATAACGACTTATATTTGATACATGAAGAGGGTCATTAACGGAGTCATAGTTCATTTATTGCGTCGATAACGCAGAACGTTCTATCAATAAGCTAGTTTACACTGTTGCCAATGTAGAACATCCTGCTGATAAATCTTTTGATCAATTAGAGTTCTACATTGCCAAGTCCAACCTCATGCACTGTATTATCGACAGTGTACATCCTTTTCTAGATTTGTCTATGGGCATTAACCCTGAACATCTTCTACACTATAAACTGGAACTATTCAAAGCTATATATACCATTATCACTGTCATTCCAAGCGTTCGAGACAACTCCAAGCTTCAAAATTTCATCCCTAATCTCTCGACTGAACGTTACACCGTGCCAAACGTATTTCGTGGTTCGAAGTTGAACGACCCCTGGTCCCTGTTGCATAACATTTAATGTCACCGCAATTACAGCGATTGGTATCACTTTATGCGAAGCAACGACGCTTCCTCGGCCATGCTTCGCACGATTTTCCTCCACGCAATTTCGGTCTCGTTAAGACAGCCTAAGTCTCGCTTATATCGCCGTGGCGCGCCTTATGTGCGGGCATCCGCAATTTCTGGACACCTTGTGTATGCAAATTCGCGCCACATGTCTAGCGCAGTTCAACGACCAAAGATGCAACGACGCGGCGTCGCGTACAGGGCATCATGAAGCACAATGCAGTGCAATTTTCACCGAACGCGCAACAACGCCAGGTGCACACGATTGCAGAAAATATCCTTCGAACGTTACCACTCGCGGAACGAATTCCCTTCCGGGACACCGCGGCGAACTTACGCCGAAGCAAACGTTTGCTAGTAGATAGCACAGATTTTGTTCAATGAAAATCAAAGGTGATCGGCCTGACAGGTGATGTGAATATGAGTTATTGCGTATTAGGTGACAGGGGTTTATGAATGTAATTAATGCGAGGAATAAAGAACACGTTATTGGAGGGTCATCGAGGTTTTGTAAATATGATGTTAAACACTTAATTATAATATACTTCTTTTTTCATTGTTTACATTTAAGAAGCATTGTAAATATTTTGAGAAGGGAGTAGATTTATTTTTCCCCATTCTACTTTCACTCTTAACTTTATCATTCGTTCACTGTGACATTAAATAGATTAACAGTTTACAGAAACAGTCGAAACATCGCAAGTAAATTGCTTGTTAGCGAGACTAAATAGTTACCTTCAGTTATTTGTATACAGTGCAATGTGTATCTAAGTATTAATCATTAGAAATATATGTCTATAGTATTAGAGTTAGATCATGATTTTCTAATTTTCCTCGTTTTCACGGCATAAATATCTAATTTATACAAGCAGAATGTCTTTAAAAGTATCTACTAATATCTTTGAAACATCAACAAATACTTGAGGAAAAGAATAGTTTTAATGCCATTATTAGTTTACTCCAAAGAATTTCTAAATAATACCTTCTTTTTGAGCCACAATCTAGCCGTGAAAATTTGAATTGTTATTTCATCATAAACGTTACTATTAGCACGTTGTTGACCGATTACGAGTAAACTCGTGTTTGCACTTGCATTATCTACATATTTCAATTTATGAAACCCAGGGCGATATACAAAAATTGTATAGTTTCGTAAGAGATATGTATGTAAAATATTTCATTTCAATTCATTGTGTTGGTAAAATATGAATAAAGTTTATTGGAGTTTATTTAGAATGTTTTAATTTCACATTCAATTACGAAATATTAATAGCCGATGACATGAAGTCGCTTCTATGTAAAATTGCCGGTCAACAATGTGTTAACAACACTACTATACTATTACAGACATAAATATAGCACTCCAATGACGATAGTTTTATTATATTCGTAATGGAGTCTCGTCTTTCGCGCACGAGGTTTATCGAGGGTAACGATGTTTGCAAAATCCGCGTCGATGGAATCATGGCAGGGGGTTGGAATCGTCCAAGGAAAATGGCGCGGATATTTCGTGTATTTGGGGTGAAAACTGAACCCCAGGATCACTTAGACGAGGGATGGATTTTTTTCTTCGTTCGTCCAATCGGCACACCATAGGAGAAATATGGCGTTCGCCATAATTTATGCACCCCACCTTCGCGTGCGTGATTTTTGTTGGGGCCGTTCGCCTACTCGTCGCGTGGAAAAGCGGACAGATGCTGCGCCACCGAAACTTTCCAAATGTCGAGTCGCTTCAAATGACACACGGGTTTAAAACAGAGAAATAATTATAATGGGAAAGAAGTTTGAAACAGAAATCTCGATATACTCACTTTTAATTCATATCTTACGTTCGAAAGTAAAATATGAACCTCCTGAAACATTATGTTGATCCATAAACGCTCTACAAAGTCGATGAAATATAATTTGATGGCGAATGCGAGAACAAATTAAGATGGTGTCCAAGCAAGACTTAGCTTCTTGAAGCATAAGAAATAATTTGTGTGGCAAAAATGTGGTCTCTTCCAGAGTTAACATTTTACAAAATATATAATAAAAGAAACGAAGATGAAAACAGAAAGCAGGAGTTGAGAATTGAACATGAATCTAAATAAACCTAGCATTCCTGTCTCAACATAATTTAAATAGTATGAAAACGCACTGGTTAATATTTCAGATAAAATGAATGGTCCAATATTAAGTTTTTTCTTTCCAATAATTGATGTAATTAACAGACATCGGTCTGTACAGTAATGTAACTTTCAAAATAATTTCTTGAGAATAATTATATTTATTTTCCCAATCTAAATTGAATTTTATTTCTTAGTACCCGTAATAAAATGTACTCAAATTATGCCATAAAATAAATTACGTTTGGCTTTTTCCCATAGCGAAGAAATCCAAGCTGCCAGCCAGATAAACCAGAACCACTCCAACTTTGAAGGAAAGTAAAAAATGCAGCAAAGCCTGATAAAAAGAAACGTGGAGCGGTTGCTGCTCGACTCGGTAAATTCTTTATCATATCTTCAAGATAAAGTAGAATCTCGAGAGAGGGTCTAGGTCAGTGGTGTTCAACCTTAAACTTGTCGCACTAGCATTTTCGTTAGCTTCAAAATTCCTATGTGACGCGATCGTAAAATACCAGTTGAGCAATAAATATATGGCATCTTTCACGATCAAAAGAATTTTCCCGACTTCACATCGGTTAAGAGTAACAAGATAAATTACATTTATACTGAAATTAGATTTGGAACGTTGCAATGCTTCGTCAATTCGTTGGAAAATATTTGTTTTAACGCTTCTCTAAATAATTATATGTAATTTTACATATTCGAATGATTAATTGAATTTTTATAACCTACATTTGGGGACAGCATACACAATAATTTATGAATATGCACAAAGTGAATGTATTCGATTTGGGTAATAACAAAATCATTGCTTTGTAGTGGAATGAATTTAATATACTTTCTAACAATTAGCTAAAATTATTTGGGATAAGTAGTTAATTATTAAGACTAAAATAACATTTGGAACACTATGATAAATCTGAACAGTTGATATAATTTGAATAATTGTAATTGCATAAATGATTACATAAATAAATAATTTTTATAACGTCTAACTTGAAGTTGATATTTCTATAAAACGAATATGATAAACTTGAATCCATAGAGTCGAAGGTAATAAAAAATTGATACCCTTTTCAATTTTAGATTCAGCTATGAAATATGGCGATACGGTTGTCGCGTATTCGTACCATTTGATGCAAGTTATCACACGTTTTGTAAACTCTGGCAATCGGTTTGCACGATCGGAATTTCCAACGCGCGGGAAAGAGTGATACGGTCGATTGAGTCACTTTACAGAGAACGAAATTTTTCGAAACCAAACAGATTTTCACAAAACTTTCACAGTTCAAAAACGACTGGAAAATCGTCGAAATTCAGCCGTTACCACGCTTTTACGTCGCGCAATGAAATATATGTGAAAGCACACATGGGTAAATTACTGAAAAAAATATGAAACCTCGATCAAGAGCAATGAAAATCAAGCAATATAAAAAAAAAAAACAATGATCTTTTGTCGGTCGAGGTTCAGTTCTCTGCCACGGCATTAAAAAATATAAATATCATGGCGTACCTGGCCTTTATAAACTAAACATGGTTTATTTAATCGATAAACGTTCCGGCTTTTAAGTTAGGCCTTCTTCGGAACAGTCGCATTAGGTATTTATTGATATCTAGCGATAAAAAAAAAAAATATATATACATGTCGAATTGGGTAACCTCCTCCTTTTCGAAGTCGGTTAATAAAAGTGAAAATATTTGCGACTTTCTATCAATTAGGATATAAATACTTTAATGTGTATAAGTTTAGTAATTTTAGATGTAAAAAAATGTTCACATTCTTTCAGAAAAAATAATATACAATTCAGTACATATAATAGATAAAAATTCTTGTAAGCCATAGTATACCAACAACAATTATTCAAACAGTTGCAACAAATAAAAGGGATGAGTTTTTTAAAAAGTTACAATTTTTCAACAAATGTGAATTTAACAAGGTCTACCCATTCACGGAAAAGAAGTCCAGTCACAAAATATACACAAACTCGAAATAATAAATTTAATTGGAGACAATCTACTTGTTTACAAAATTCATTACATGATGTAGCTTAAAGACGAGAGAAAAAAACACAAACAATAGTTGCGAATATAAAAATAAAAGAAATATCTCCTATGTCACGAGGAAGTGAAATAAAAATAAAATAAAAATAAACACGACCATAAAGTACAAATAAAAATATACTCCATTAAACACTCTGCTAATTACATTGCCAATGATCCATTCATAAACGTCAGGGCTTGCGAGATGGTTCCCAGGAAACAAGCCTAAAGCAATCACCGACGGAGACTTCAATGGAGGGACGCGCATAGAAAAGCGCGGGAAAGTCGTGGAACCTCACCCCTCGTGCAAATATCCATCTGGAGCCCATAAACGAATACAATTTGTCGAGGTAGCGGTACATGGCTCAACCGTGAAAAATATCATCGTCGTCGAACGCATGCTAATTCGACGACCAGTATCCTCTGCGAAATGTCTTATCTCCATAGGGGTTGGTGACGCCAGCGGAAGAAAAAAAGACACGGAGACAGGCAGCTATTCGGGGGTGGCGTCGAAGGAGGGACGCCTAATAATCACCCTTGTAACGTGCCCCATTCGCTTCTCGAAGACAGTTGGGCTCTCTATTTAATCTCGAGGTGACAAATGGCCGTGGCACTGATTCGGTGAGTCAAACATAATCCCGTCACCGCATGCAAACATCGATCGGGACCAATATCGGCCCTGGTCTATCGACGACCCCTACCCGAAGCGAGCAGACCAGATACAAGCAGACCGAGGACCTGGGAGGTAGGATTCTCGTCCGTTTGAACTACGAACCTAATCGATGGGAGCGTGTTCTGTGACGGTGCTCGAAATTGAGCTCGCGAACTATTCGAATAATTTGGCTGGAAAATGTGGAATTAAGTTTCCTGTTCTACTCTGCGAGCGGTAATGTTGTTTGAAAGCTCTGGGATCTTCGTGTTTTCATGTCTTGGAGATGTGATGTACATTCTCTTTATTTATATTCAAGTTTTATTCCAGGTCTTCTTCAGGAAATATGCATTGGAGCTTAAAGAAATGTATTATAGGGTATTTATGAAATTTTGTCTGAGACATTTGTAGAATCAAATTTAGCTAATTCAAAATGAAAATTATATGACATAGTGAGATTTGAATCATCGATATACGAAAGTTTTAATAAATGATGATAATAACCTTAATTAGAATTGTCTATATAATTTTCGCAGTTGGTGCAAGTCAGTATACTTTTGAATTAAAAATATACGATCATAACTTTCCTTTAAAATTCTTTTTCATTCAGTTCAATAAAAATTTAGATGAACCGTGTCATCGCAGAATAACGTAATAGATTGTTAAAAAATAGTTTATGGAGATTAGGCAGACATTATTATTAATACCATAATAATGAGAGTATTACTGTTGGTGAAATAATAAAATGGATACCATGATTGATATAACAATATATATATATTAGAATTATTAGCATGTTTGAATAATCGAGCATTAGTACATACATCACTACTATGAATATTGAAGGAACCTTAGTAGGTAGATATTTAAAAAAAATTGTTTATGGCCACTGATTATACAAATATTATTATTGATATCATAACAGTATAATCTTTATTATTAATATCAACATAATATGAATATTACAATTATGAATATGTTTGAGTAATGAAGCCTTAGTATAATATTCGAGCCACATTCGTGGAATATTCGACTGGAAATATTCAAGCACAGAAAAATTCGACAAGTAGTCCCAAGTCTCGGTTCAAAACCGCTCGACTCTATTATATCTGGCGTGCGTAAATGTTGGAACACCAACGCGATAAGTTCACGCCGCGAGGAATGGGAGGGGCGTGGAGCAATGTTGTTATCGTTAACCGGAGAAAAATATCGGCTTATCGGGGACGCGTGAATTGTCAATAGCGTTTATCTGCTGGCAGCTCTTCGTACAGGAATATTGATTTTGCGACAATTTATTTTTGCCTGTTGTTGCGTGTCTGCAACTTTTTTTGCCGAGTATGCGAGTCTTTGCTACCTTTGAAGTAGCATTTTTCTTTTTTTTTGGGCTGGGAGTACGGTGGAAGTTCGTCTATCTTCGACGAAAGATCTACCTTAAATTTCTTTTATGGAAGCTCTTGCTTCGTTACGAATCTTGGGCGAACGATAAGGCATATTAATCGCTCGCATTCGTTTTTTATTAGGCTGCGAATTGTGTCCAACACGTGACAAACGTGAGCATACAAAGGATGATACAAAACACTTATGTAGATTAAATTTCATTGTGGTGTATTATTTTCTGAAATATTGTCTGCATCCGTGGCGCACGTCGGTGCTGGATAGCGATTACGAGATAACTTGGAGTCGATATTTTTATAAATAACGAGCTTTCTTTTATAGCTTTTCTACGAAACACACTGTCTGAACAAATTTACACAAAAATAATGATTTTCTTTGCATCCTCACGACGTTTCTGAGAGTACAATAATAGGATGTTTTTAAAAACATACTAAAGAAAATATATTATATTTCGTTATCAACGTTATAATATAGATATGCTTAATATGATTCTATTCCTGTCAATTTAATTATTCAACAAGCATAAATCAAATTTTGGCTTCTCTATTAGCAATCTAACCGACGGTGCTCCAAAAATATATCAGTGACTGATATTGTTTTTCTTCTGCACTATTAATCACGTATTAATTTTTCTCATATTATAGGTTGTTCTTAGAAATAAATAAACAAATACACAGTGTCATTAGATAGAGATGAAGAGTGCCACTATTGAAACATTGGAAAGCGAAACGAAACGTCCAGCACGAGGTGCGCGTTAACGTCGACTTATCGTCGCTCGTGCAAACGTGCACGGTCATGTGCTGTACAGCCAGGAGTCGCGACGAATCGATAATTAATCGCTAATTATTAATCGCGAACGGTTTTGTCTCTGGACGGATCCCTCGTTTGTATCGAACGATTCGATGAAAATAGTTGGCGGGTCAAGTGTCGATTCTTCCTCATAAATGATAGGTAAATGGGGAGTAGAGTGTCGATTTTCACGAAAAGATTTTATATCGAAAGGTTCAGAAATATATCAGAAATATGCTCGACCAGACAGCTATCGTCTTGCTCATTCTCGCCAGCAATCTAATAAGCATTTCACCGAATTTTCTTTACTTGCACAAAACAATTACTGTATACGTGTTGTGTTAATTTTCCAAAAATAATCTGAAAATTTATAGTTGAGAATTAATCGACAAAAACATTGATACGCGATACTCGATAACCTAGAGATACATAGATCATAGAGATAGATCAAACTTTGAAATGTGCTATTCAAACAAATAATACTAATGACAGAACTTTCCTACGGAACCCGACGACAGGAAAGCGTAAGTGGAGAGTTCAAAAGTCTTCTGGCACTAAATCACTTGCCTCTTTACCCACATAATTTTCGACTCAAAATTCGCTGCTTCCGTCGACGTCATTCATAAGATTCACGACACCTTTCCTCTGCTATAGAAGTTTCAAATCATACACATCCGGTTGGCAACCGAGAAATTCTTGCACACTACTTTTGGATGTATTGCCAATTCCGCTTGTTCCCCCACTTTCTTTTATCGCGTGCGGAAGGTGCCACAATTCGTTGCCTGTTCTATTTTCAGTGAAAATTTTGACTTTTCAAAAGTACGCTTCCATCTAAAGAAATCCAATAAAATTCATTACAGTTTTTAACTGGTCAAATTTTATTGGAATAACGAATACAAATGATGCATAGTAGTTTATTCAATTCAAGAAGAAAATTTCTATTTGACAATTATAAAATAACACTCTACTGAATAATTCTCTAGTAAGTAGCGCTCCGTTCCAAAAATCTCTACTACTTCTCTCTATAATTCAAATTCTAATTTCAGTATTGTATTTACAATGTTACTTTCAATTATTCTTTTACAGTTTCGTATCATTTTATTTTACTAGACCTAAAGCATATAAAAATAAAAATTGTTCTAATCGTAGCGCCGTTCTTGCAGATAGCCAGTACTCGACCAAATATGTTGATTAGAAAAGTATACACATAAGTATTTTCAAAATTGAATAGTTTCTTAGACTCAACCACCAATCTACACCTCCATTCATATGTTTCAACTTCCCGTCACATATTAATTAAACAATTCCACCTATAACATTTACAATGTCAAAAAATGACTCCAAAACAAATTATAAAAGCATAAATAAAATACTCCTAGCTCAACGCTCCAAAATCACCATCCCATAATTTCGTATAAACTATTGATCCGTCTATCATTCACCACGACAATATTTCAACTAAATTTATTACCAATCCCTGTTCGATCCTAGCAAAATCACAATGTCCCGAATCACGCGACCGATCATAGGGGCCAATTGTTCGCTGAAAAGATGAGCGTTCCGCGTGGAAATCTCGGAAAACAACCGTCTCGCTAGCGACTTACTTTCACAAAACCGACATCCTGGTCGTCCAGACACCGATCGCTGATAAATCCCGCGCTTATCGGTCTGGCTGCGTCCGTCGGAGTACTTTTCCATTACCGATTCCGCGCATCGTTCGTTTAATTCCTTTCACTAGACACCACCGCTCTCGACGATCTTTCGGCAAGTCCAAGAGCACGGTATGAAGTTCCTACTTTCTGAACGCTACGTAGGAACTCTATACCTCGCTGCTGGATCTCTACCATATATGAACATACTCATTGAATCATCCCTCGATTCTCTCTTCTCTCCCGGTGGGCTCTTCCATCTTCTTTCTTCCATTCTTGGCCGACACTTTTACGCGCACTGACTCTCGCCCACTCACCAGCAACATTTTACAAGCGAAAACACCGTACGGTGACTTATTCAATTAAAAAAAAAAGTAGTATATTGTTTTTTTTTTTTAAATATACTTTATAAGTTGAATTTGTTGTACTTGGAGCCCACAATATTTATATTTCAAGACTTTTTCAGTAATACGGAGAAATTCTTGATCAATCACTATGAAATTAAATTTTAACTCGAATTCTGATTTTTATTCGAACAGAAATTAATTTCGTTTCTTTTTTATTCGATACTGGACATTTTTATCCACTTCTAACGCGTTTCACTCCGAAAATGATATCGAAGTATTTTGACGAAATTCGTTTTAGTTTTTAGAGTTGAATCACGTGATTCGACGCCACATCACTTGGCGCGACGAGGAAGAGGAAACGGTCCCCTGGAGAAAACCGTTTCAAGCACCGGTGTCCGATCGCCACTAATCAACGAAGATGAACAAATTCTTCACCAAGACGCACTTTTCAAATAGCGAATAAAAAAGAATCACATCTTGATCCATCATTGCCTCCCAACTATAAATCAAAATTATATTTCACGGCAGAGGAGCAACATCACAAAAACCTTCCAGCCTTTCCACTACGAATTTATCATCCACCAAAAGATATACCAATGAAAAATCCCAGCAATCAAAATGGAGCCCGAAACTCGCACAGCCTTCTATAAACATGTTTCCCGTCTCTACCGTCCGATGTTCCCACGAAAACGTGTAATTCCCCACTCGTAAACAGAAGAAGTCGCGACGATTTTATGAGAGGCTCGAGCTGGTCCTGGTCCTTGGTAACAGTGCATCCAGTGGACACGATCGCCCGCGAATTTGGCTCCGTTAGGGTACCCGATGCGCCCAGAGGATCGGTAGGTCTGGTCGACCGTGTTTCGCGATGGTCTTTTTTTTCCCAAAGAGGAAGACAGTAGACGAAAACCTGTAGGCAAGCCTCCAGCGAGGCTGGACCGTGTATGGTCCGCTTCACGGAAGCCTGGAGGCTCACTCGGAGCTGAAGAAGGAAGGGGAAACACTTCGACGCGAGGACTTGGAACGATTTCGCGAAACCTACTCGCACGGAGGCCCGTGGAGAACTGAAGAGTCTCGAGGGGCACCGGCTAGAAACACACATGACGAAGACACACACGGCCCTCCGAGTTCCCCACCTTCGTTCGAGTCCGCTGGCGACACCGACGCCCCTGGCGGTGAAGAATGACACGACGACCAAGAGGAAGAAGACGAAGAAGACGTCGAGGAAAGGGAGACGGGACAGGAAGGAGAGGATCGCCGCCCGTGGATCTCGATCGGGATTGCGCGCGCGATCGAGGCCCGCCTGTCCGCCGGAGGAAAAATCGATCGATATTTGCTCCGCTTCCCGTCGCGGAAATTGGATGCGTCGAGGACGATGATTCGCTGGGCGGAGACCAATGAGTTCCGTCGGAGATGTACGTAGCTGTTACAACTGTTGCGAGTGTCGGTGATCGTTTTTGGTGTGGAAATAGGTGCAGAGGTTTTCAATAGGATATCTTTAATGACATTGTTTTGTTGATTCGATTGATGGTTGTGGTTGGTGGCAGGATGAAGAATACTTCTGAAGAAGTATCCTTCACCCTTTTGAGTTTGGGGTTTTTAGATTTAGGTAGGACTTAGGCAGATTCGATAAAAATCAGTGAATTTCGGAGCAAATGTAGCAATTGGAGTACACATGGTCGTTTTTGGAATTGCGATAAGTGTATAGGTTTGGACGTGAATTTTTTAATAGGATTGTTTCCGCCCGACAGATACTTTGTTAGTATCTCAAGGTTTTGAATTTGAGAATTAACACAGACTCAACCAAGAGTCACAAGTATCGTCGAAGATGTAGCACATAAAAAATCCACACTTTCACCAATTCATCGTAAAAAAGAAACCGATCAAAAACACTGTTTACTCCAAAAGAATGTCTTATCACACCCACGTAAAGTGAAACTACAATACTTCGTTAAAAAGTCTTAAAGACCCACAAAACTTCGAGTCTTGACAGCTCGCAGCTTTTCAAACAATAGACATCCTCGCAACGTTGCATCGTTGCTGAGAGATAAATCTCGAGATTGATCTGCGAGACGCACCTTCGATGAACCCGAGAAAGAGGAGGCCACGTACAATAGTCGATCCGACGTTCAAAGGAAAGTCGAGTCAATTGAACGATTCGATTACCGGACGATTAATAGCACCAGGCCGTCGGTTGGTCGCACTTAAATGCATTAGCCCGATCAACGTGACCGCCACTGAGTCAGTCGAATGATATCATTGTTGCGCGATTAGGATTTACATAAAACAGTTTCGTCGAACGCGAGCCCACGCCGCGACGGTCACGCGCGCCGCCTGCAGCCTTTTTAACGATGGCCTCGCGAAAATTGCCAACGCAGGAGTGATGGTTACTGTAAATCAAACGTAGATTGCTTGTGTCACCTGTTCGACGGAATTGGTGTCGGGAAATTAAGAAACGGAGACAGAAAACGCGGAAGGAGGTAGCTTATTCGATTATGGAAAAATAAGGTAGTGCCAGTAAGGCTCAGTATCTTAAAGTTAGAGGATGATTAATAAAATGAGCTCGCGTATTCTTCGTAAAAGAATTTTCTAGATTTTCTATTCAACTGATTTCGGAACACAGTTAATTATTCAAAATTATTGATCGTGTTTTCATAACAATGGTTAACGCAAGGATGTCAAGTTGAGCGTAATCTGGAAACTAAGAAGGAGAGATAGTCACTGAATTCACAATCTCCAAACATATCAATAACTTAAAATTCAAACAACAAAAATCATAACAATTCCATAAATGCTTATGCTCGAAGAAGTAACACGTCAAGCTAACAAAATATTTAATACAAATCGAATTTCTCGATCATCCCATAGATCTCGTGTACCATTACACAACCATTTCAATGAAAATTCAATCAGACAAAGGTTAATCCAGAACAAACATCCTTCGCTCGAACCTAATTCTACTATTTCGAACAAATACAGACAGTTGGAAACAATTTCGAAAAAAAGAGACTTGACGAGCCAGTTTTGACAGAGGATTGACAACGCCAAGCCCGTTAAAGAAACTATTCCTTTCTGGGAGACGCTCGAGCAGAACCAGAGGACTCTGTTTCATCTTCGGGGGAGCCCTCTCTCCTCGAAAGGCCGCGTGGCTCGCCCCAACAAACACGTCAGACAGATGTTTAGCAGTCGTACTCGCATACCGAAGGAACACGCGTAACGAGCGCCGTATCCGAAACGGGAGGAACCACGAAAACGGGCCATGTGTGAATTGACTCCGAGTTGTCGCAGCCACGCTACACGTGCTCCCATACAACGTCCCGCTTCCGCAGTTCTCCACGGACTCGTGGGAACTATTTTTTCTTCCGAAAAGACTGCTGCTGCACGCCCGCATCCACACGATTCGATCCTGATCTGTCTCTCCCGTCACGAAGTTACGCCGACGGAATTAACGCCGAGACGATGCCACGAAATCACTAAAGAAACCATCGTGCCCGCCCTCGAGATTGGTAGTAAAAGGGAGCCTTCTACAAATGTGCTGTTACATTTTATGATATGGGCTGCAGCTTCGGGAGTGGAATTAATCACCGACTTGGCGCTCGTGTAGACTTTTATGGGAAGGGACGTTGATGTTGCTCCGAAATTTTATGTCGGTGATTAGGTTTGTCTTTGGACAGGTGTTTTGTGGGAATGTGCTTGATTGGACGTCTTGAAGACGTGTTTGTAAGGAGGCATTTTATGGACACGTCTTTGGGTAGATATTTTGGGACATGACTTTAGTTAGATATTTTGTGGCTAGATCTTTGGTTGGATATCTCGTATGGACACATTTTCGATTCGACAGTTTGTGGGCTTGCCGTAACAGCTAACCTCAATGTAAACTCAGATGCAGACAAATTTTAGGTCTTTAAAAGTCATCTTATGACACTTTTAAAGATTAAATAAATTACTCCTATACAAAATTACTGTTAAACAGGCTCAAAATTATGAAATTTAATTCCGAGAGTGCTCTAATTGTAAGTTAAATATCACGTATCGCTTAAAATGCACTATATTGCATCAATGACTTCTATCCTGCATGTCTACCACTAGGACCTTGAGAACATCACACACTCCACAGATGCACTCCTGGCAGCAATAACTCTTCCCTCCCGTAATTACAGAATTTACTCATCGCGTCTACAGTTTGCAGCCCATAAAGTTCAGCTGAATCCACAAGAAGAAAATATCCTGCAACCTCGACTACGAACGATCAGAAACACCTACTCCCCGATCTCAAGAACGATCAACAACAACGCATTCTCGAGTCTTTCTCTTCCTATCGTCCAAGATGCTACCGTTCGTGTCTCCGATAGGAGTAAGATAGTCTAGGATACGAACGATCCTCCATTTTTTCCGCTCTCGGCCGTGCAAGAAAAACCCTAAGGTAGGGTAAATACAGGCTCCCACCGGGTGGAGGATAATTAACCTGAGCGAAGGCACGGTTTAACGAGTCCCACGATTCCGCCGCGGGGATCACGACACGGAGGACTCAACGGTGGCAAAAACTAGCGGCTCGTTCGTTTCGTCGCGCGTTTTTGCCCGCGTGTGTTTCACCCGGTCGAGATGAAAAACCAAAACCAGAAGTCGGCGGCGGTGGCGAGAGGGGAACGCGTCACACCGCCCGCGATATCGCGAGATCGCACCTGTTCCCACTGCGCTCCTCCCGAGGTCTTTAACGACTCTTAGCTTAATCGGCGTCTAAATTACACGGGCTGGCTACTCGCTTCCGGGGTACGCCGCGAAACCGGTTGATTTACAGGATAATTCTATTTTATGCGCGGCGTTTCCGACGAATACACGCGAAGATCGCGATTTCTCCCGGATAGAATGGGAGCCCTGTCGTCGGATCGCCGTTTAATATCAGTTCCCCCGGCCTGTTTCATCGAATCCAGGGCCCCGCTGTTTTCTGACTACCTTGATTGAATGTAAATAAGCAAACGGTGGTAACGGTGAAACCCTCCTCCCGTGACTTTTCCTCGTGTGAGCGATCTCTGCGCCGGTATCGCCGCCACGGATCCGCGTCGGATTTCCATAGCGTGTTTCTGCCTCAATACGCGGAACTAACGCGAATCTAGGATCGCCCGTTTCGTATTAACGTTCCGAGCTAATTAATTCCACGACCGTGATCCGCTCGCGACTCCTACTCCGCTTCCTTTTCTTTTTTACTGTCACGGATTCTCGTAATAGACGGAGTGTCTCGGGTGTCGATAACGTTCGTCGCGAGGATCGGATGTCATCCTGATCGCTCTTTATGTTTCCTTCGATCGAGCTGAACGTGGGACGAGATGGTGATTCTTGCGTCGATGGGAGAAAGTTATCATTTCTGGTAACCACCAAGAGTTGAGGAATGACGCTTAGAGAGCAAGCAGTCATCATTTTTAATTGATGTGCCAGAGGAAAGTAAATATGGGCGTGTGGGTTTGGGTTGGAGTCTTTTACAGACATCTGGTACGATTACGTTTCAGGTAACTAAACTAGGGCTTTAACCCTTTGCACCCCGGAATTTCTGAATTCAGTACATTTTTGCCGAGCCTCACTCTATATAGGATCGCAAAGGATCAAGGCTTGGTAATATACCCCATTTCTTCACAAGGCTGATTTTGATTAGCTCCTAATGAAAAAAGTCTTAAACCACGCTTCTCATCTTAAAGTATCGACAATCTTAAACTTCAGCTAAACATTGCTATTGGTATGCTAGATTCTAACTAACAGCGACTCGATTCGAAAGTTTTCGCTGCAAAATTTGCAGAATCTCAACTAATAACCTGATATACACTGTGAAAATTGTCCCGAGCCGTCGGCCACCTCTTTTTCCGCAGTCGACGGTCTTTCGAAACGCGAGGACGCGCTTCGGAAGGGGCTGGCGAGGAAGAAGCCTGCGGGTGGCGGCAGGCAGGAGGGCAGCGGCGGCAGGCAGGAAAGCGGAGACCCCTACGAGAGAGATCAAGGTTGCAAAGTAACTCCGATGACGCAATCGCCTGCAGCTGCATCCGGCGACATCTAATTGCTCTCGCCTTGTCATGCCAGCGGCATTATATATCGCGACCGAGCGATCTCCCTCTCGGAGCGTTCCCTCTTGGGTCTCTCCCTCTTTCAGCCTCGTCCAGACCGTGGACCGAGCGAAACTTTTCGTGCCTGACTGTCCAGGAGAACGGAAAGGGGACGCGCGCGCTTTAGCGTAATGTACAGCGACGTTAAATGATAGCGTGACGGGCGCGGATCGAGCGGCCAATTTGCGGCTGCACACCGGCTACGAAACGGATGATAAAGATTCCTACTCTCCACCTCTTGGCTACTTCGTCCAGCGACACTGCGATAACTTGCAATCTTTGCCCGCGCGATTTACGCCCGCGAATCGCGCGATCCGAGGACTGCGCGTTCGGTCGAAACCGTGAACGTTCTGGGGAATTAATTGAAATTGGTCGGAAATGAATAGACGAGGCTTGGACGGTGTAGAGGCGTGATGGACGATCGACGGACTGGTGCCTTGGCAGGTCTACTAATAAATTCTGCTTGCTTCTGCTAGGACGTAGTGGAGTTACTATACTCGTTACTGTACTTGGGAAGGACGAGCTGACGGTTGCTACAGATTCATTACTTTTTATGTGTATTTGATGATAACTTTTCAACGGACCAAGAAGGCATTGTCTATGAAGATATGCGAAGGTCTAAATTTACTTGTACAACATCTCCAAGACATTTTGTTTGCATTTGGCACTAAGTGGTTAATTGTCTTGAACCAAAGACTTACCAAAGCTAGAAAGCTCAAAACAGAGCCCTCGGTAGACCTTCATAGGTTCAAGACAATTAACCACTTAGTGCCAAATGCAAACAAAATGTCTTGGACATGTTGTACAAGTAAATTTCATTAAGAGAATGATATTCTTAAATATCTGTTTATTTAGAAATAAAAATAAAAATGGTATTAATGTATTGTTTACTTTGGGACAATAAATCAGTTTTCTTCAATAATCAATTGATCGTAATTATTTATTAGACATTTCGCGATGTAAAGTTAATTGTATCATACACGTATATACAAATCATTGGACGTCTGCGATTTGCACAACTTCAAACGCTCAGCCAAACCGCGAATATCCCAACGTGTGACCGGCCTTGTTATTGTTTATAGGACGCAATATTGAAAATTAAATCGTAAGGCAAAGGGTTAATTTGGTTAAATGCTACATTTTGCTAGGATATAGAGGAAATACTATAATATTATGAATAACAAGCTTATAGTTGCTACAGAATAATTTTACATCTTATTTTGTTAAGATCCATTTAAGGAAAGCAGCAGTCCAATACATAATAATAGTTTACAAAGACCCACGAGGGTACCTCGATAGAAAAACCAAATACGTATGTCTCAGTCTACCAAAGGGTTCCCTTCTACCCAACAAAAATAAATTCAAATTCAAATCACTCACGGTGGAATCTTTACAGCTCCTTCCTAATAGGTATGCCTGACCCCCTACTTGTGAAAGTACCGCCACAAGTCAAGCCACTGATAGATAATTTAGCTTTCAGATCTCGCTCACTCGTAGGCGTCATCGACGTTGAAAATTCCAACGAGTTCGCATTCCTCCCAGAGCTGATCTTCCAGGTTCCGCGCGCTGCCAAATGGCGCGCGAACATCGGTTCCCGGCAGTTTCAAGGGCCTTCACACGAAAAGGACACGGAAGGTCGCTTAAACGAATCCAGACCCAGCCTTAATTAGAATCCAATTTACGATACGACGGGACGTTGCGCCGTTGCACCACCGAACGAAGCCAGCGAGCGTCGAATGGCGAGCTCGCGGCTACTTGAACGGGCCCCGGCGATGAACGCCCGCTGCCGGGCAATAACATGTTTTTTTTCTCCCTCTTCTTTTTATCGCAATATCGATCCACGATCGACACACGGTCGTAACACGCTGCAATTTAGAAGATGACTCGTCAAGTAAACACGGGTACTCGCGAATCATTCTCGCATCCGCGGACGAGGTGGAACTCGTTTGCGGGTGAACGAGAGATCGTATGCGAAGATTCGATTCGATCGGGTCCCGGCAAGGAAGAGGAGCATCTCCTGGACCGGTTTCAAGGTGAATAGCAAGGTGCTTGCCCGTCGAAATTGCTCCGCGTTACGAGCCCCTCGTGGTGGAAGTATCGTTCGGGGGACGGGAATATCACGGAACGGGGCTGGAAAAAAAGCGGCTCGGAATTTGTTTCCATCGGCCGTTCGAAAAAACGGGGGGGGCGATTTGTTATTGAATCTGGCCGGATGATATCGCGCGGCTGGATTCCTACGTACCATTCCGTTTGACAGCGAAGAGTCGACGAGACAGCTGCATTTGATACACTTTGGGAATATTGGTGGCGAGGAGTGGAAATATTGATACAGAGGTGTTTGAAGGCACTAGGTATCCATGGAATTCTGAGTTGTATGTAATTGGATATCGATAGTGTAGGAGTCTAAACGAGAAACAAGGCACGGAGATTCGAACCCACGATCCTCGAATCCACAGTCGACCGCTTTACCTACACGACCAATCCCGTACCCTATGTTTCGTGATGTCGTTTGACTCCTTATTCTTGGGTATGGGAGGCGTGGATACTACAATAGTGTTTTGAGATGAATGTAGAAACTAGTTGTGAACCACAGACTTTGCAAAGGTAGGATGAAAATTAATTCTTTCTCCGACAGGTATTTTTTGGGGGCTTTATAATAACTCAAAATTACCCTTCATATGATTGACTTTATGAGTTCTGATACAAATTAATATATTGATATAATGAAGACAGAATGCGTTAGGAAAATCTGATTTCTGATAAATCTTCTAGTAAATTTATGTTAAATTATAAGAATAAACGAGGTATATACTCTATTTAAGAAATTAAAATAACGATTAGAGTAGATCTAAAAATCTCTTTTAATTTGTTTCTATAACTAGACTCGTCAATTCTTCCATTAAGTCACTACAATTCTACTTTCTAGCTTCATCTTCGTAACACTCATTCAACATATTCACTGTTAGATCAGTACCTATTATACTAAAATACCCAGCCAAAATTTTATTTTCAGATAACCATAAACTGTAATTGGCAAGTCGTCGTTTGCTTTCCTTCACGTTTAGCATTATGAAATAATTTGTTGAGCTCCTCAATAAAAAGATCTGTAATTCATTGGCAGTGAATGAATTAAACAACCACGATTCTACCGTACTGTGAACAGTTGACACCACTTGTGTAAAAAATGACCTCCAATTTATTACCTTGACCGTTCGACCAGTGTACCATCGAGTCCAACGGAACAACCCTCCCCCCACGCGACACGAGTAGAGGGGAGCAACGAAACGCCCCTTGTTCGAATCACTTTTCAACCGGGGCTCGTTCATCTCCGGCGAACAGACCGAATGCTGACATCCGCCGACACTTCACGGTGTTCCGTGGCAATCAAACTTGTCGAGTGCTCCCAAACCCATCCACCGGGGTGCCCCCCGAACACGGAGGGTTCCTCCTCGCCGAAATTATGAAACTCTTCGCGAAAGTCTTGGTCATTACTCGCCTGCCAGCGCCGAGGAACGCCAGAGGACGCTGAAAGAGGAACAGTTTCGAGGGTCGGGGGGTGGTTTCCTCGACGCGTAAAACAGAACTTTAATACCCGAGTGGCGTACTCGCGCCACCGGAACGAAATCGAGGACGGGCGCGTAAAAACGCCTACGTGGGTCGTAAACGGGGATAGCGTCGAAGGGATGAAACGAAGCTGCTCACCCTCCTGGATTCCTCGCGTGGTTACTGCCACCTTCGCTTCCCCGCAACCTCTGCGAGCTTCTTCCGGGACGTGGGTACCTCCATCCAGTCACGAAATATGGATAAGATTTCGTTTCGAGTGGCGGGCGGTATTAGACCCGCCAACGCCGACGATGGAAACGAGGAGGCACGGTGTAATCCACGGGGGTGAGAGCTCGAAGCTCCTGGGGCAAGATATTATTCCGAGCTAATAAGGTGGATATTGAAAATTACTCCGTTGATCTCTAGTCGCCTTGGGACCTCTGCTTTTTTCCGTCTCTGGTGACCGTGAGCCTAGAGGGTTGCTTTCTGAACGATTCTGTGTTTGTTTCGGCGAGAAATGGGGCGAATGATCGAGAAGACCTGTGGAAAGCTTCGGAGCTTAATGAAGAATACGTTTGTGGATTCAGTTGATATTTTAACTCATTCACGCCTTGTGTTTATACCGCATGATCAATGTAAATCGCCTTGATTATTTCTGGTACTATTGAAATAATTAATATTATTTTTGTTTCGGCCATTTGGGTCAGAAGGGCCTAGTTATCAGTGTATATAAAATATACTTTATGAATTGATATGTTAATATAATTATTTCATCTTGCATAAAAACATTTACCCCATCTTATTCTGGAAACAGAGTAAACAATGCCTGCAAATAAAACTCTAACATATCAAATGAAATCTATACGGTTGAAAGTTCTATTTTCAATCTCATAGAAAGCCGCGAAGAGCAACAATCGTACTTTCCCTATTTCATCCAACTGTAACTCATTTTCTAAACGATTTCGCGTTAATTTTCGGTTTCAAAAAGTTCGTAGAAAGCAGCGTGGAACGTCTCGCCGAAGCAATTTGCAGAAAAACGATAAGTGACTGTGAAATACTACAAAAATACCGTGAAGAATCGCGAATAATGCAAGCGTGAAATGTCGCGCGAGGTTCAAGATCGAGACGTCAGGGAACGATGCTTCTCCTCAAGGATCTCGTTGCGCAAGATGGCGGGTTGCGTAACGCGAGTTCTGGCAAAATTTAGAGCGCAATGGCTCGTGCAACGTCGCGATTTTCATTCATAGAGGTGAACCGTTTCGCGATCGAAGCGACAAATTACGCTAGCGATGATGTCATCGAATATTTCCGTCGGTATAATTTCTGCCGAGCCCCAACGGAAGAAAAATCCGACGCAAAACGTTGCTTTCGCGCCGTTGTCGTCCAAGCCTACGTGGCTAATTTTGTGAGCAACGAATATGGTGAATCTCCGTCGCGGCTTCCGGTTGGCGTGAGTCATTTCAGATTCGGACGATCCAGGGATCGTATAAACGTGCAAATAATAGGAATTAACGCGGAGATAAAATAGAATAAGGAATTAATCATTCAGCTTTTGTTGAGATACTCTTTAGACTTTACGAAGGTTGTTTATATAAGCAATTAATTTTCTGATGAAGTGGAAATAAGGGGAGAGTTTAAATTGAAGATTTATTTTATTATTGACGTTTCGAGAACTTCCTTTTGTGTATTTATTTAAAAAATGTACTCAAGTGCTAGGCATCAAGATTATTATACTTTCCGTCAAACTGACACACTGCAACTGCCATAGGAAATTATAAGGAAAACATGTATTTTGTCCTGCATTTTGTAGTTTCCATATAAGTTTAGCATTAATTTAAAGAATTTATTAAATATTATGATACTCGACATATCAAGCACACTTATTACCCTTCATTTTACACGCAACAAGCTCTTAACATTGAATCTCGCTAACCTCGATCTGATTTCATTTTTTATCAGAATTTGTACTTTTTCATTTACCACTCAACATACTAATCGTTCCACTAGTTTTCGACCATAGCTTCAAATTAAAACCATCTTCCATATGTCTCTCTTATTTCCTTTTTAGTCGAACCACTCGTCGCAGGGCACTCTCTATGCACAAAACAAAAGAGCGAACACGATGCACGGAAAAATAAACAATCGAGTAAGAGAATCTTGAACACTATGCAGATGATAACGAGTCGTTACAACTCGATATGATTTATAGCAGCCATTCGTAAACAGCGTAATGGAGCAGCTAGCGATAATACGGAGTTCCCTAATCGTCGCTTGCAATTTATTTTTAAGCCGAATGTAGGTGGAAACACTGACAAGATGGAGGCCATCGTGATGCACGCGAACCGACGTACGTGCGTGCACGTTCGAACCCTGATCGACCTTTTTCAAAACCATGGGGGAAACACCGTTGGGTAGGGGGAGGGGGGCGAACCACGTTAATGCCGGGGCTGCAGGGTCGTGCCCAGCGAAAGTGGGATGAAAACCCCTCGAAAATCAAATCAATTAAGCCACGTGCAACCCCACCCTCTTCTGCGTTGCATCGATGATTGGATCGGTCGAAACGTTCGCGCAAAATGGACGAAATCGACGTCGTGTCGTTCGGGTCAGAGGACACCATCCCATCTAATCTACTTTCACGGAATTAGAGAAAGAGTTAGAGTATATAGAATTCATCCTATAAGAAGACTGTGCATTGCAGCTAATAATTCGTGCTCCGATGCAAATTTTCTTTCCAGCTTGTTAAACATAGTTCTGAATGGCTGATAAGATACTTGAGGGTTCAACGATTTAGTTCTTCATGGATTGATACTAACCGAGAGTTCTTTTGAATAAGATATTTCGACGTGTAGACACGTGTATATATATATTTTATGCAAACTTTTAAGGTTAAAGCTTTTTGATAAGTCTTCTGGATAAGATAGTCTTTAGTTTCACGAGCATTGCCAGGTTACTGTATTTTGTAAACATTATTAGTCGAACGTCAAATTGGATATCTGAAAATGTAAATATTGTAAGCTATCGGCTACTATCCCGTTTATATTAATAATGTAAGTGATACGATGGCTAACATATGATTTTATTTATACGATAAAGTCAGTAATAAGCTCGTCTGGTATCCTGTACGAGGATTCAAATTTCTCGTCATCGTTGTATCTCTTGTTTTCAATAAAAGGATATACCAACCATTTCCTTCTTTCCATTTTTTTCTTTCTCGTGCATAAATACATAATAAGCACGATGTGATCCTGTTTGGTGACATTTTCTCAGCAACTGGTTTGGAACTTGAAGATAGCGAATGGTCTCCGTGTTTCTTGCAACAAGTATTCCATGGAAGACCGTAATTAATAATTCAATATATAAAATCAAATGAACTCATTCTACATGATACAAATCAGGTACAAATGTCTTTAGGTACATGTTAGTAATTAAACAGACCGTGGTATATTGCATTTTGATCAATTCAAAGCGAGCTTCATATTTTATAATGACGTATATCGAGAACTTAAAATGTAGTGCAACTTTTCTTTCGTTTATTTATCATAATTTATATCGCACTGCCATGCATGCACATAACTTTTTAAAAGTGGAATACAGCTTTCATTTTCAACTAGTTTTGCAATCTGTAGGTGTGTATTGTTATTTTGAAATAACGTATTTTGTTTAGTGTCTGGGCAATACAGAGAATTATCTTAAAATATAAAAACGTTGGTGCGTATGTATGTCTGACCATCGCGGGCTAAACCACTGAAGCTATCCACCTTATATTCATACCATATGTTCGTGTGCTGCTCCGGATTATTTTTGTTTGTGTTAAACCCCCTAGGTGGTGCTGAGATCGCTTTTATCGAACACTCAGCTAGTATTGTATATAATAGTATTAATTATTAAATCTCAGACAAAGATACAATCCTTTCTAATCAAAACAAAACCACATTGATTCATTTACATATTATCATTCTGCCTAAATGTTTACGTTCATACTTGGATAATTTACACGTTTAACATTTTAAAAACAAACCACACAAATGCACCTTTCGTAACCCAAGAAGTACGAGTGTTCCTCAAATGTAACACGACAGAAAATATGTTCTCGGTAAAAATGCTTGACAAAGCTCGCAAAACCGCTATTAAATCGCACACCGTGCATGAATTCGTTCTATAGCGATCGTCCTCGAAACGAATTGAAACGACGACACTCGCGGGCGCGTAGACACGGAAGAGCAACAGTAGTTAAAAAACCAAACAAACAGAGAGCAAATAAAAAGAAAAAAAAGCAAAGCAAAAAAATGGGGTCGAAAACGAGCGCGGAAGGGTGAAATCGCACGCGTGACGGTTCGCCCGTTATATTTGCGGACGGGAAATCGGGGAATCGCCGAAGCGGGGATCGGGAAATTTCCAATAAAGGGAAATCCAACATTCGGTGCTGGCTGGGTGCGCGTCAGTCGGCCCAATAACAAAGCAATAACTATCGACGATGCGCACACGGCCATTATACGTATCTACCCCCCGACATCCACGTAAACGCAGCTACCTGACGATGTGCTCGATGCAATTGCATCGCCAGGCCAGACCCTCTCTCCCACCACCATCCCTCCTTCTCGACAGCCCCAAACCCCGCGTCGCGACGCATCGTTGCACGGCCTGCGCCTCCCTACATATTGCAAAGCGCGTTCTTTCGACGCGTTGATATTCCGCAGGCAAACGTTTGAGTCACAATTATCGCGGGGTAACTAACTTATCGCGCGACACTTGCCACCGCGACATGAATATCGCATAACCGTGTACCGTGGCCAGAGATTCACGCGGATAAAGATGATTTCACGGTGACCACGAAGGACGCGCTCTGGATACGTTCGAAGCCGTCAGGAATCGAATCTCCAAGTATTGCTGTAACGCTAATGGTTCTTGCAATTTTTCTTGTGTATTCATCTATTTAACTTAATTCTTAATTTTTTTTTCGTATATTGTTCCTTAACTTAACTTTGAATTTTGTGTTTACGTTTGACTTTGGATAAATGAAGACGAGGAAGGCATTTCCTTCGCGCGACGTTCTCAATCCCCTTCACCCAAGTCATTTTTTGTGCAAATAATTAATATAATTTTGTACATGATTTGATTTGGCAATCAATAAAACTATTATTTTCTTATTAAATTTGTTAAATTGAGTATGTAACAGAAAAATGAAGAATTTCCAAGACCAACAATCATGGAAATAATTATTTAAAGGAAAAGGAAACATTTGTTGAGTTTTAAAGCGATAAATAGAACTCGATTTACAAGCTAATTCCGAAGACAATTTCAGAAAAAGAAAGATAATTACAAAGATTAGAAGTCACAAATAAACTATTCGAGTATCAAGACACGATGATAATAAGTGAAACGGTGAGAATAAATAAATTATTTGCTCTGTAGTTTCTTTCCCAAAATAATTCGAGTTACGCGAGGTTATCGGATTCGAGGCGACAAACATTCAAGTTCAACTGCCATACGTAATCTCTCTTATCACTCCAACTACTTAGGTGGTAATTTCCTAACGAACAAAATAATAAACCTGGATGAATGGACCTTATAATCGCACCCAGACATAAAACTACTCTAATAATAAATTTAAACTGCGAATTTCATACGTGCCACAATTATATAGAAACATACATAAAAACAACGTATACAAAACCCTCCTTAATCAGTAAACCATTTTACAAAAGGAGTTTGAAGATCCGTCTATCTAATGAGCAAACATATTAATGTAAATATATCATACAAATTATATATAAATTGGATGTATTGCACATCAATTATGTTTCACAAGAAAAGTAAAATTCCACATCCCTTCTCGGAAAACCGTAACATCTTTTGCATTCTGGTTCGTTTAACAGACAATTGTTTTTCTCTTTAACTAATCGCTGGAAGCTGACTTTATCGTTCACCATCGGAATCGAGTTGGTTTAGAAATTGGCGGGCGCGACAAACGATCGCCAGGAACGCGTAGACCATCGAAGGGCAGCCCAATCGAGACTACCGTGCTCGCATGAGCCAGGGATGAACCAGGGATGCGTGAAACGATCCGGATTTCAGGATGACATCGCCACGATACACGCTGGACCGTCCGGTTCGATCTGTTTATTGCTCGACCGCGATCGCACGCTTTGTCGCGTCGGAAAATGGAATTGTTAGGGACGCGATATACACCCTTCGTCAACTAACTCACATTTTTTTCTTCTTTTTTTTTCATCACACTGCTTTTCTCCCCCCGCGAACCGACCACACGACCTCGGAGCACCTCGTGGATTATAACGAACGGACACGTTGCAACGGTGCAGTTATAATCCGTCGAAGGGGTGAATTTCAAATTGTTTGTAACCGTATGGTGGTAGCATTCCGAGTTCATCTATCGTCGAAGAGATTTTCCGAGTGAGTAGGTGAAACATTTAAATGAAATGAAAATGAAATGAAAAGACACCAGTGGAAAGGTTGTGTCTGGAAATTGTTTGAAATGACAGAGTAGAATTATTGCAACGGGTGTTTGATAGATTTTAGAAGAGTATGGTAATAGAATTTAAAGTTATTTGCATAGTTAGAGGGATTTATTAGAGATAGTTAGTTGACCATTGCAAAGAAACAAAACAATGTGAATATATACAAAATATACATATACATATACATATACATATGTGCATACAAAAATGTGTACTTCGTTAATTCCAGGGAGTTCAAAGATTAATGCACGTGATCTTAAATCATCATACAATTTTTATTTCAAATATCCTCATATGTGTATTTTAGCCATTGTTCTAATAAATTATATACTGTTATTCATGTCGTGATTGGAACGTTAATATTAAGAGTAGATAGGCTAACATCATACATACTGCCTTCATCTGGCTTTCCTATCTTCTGAAGTACAATGAAGTTTCTATTGTCCTGGTAGTTACAATATTAAACACGAAATTTCTTAAAAAGTCGAAAAACGAAGCCTAGGAAATTAGCTAAGGGATCCAATTATCCAATTATTCTAGCTCGAGTACACCTAAAACCAGTCGCTCATACGAGTAATTTAATTTACAGGGGAAAATCTAGCAAGCGAACTATTTATAGTATTCATGCTCTAGTTAAAATACTGCAGTGAAAATACTATCATTCGGTCATTAGCAATGAAACGAAAACTTCCGATCCCCAGACACCCGAGGAAACGTCGAAACCCCATAACGTTCGTCCATTAGACCCATCACGCGATGAACTGTCGGGCTTCGGGACGACCTTCGTTGTTTATTTAATTATTGATTGCGCCCACCACGCATGTCCTGCTCGCTTTATTGTTATGACAGCCTCAAGAGCGATCTTCGAAACGAGAGAGCCTAACCCCAGCCACAGGAACCGCGAGTGGGATTATAACGTGGCTCGTTACCGTCCCTGCAATCTTTCAATATTAATAACCTGGCCTTGTATAATCCAATTCAAACCTTCTATCATTTGCCACATTGGAGTCATTAGCTTTTGCTAATGTCAGCTAACGGTAATCAAGAGAACGACGTGTTCTAGTCAAACCTCCCCGTATCTCTTTATCAATTAACGTCGGGGATTCACCTGTTAACGTCCTTTAGACGTCGCTGCAGGTACCGATCCTCATAATTTCGCGTAAATATTTGAAGCTACTTTGCCCGAGCGCCATTAACTGGTGGAGGACCACGGTGTGGGAGCGTTTGCGTTTCGCTACAGAGAATTTTGGTTGTGCCTCCGATATATGAGTTTACTATAAACAGTGTTAGCTGAAATGTTTGGCAATAATATTATTAGAGGCAAGAATAGTCTAATAATATATAGAATTCCCTTTTTCTATAAATTCTAATATCGTTACTATTATTAATGCATATTTTAGTAATTTTTAACTCTTTGTAAACTACATTGTGAGTGGTATATAAATTTGTACATTCACAAATTGATAATAGTACACCAATTGTGAGACAAATTTGAATACATACGTGAGAGAATGTGTTAAGATGTAATGAGTAATTATAACAACCCTATAACATTGACACATTTCTATAAAAATAGGTTTGTCCATTCTGCAGTTGGAATTTTTATTTTTTATTAAGAAATGGATGTATGGGCGGATATTTTTTGTATTTTGTATTAGTTATGTAGAATATATTCTATTAATTAATATGGTAATATTAATATTCCATTTTGCATAAGTGCATACACCAAAAAATAAAATAATCCTCCAACTGTATCCAACATAGTACGAAGAAATTGTAAGGAACATAGTACTTCCAATCAAATTACAACAAAATTCGTTCCTATCACCGAACAATCTTATCAACTACTAACAAAATGCCAATCCAAACACTCCACCAACCCTACACGCAGCGTCTGTCAATCTCTGACGATACACGAAGCGGGGGTGGTTCTCAAGGGGGCACGATCCTCGAGAACGTCTATCGAAGTCGTCGCCAAAACTCGATCCACGTCGACAAAGGAAGTCCCTCGCGAGCGACGCGCGAAGTACCAACGGAAACCCTCGAAAATCTTTCTGATCTGTCGTCGACGTGCCCTTCGACGATCGTGAAACCATCCCCGTGCCATCCATCTATCCGACTGCCGCATAATAAGCCGGTCGAGGGTTAAGCGGGAACTCATGCCTCCCAATCACGTGCAGGGTGGCACGGTTCGAGGGTTCCAGATGCGAAGGAGGGATGAACGGTGTTTTTCGTCAGAGTAAACCGGGGCGGTCTGTTGAGGGTGCATCACACACGCGGAATTTATTCGAGAATAAAAGGGGGCCACCCTCGCGCTGCCGCCGTAGCGCCATTTTTACCGTGCGCACCACGCCCGCGATCAAGCCCCAACCCAGCCCCTCACGGTCAATCGTCCACGCTGGATGGGCAAAATCCGATAATGAAAGACGAATAAATACACGTTATAGTCGTAATTTATCATTTATGGTTAAAGTTGAATTCGCTGAACGTTACGTGTTTTTCCATTCTGCAGTTGGAATTCTATTTTTTTATTAAGTAACGGATGGATGGACGGATATTTTTTATACTTTTCATTGGTTATGTAGAATATATTCAGTTAATTAATACAGTAATATTAATATTCCATTTTGCATAAGTGTATACACCTTTTGGTTACGTGTAGCATATATTTTTCATATTCGTCTGCATCATAAATGCATAAAATCAGTTGATTGAACAAATTTTATACGAATAGTATGAAGTACGTGTCGTATAAATACAGGAAAGTTTAGAAAAACCATGACCGATACTCTTTTAGCACCCGCCAGTTTAACAAACTAGAGTCAACCACACTCGATAGAATTATTAATCGAGGAGTTAAAGTCAATAAGACACTAACGCCTACCGTCAGCATTTCATATGCAACTCTAAGCATTCGCTCACTGGTAATTGTCAACATTACCTCACATTTTACCCCTGTAATTATCGTTCCCGTAGTCACACGAACGCACGTGTCGTTTCTCCTACGACATTTTCTAAGATCCTCGTAACGATCTCCTGAACGCAAAGGGGATGACGCGGGGGTGTGTTCGCATAAACGGAATACGACGATCCGTCATTACACGGGGAGGTTTAGCGTCCCCTTATTAGCATATTATAGTGCGTGTACGACAGTACTGTCAGTAATAAAGTAGACAAGTAACTGTCAGCACCCGTAATCTCTTTGGCAGATTGCGGGTAGAACTGTAATCGAAACTCTAAACAAAGATTCGTTCGGTATTCAAATTTAATTCGTGTTATATTATTTATATTATATTATATTATTACAATTTTTAAGTACAGCGGCTTCTCAATTCAGAGCTTCAACATTTACCTAACTTTCTCACTGTATATCAAATGTAAGATAAAAGTGCACGAACATTGATTCAAAACAGCTTCATATAAGATTTTGAAAATGAAAACCAACGGTTTGCTGTATTTGCACTATGAGACAGGGACATACCAACTACATCCATCTAATCTTTATTCGAGTTGAATTTGCTACATGAATTCTTAAAATAATAAACAGTTTTCACAATTATTCTTCTTACGACGCAATTTTCATCCAGCATATCCTTTCTCTTTGCGTTATCCAAAAACTTTATTTCGCTCGTCCAATATTTCCATTTATTATTGTCTACTTTTGAAGAACTATTCCACAGAGTAAACAGAGGGCAAAAAATCGGATTCCTGAAAGCAATTTATTTGAAAAGAAAAAAAGACCGGAGACGTGATCGCGGTAATGGTTCCAGAGCGAGCAAGAAACGAAACCCTCGAGATCGCCGTTCCGTTGCCGGGACGTTTGAATCGCGGCCAGAGATTCGACAAAAAATTAATATTCGCTTCAGCGACGCTTAGAGTCGTCCACCGACAGTTTACCCGTTCCGTTTCTCGTTCTAACCGGCCAGCTACGAATCGTGTTCGTCCGGAGAAGAAAACGAAACGCGAGCTGGCTCCGGATTAGCGACGCGGTTAGATATCGATCTCGTTTTTCATCGAGTTTTTACCGGGGACTGGTTTTTCCAGTAAACCGATCACGGACGAGCAGAAGGCGCCATAATAAATCGTAATGTTTCTGCGAAAAAATGTCCATTGCACGTGAACGATAGCCCGCGGAGTCCTTCGGCTTTACACCGTGCGTCCTCCTCGTGTCCACCCCTTCAGCCCCCTACGTTTCAAAACAGGTTCTCCGCGGTACTAATCGAAGCCTCGTCGAATGCCGCGTGCTTTATTGGAACCATAAAGAAGAGGTCTGATTTAAACGCCTATCTTTTTCGTTACAACACGCCCCCCTCCCCTACCTTCTTTTCTCATCTCTTTCGCGTATTTCGGAACTCTTTACAGCGTCACGAAACGCCCCTCTATCTGCCCTCAGTCGAGGAACACTCGACGATAACATAAAACCACGACGTCTCTTGAATTATGGGCTTCCGCGAATTCAAATTACCCGCGTTGCATGGCCAGATATCGCGTGACATCGTAAAAGGGACCATCATTAACCCTCGAGCATCTTGGCGCCCGGGCGTGCATCTTTATTTTCAGATTGCTTCAAATGAGCGCCAAGATTTCGGCACTTGAGACGCGATGTTCGACGCTTCGCGACGCTATTTAGGTTCCGAAAATTTCGATGCGAGATAGCGGTCCATCTCGAGGGAGGGGAGGGGTGTGCGCGTGTGTGTGTGTGTGGACGTTATTGCGCTACCAAGGCCTCTCGAGGATTTATTTCTTTTATGTTTTACTTCGCGAGTTTATGTGGAGGATAAGGCGAGAAATAAAATGGAGGAGGAAGAGGTCGAGGGCCTGGTCGATTACCTTTTCACAGGTCTTCGGGGTACTGTAGAAATATATAAAATTTGAAGAATGAAATAGATAGTACAATACTTGGTGGGTAAGACATACTGTCAGTCTCATAAATACTCGTACCCTCTATGTCCATTGAAGAAGTTTGACTAAATTAAATAATAGTTTTGATATTATCAAATGAACTTTCCATTATAAATATGTATGTGAATAAGCTTGTACATGTACATATTTATACATACATCAACATATTTATGCAGACATACACTTGGACGCATCAAACCTACCATTTAATTTAAACAAATTTCTTCAATAGACATAGAGGGTACGAATATTTATGGGACTGACTGTACTCCTATTCAAGTTTGAATTTTCAATCTGTGTCTGTAAGAGCAGGAACGATAGTTTTATCTTTCTCATTCGTATGTAGAATACTGGAAATTAAGAAAATCCCTGGTCCATATTAGGAAACATTGTCCTAATCAGTGGTAGTTGAGTATAGAAACCTGAAGACTTTGTTGATCTATCCGCCTTACAGGGGTTAGAAAAGCTCACGAATAAATCAAATAGAATTGGAAACGCATCCATCAGATGTTACAGCTACATATTTGAGCATGTAAACAGGATAAGAATTCTTCCATGAAAAAATCAAGTGACACAGCATCCGTCGACATCAAGATCCCCGGGCGAAATGATCTTTAAGACGTCCAAGTCAACCACAGAATCTCGCTCCCAATAAATATTCAACTTCTAAAACGATCAATTTCTAATTTCGAAAGAACTTTTAGCACCTGGTCCCGAAAAGACGACGCGTTTTAGCGCAGACAAATTAATTCGCCAATTACGCAATGTCTGTTGGAACTAATTTTGCGTCATTGCAAGTGCCAACAGCTTTGAATCATCGACGCAGCGTCTCGAGTTTTCTTAGCTCGAGATCGACGTCGTTCTTCTTTCCAACGACATCCGATGGATCACGACGATGGAACGGGGAGGGGGCGAGCGCGATTTTCTCACCGCTTCCGCGACGAGGAAACCGAACAGCTGCGATAAGGATCATGCTACCGCCACCGCCTACCTTAATTTTCATAGCGAGCGGCGAATAGCGGTCGAGCGTTTGTCCATTAAGTTCCGCCATTTTAGTTAACGCGGGAGGGGTGTCTCGGTTCGTTTCGCAGCCTAAACATGTATTTATGTACACACACCGTGTGTACAGAGAGGGGTGAGAGGAGGCGTATAAGGAACCAACGAGAGGGAAGCGCATACAGAGGGAAAGAGAGAGAGCGAGAGAAGCGCGAAGGGAGGAGAGGGAGGAATAAAAAGTAAGGCGCTATCGGTTGCGTGCTCGGCATGAGCTGACGTCAGCCAAGATGGCTGCCAACCGGCCTCTCCATATCATCGCGGAACCACGCACACGCACGCGGTTAGGCGCGCGTAGATGCCGCGACACCGCGGAGGTTCCGGAGCGGATTAAGCGATCAGCGCCGAAGAAGATTAAATGTTGGACAAATATGAGGCGCGAGTACGAATTTTTTTTATCTAAGGGATGCTGGGAGGTAGCCTAAACATCTGCGAAGATGGAAACCACGGATGATGATTATGCGATGCTTCTACGATACATGAAACGGATTTTGTAGATGTTAAATACCTTACATTTATCGAATTTGTTAACAAAATTGATGATCTGTGGATCAAATATTGGTATCGTACTACGATCCGAAATTGTTCTTGAAGAAAGGTCAAGGCAGTTCGTTCTTTAGTGGTAAGTTTATATACCTTCTTTTAATTATAACGATTTAATGCGCACTGCAATGGAAAAGAATGTTTAATCGCGAATTTTAATAAAAATATTCAATTCGAATGTGCTTTCTATTTGTGAAGAATTGTAGAGAATTCGGAGAAGTTTTTAAAATTACGAGGTGCAAGATGTGATTATGAAGTATGAACAGTCTTACTCAAATATAGGACACCAACAAAATTAATACCATTGATTAATAGTATATTATCCACCGTGCCCGAGAAAGACCATTTTAGACACTTCATAATTTACAAAAGGATAGATAACATAAAGAGACAGCAAGGTTAGGCTCAACCTGTAATTGTAACTTTCAAGGTATTCTCCAGTGATCTAACGATCGTTATGCAGAGATAATTGTTGCTTTAATATGTACATTAGCCGTTAATTGCAACCCTGGCGAGGGGGTACATAAAGTATACAGGATAAATGTTGGTGACAGATTTGTTTTTTAATTCATAGATTATAAAACACGATCAACAAGATAAAGACAATTGTTCAACTAAATATAGCGTTGCAACAAACAGAGCAATTTAAAAATCGGTTTCGTCAAGACTAATGAGAATCGTGCATTTATTTATTCACTCTACGACCCATTAAATCTTTTTCTACTATTACGAGCTGCATAATTGATATCATTCTCAAGATCACGCATGGTTAGAACTCAATGGCAAGTAGCGCGGAGTCTGCGTTAGCGACTTTCGAGGTGACTGCGGAGGAAGTAGTATAAGTCAGCCTTCAATCATTGTCAGACACGGCGCGTAGGAACGCTTCGACAGACACGCTTCGCCTCGGGGAGTTTCGAAAGTATTTCAAATCCACTGGGGAATCTCGATTTTTTGTCGAGTTGATTATTGATTCTTTAACCTCGAGAATAATTGGGTGCAAGAAAAAAAAAAGTAACGAAGACTGATGGAGAGCGATGTAACATGTCGATAAAATTTTTTTGAGAGCATCCATTGGAACGCGTGATCCGCAGAGTGGACGAGAATCCTCCATCACTTGTAACTATCGTGAAAAAGTGGAGCATTTTTTCACTACGATCGACCGTCAGATGTTAACAGCAATTGCTAATTCGTTGGGAGAACTGCGCGTTTTTGGGTGAAACAATATTTCGTGCGGTGGTGGGAACAGAACAGATGTAAGCGAATTATTTTACTCACACTTGTGTTCTTTTTAATATAAAATGTTATAATATTTATTATATACAATATTGTAAAGCATTAATATTTTATGGTACTTTCTTTTTCTTCCAACCGTATAAAATATTAGTTTTAACAAGCATTCATCTTTACATTCAAGTAAATTATTATAGTATTCAAGCTTTTGTTTACACAGCCATATAAAATATTATTTTATTCAAGTGAATTTCTATTACAATGAAATGAAATACTATCTCATCATTAATCAGTATCACTATCACGTACATTTTTATGAAATTTGCATTATTAGTGAAATTCAATGCTGTAGAATAGTGTAGAACAACACTTATACACTGTGAATTTAAATATGTTATAAATAGGCGTATTTGCTAAGCGCCAAAAAATATGTACATCTAAATTTATATAAATCTATTAAAAGCTTTGATTGGAAGAGGAAGATAGAAATTTTTATCAGAGAGTGAATACCGTTCCAGCGTGTCTGGATAATGGGAGGTTCTGCCGTGTCCGACAACGATTCGTATGAAATCGTTTCTGCTCCCGTCGATAGGCGGATAATCTCGCTCGATAAACACGATCCTTGTCTGCGTTTCGCAATACATAAATCAATGGTTTGCGTGGAAACTCTCGTTGCGCGCAAACGATATTTGCAGTAGCCTTCATCGCGCGCGATACCGATCGGTAATCAGAAGTAATGGCATGGGACTCTTTTCAGTTTGCTCGTTTCTGGCTGGCCGTGCGCGTGATTGAATTTATAATAGGCTTTGATTCACCGAACCCTCCGCGGAGACCGTTCCGCGCTTTCGAGAGTAACTCGTTAAAATTTCCAGCCAGCAAAACGTCGCTTATTTCTCGCGTCGGAATTTTTAACGCGTCATGTGGCTCTTTTGATTGCGATCGTAACCGAGCCGTGATTTTTACGAATAAATTATCGCAATTATGCGACGACGGAGCCCGACTTTTACAGCCTCTCCTACAGGACACGTTGATTTTGTTCACCGTGGCGGATTATTTACGACTGGTCCGTGAAATTTGTACTCTGGCGCTTTTACTTTCATTGTCGCGGCAAATCTTGATCGTAAAAGCGGCGGAAGAAACGTTATTTAAGTGGGGTTTATTTAAATTGTATTGTGTAATGGTAAAATAACGATGGTCTGGGGGACCTTGACTAAAAAGTATCGGATAAATTATTGTGTAAGTGAAATTGTATGGTCAAGATCATGTGACAATATTTTATCACGTACATCATTATTTAATTGATATTTTTCATTTTCTAAATTCTCGAGCTTTGTATTATTTTACTATTTTATTTATATTTTATGTAAGACTAGAATTATACATATTATTTAAGAAGATCAAAACATAATACGGTGGAAATATTTAAATGGACGGCATTTATCCTTATTTCGCAATTTTTGTGATTCATTAATATTTGTAATTAAAGATATTTTGCGTAATGCTGATAAACGCTTGGAGTCTTGTTGGACTAATCTATATCTCTATTTCCATGCAAATACTGATAAATTTTCCCCTGATAATAAATTACTAAAATAAGGACCTATATATTTTTGCATTTTCCATATCTATTTATTTGTGTCGTTATCAGGCCATCTACAAATAGTTTGTCTGCTGATATATAAGACATTATAAATGAAGTTGATACAATTTGCTCTATTGTTGTGTTAGTAAAACGTGAACTCAGTTTTATAAATAATAATCGTATATAGTATATTGAATGATATTTATTAAAACCAGAGCTTTCGATCAGTATACGAGAACCAATATCAACACTGTTATTTATCTACTTAATTTTTGTTTACTAATTCGGAGAAGTAATTTTGTCTCTAACAACAACAAATTAATCTTCCCCACGCTTCATTCCCAAAAACCTTCCAAAACAATTATTCCAATTCACTTCCAAAGGAAGACGTCCACTCTTCTATCCCTCTTTTCTCCGTCACAGCGAGTTACCAATACCCTCCTGCAGTACTTATATTTTCCACACGAAATAAATATATTTTACCTTGTAAATACACCTCGAACGAATGGAGAACACCTCGAACGTGTCGCTCGTGCCGTATACTTCAAATAAATTCTCGAATAATGTTCGTTTCCCAAGCCGGAGAAAAAAAGGGAATCACTCCCTTGAAACAGTTCTCGCAACAGCTCGCGAACTAATTCGAGTCGATCGTAATTTCCGTTCAGCTGGCGAAGCCGCGCCGGTTAAAGAGCGACGTTAACGAAAATTTAACGGCGAGTTAACGACGCGACACGCTGAGCCAGTAACCTATAAATGCGTACGCCGGGGGTTGCGCGGTCCAGAGAGAAAGAGGAAGACAGCGGAGCGCACCGGGGAAAACGAAACGAGAGGAGAGCAGAAGGAACGGGAGGGGAAATCTGTGAGCGCCACCCTTTCGTATGCAAATTCTGAAACACCTGGAGGCAAAGGTCGCATGCAAATCGGCCCCGTAACCATCTGATCGGGGCTCTGCTATAGCGGCTCCTGGTGCAAACATGTGTTTTTTACAGCCTCCGAAAATCGCGTCCGCGTACCTTTTTCTCCCCTCCGCTCCCCTCTCCGCGCGATCGGCTCTCTTTGCTTTATCGCGATGAAATTTTTTGACTGCCGATGGAAAAAAGCACGCGTTCGATCGAACGGAATATCTTTTCGCGGGATTCGCGCCCGCTGGGTTTTTGTTTGCCCGATCAGCGAAACGATTTTCGCGGTAAACATCGACTGCATCGACGAGCCGTTGGAGGGAGGGGAAAAGCTGCGAACGGTTTATCAAATTTTCCCCCTCGCTCGAGTCCCATTAATTTCGTGTCACGGGGAGGAAAAAACAGTGACCTGCCCGGAGGGGGGAAAAAACAATTTCGATCCGACGTTCGCGAATCGAGCGTCGAGTCGCAACGGTTTCGATATCATCGGTAACTCGCTATTGGGAAGCATCTTTTTCCGTTTTAACGATGAAACTCTGTGTTCAATTTTTGTTGCGATTGGATTCCATGGATTGATATGTAATGATTCGTGTTATTTTTCTGTTCTATTGGAATAAATGGGAATCATTCTTCTAACATTTATTCCAGTTTGAAGCACATTCGCGATAGGAATGTTTTATTAATTTTGAAACAATGGATGTCGTACATGTACTGTATGTGCATGTTAGTTTTTGTATTTTATTATTTTCTGTAGGGTATTTAGTTACTTTATTATTTCTGATAATATCTTTGTATATATTCAGTTGCTTTTGGTATTATTGTATCTATTATCTGAAGTTTAATACCTATATTTTATTTCAATACTGTATACGTCATCCGAGGTTTATTTCCTTTTCACATATAATCCATCACACTTTTGGTTCCCTTTAGTTCCAACAATTATTCTTGTATCGATATAATTTATTCTATTAATATTCACATTATTCATCTACTTTTACACTATTAACCCTAAACAAGGACAATGGTTGACCGAAACCTGAATATAACCTTCATTTCATAACATCCACATCCTTCATATATTTATTTCCAATTTTTATTATGTTAATACAATAATTGTCTCCGTTACGCAACGTCTCCAAAGCACATAGAACAGTTCTCTTCAGTAGAATTAATATAAAAAATATATATATTTTTCACGTCAAAAATGAAATCCAATCCGAAACAATCCTTTCTTCTTTCAATCAACCCCTTGATACCTTTCCAAACCAATACCTTAAATTTTAAATACAATTGCAGAAGTGCCCTAGTTTTTCCACGACCAGAGCTCAAAATATCCATCTAATAGCACGAATTCGCGATCCACTGGGAACATGGTTGCGAGAACATGATCGATATCGTTCCTCCGGATTGCAGTTGAGACTCCAGAAGCGAGAAACCGATAATTTTGTGGTTTTAGTCCGCGCGGCGAGGGGGAACGCGAATTCAAGGTGAGAATTAATGGCGGGTAATTTTCCGTGATCGATGATAAGAGCCTCGATCCCCGTTATAATTGATTACTGATCGTAACCGATCACCGTAAACATGGAATCATGTGTTTAGCACGGTGTACTCGGAGCTCGGCCGCTCGCGGTCGCGCGGGTGCAAAGCGAATCGTGCCACGGTTGCGCTCCGCGCGATACTGAAACGACGACCTGTTTATTATTCATGCGACGATATCTTCTTATTTTTTCTTCTCGATCCCGTCGCATGGTAGCTAGAACTCGCTCAAGTTACTCGAAATTCATCGAACGCTACTTAAGTACGAGCCATTTTTCCGAATGGGAATCGCGCACGACAAATCGATGCGTGACTAATTACTCCAGCTTAATTCCGTGGCTGGAGGCAGGGTTAATTACAATTTTGACATCGCAAAAAGAAATGCGTGAAAGGAATAAGAAGGAATAATTATTTTAGCAAGTAATGCAGGGTAAAATGTTGAAATTTCTAAGCAGAACTAAGCAGAAGGAATTACGTAATTAAATCACATGTTAAATAAATAAATGGGTGATTGGTTTTTTTTGTAGCTAATATGCATAGTCAGAGATCATTTTTAGATTATATTGCACATGTAATTGGAACCATTGACGTAAAAGTGTTGATTGTGTTTGAAATTTAGAGACAATTTTTATTAATTACTCTCGAATCTGCTTCCAACTTGTGCTATTTCTCATTCCTCTTAACGTTATGTACTTAATTATTTTATATAATCCATTTCGAGATTTTAAATAACGATTGCAATATCATAAAAAAGAACGATATATCAATGTAGTCAATGTTTAATTAGCAGAATATAAAATCTTCAAAGATACTATATCCTTGTGTACATATTACTAAAAATTTCTAAATTCTATCGTGTCAATATTCGCTTTAAATGTTTGATGCTCACGTTAACAACTGACACTAGCTACACTCGCCGCTGGTGGACACCGTGCTCGATAACATCTTATCTTGAAATCATCGTACATGAATAAACAATGACAGTTACCGTTCGTGTTTCTACTAATAGCCCTGGTCGATAAGTTCAGTTTTCAAACCAGCAGCACTTAATAACCTTCCTGAACATTTTGTTATTCCAAACAGTTACTTCAGAAACTTTTTCGAAAGATGTGCACCTTCTGTTTCTTATTCCCTCATAATGTTCCTCTACAAGAGTTAAAAACAGAAAAAATTACAGAATACTTAAATGTTTTTAAAAATTATTTCGAAAACTTTATCGAAGAAATTTTGTTCCAACATTTCTAGACGATATTTTCTTCCAAGAAGATAAAATTAAATAAAATTAGAGACAATTTGAAGAACATAAAAAAATATAAAAGAAACCCAGACAGTCACACACACACACACATATATATACTGGGTGGTCCCGTGAGAATCTATCTAATTGCCTCCCATTAATTGTCCGTTTCACGGGCATTCTATGGGTCGTCACGTTCGTTTCATATGCAGGCATTTCGAATGCAAATACGTCCTACGTACATATTAATTCTTGGCGTCTTTCCACCACCTAAAGGGCGCACCCTGGACGCTTTTTGCCTCCGAGGCAGCCGAGAAAGTAAAAAAAAAAATGAAAAAAGAAACGTGGCCACAACGTACGAGGAACCGTCCCCCGAGCCGCGCTTTCTAATTATTCTCTTCGTTAACGACACCGGCACCTTAATTGGCCAACGTGACGATACAAATCGTAGTTTCTTCCATACATATGTATGCGCGATGTAAATCCGAGTAAACGCGGCGATATGAGCGAAGCGCTTGGATAGAGACGTCACCGGGGGGATGAAATACGCTCGCAAGAACTGGTTAATTATGCGCGAAACGCCGTCGATTCTTTCTGGTCGCGAAGGTAAAAGAACCTCGTGGTTTCACAACTCTTTCACGGTTGCGAGGAAGGGTTCCCTATTCTTTTGTGCCCTTTCGATGCACCCTTCGCGTGGAACGTTCTCTGCCTGGCACATCGAAACGTTTCAGTCTTGAACAATCTTCGAGAGAAAATATTTAGAGCTGAAAAAGTGTCTTGACAATGTAGTATTTTTTCTAGATTTTTATTTTTCTAAAAATAAAGCTTTATATTTTTGTTGCTACGTTAATTCTTTAGAATTTCACTGGAACTTGGACTTGGAGAATCCGTGCTTGATCTAAATATCTCTGTAACCAGAGAATTAGTTGGACACGTTCTTTTAACAAATTTCTTGCTATTGTAATCGAATTACACGTCGCCACGAATTTTCCCTCTCGCGTTTGCCAGCGTGCAACGAATTTCTTTCTACCTCCCAAGAAGCCACCCTCGGCAGACGCGAATTAGCCTAGAACGCGGCTCAAAGTTAGGCAAGTTCGGCCCTCCTTGGCAAATATTGATCTGATAATAGTCGCCGGGCAACCGATGCACACGATCCGCCTTTTTAAGTTCGTTACGTGCACGAAATGCACTTCCGAGTTTCCCACGGCTCCGAACTTTTTCGTCCGAACGCGCTTCTTGTCAGCCTAAATAATTAAAACGTCCGTCTGGTGACGTTGCGTCGATGCGTACGTGTCGACGATCGAGACTTTAAAATGTAATTGAATGTTGCTGGAAAAATTAGACTAGGCACGCTTTATACTAATCTCTCGACTTGTTGTAAGTACTTTCAATATGTGAAATCATTTGTAGTAAAAAAGAAAAAGTATAAATATTATTTTTGTGTAGAGAAATTAATGTATGAACACTTTTTAAACACAGACATCATTCGAACTGTTTTTTTAAAACAGGCTGGGTCTTCCTGATTATAATTCTTAATCTTCATGTATGTAAGTGTAATTTGAGAAATGGTTCTCCTTTCAAGTCTTCCTATTCAGAGACTTTCCTAGAGGTCTAACTAGATGAGTGCTTTGACAGTTACATTCTTCAACGTAGGCTCGCCTAACTCAAATTCTGAGGCTCCTTGCACCTAAATTTCATAATAACAAAATGAATTCTCATAAACATCCCCTACATAACTGCCCTGACAATTAAATTCCTGATACTAGACCTGCCTAATTATAATTCTAAGGCATCTAGTGCTCAGTACTCGTCAAAGTATCACGAATAACTCTATCTTGCGAGCAGAAATAAAGAACGCAAAAGGTTCTTTTCGCCCAGAGAGTTCAACGCGTGCGCTCCATCGCGCGGTGTACCCGTCGAGAGCATCGCGGCTCATAAACCAAGCTTCGCGGTGGGTGCAATTATTCCTTGCAGCTAATAAATCAATTTCTTCGCCAAATGACACTTTTGCACCGGGACCTGCATGAAACGTCCCGTAATATTATCATTCCTCGTCGTTTCCCTCGCGTCGTTCGCGCTTAGTCCGCCCCGGCGGCGTTTATCGCCGTTGCATGCGCCGGTGCCACATGACGCCCAGGAATTTTTTAATGGTGTCCCATCGCGCGGAGGTTCGTTAAATTTCACGGAGAAATATGGCCCGTTCTTGCGTGAGGTCCGCACGCCCCATAAATACGCGACCCGAACCTTAAATTTTTCCTAATAAGGGCCCGGCTATCGGGCCCCATTATCGTCCACGATCGCCATTGTCCCGTTAAGACACCATAATCGAGACCAGCCTCGGATAACGCGCAATTTATTGTCATGCGCAATTTTACTTAGTTGATATACTGCCTTTCTTGATAATAGAAGCATTATGATGTCTGTGTCTTTTCGATAACAAGAATATATACTATGACAAGTATGATTGCATGAAAATGAAAATGATAATTTAGTTTATCTCTGATGATGCTTGCTTTCCTCAATTTTATTTAATTGGTATAATGCCTTTCTTGATAATAGAAGCATTATGATGTGTGTGTCTTTTCGATAACAAGAATATATACTGTGACAGGCATGATTGTATTGTGTGTCCGATAGAATATAGCCGTGTACAATCATTATGTAGAAATACCCGCCTTCCAAGATAGTATATAATTTTGCTCAGTTTCTATTTATCTACTCTTCAAATTGTAATATTTAATAATGTTTATAAATTCGGTATTGAACGTTTATTCATTGTTCTTGCTTATAATATATTAATACTTCGGTTTTTATCGCGTGTTTCAGGACGCGAAATTATTTTCAATTTCATTCTACTTTCAAAATCAGAAAGTTAAATAACTGAAAGAAGATCGACTGAATGTATATTAGAACTTTAAAAATCATTTACCAGAGAGCACAACAAATCCACTTGGCGCAACTCAAGCGCGAGTATATTTAGATTATTATAATTTCAGCTAAGAACTGGTACTAAACTATGATTTTCAACAGAGTCGTTTACCCTGCTACTAATTTACCTAAGCATGGTTTATCTCCGTACGTTTAATCCTATCCTAGAATACTAATTTTCTAAGAGGGAAACGAAAGATAAACTGCAGAAGTTAATGACAATACTGAAAACTCGGGGTCTATACATAGCGTTTTATCAGGATTGTAACGGGACACGCTCGAAAGTAAGCACTCGGAAATGTCGGATTAACGCGTTTTCCTCGATCGTACGTCCACCGTTTCGCCGTCCAGGGGGAATTATTCGGTGAGCGTAAATCATGACATTGAGACTCTCGGGCCGGCTCATCGAGTCATTGGCCCCGGTTTTACGACCACAATGTTGAACGTAAATTGTCCTCTTTATTGTAGCACGGATCTCTTTGAGCGATGCGTCCGCTGGCCTTTCGAAATTGTTGTCCCCCGAAGATGAACCCACCGACGCGGGGAGTTCCTTGACCCTAATCTCCGAGAGCACTGTTACCGCTTCAAACGCTTCGTGGCACTCCCCGAAACGTAAAATTTGGATCGGCGTACATTAGGAAAACGTACGCCAAGTGCGTTCAAACTTCAACGTTTCAGACTCTTCGAGGCTCTGTCTATCCAGATCCTTTATCCAACATTCTTCCGAAAGAAAATACGCGAGCTTGGTATCTTTCTGCTTTGTGCTCTATTTCTTTTCTATTTTAAGTGTTGGTTAGTTTTCAGGTTGAAACTTTCAGCGATCGAGGGTAGATTTCTGTAATTAGACTTGCGTTCTTCACATTTTCCTTGTATTCCTTTTTACTGAATATTTGTCTTGTGTCTTGAAAACATAAGTTGCCAAACAAATACAAAATAACATATAAAGTAAAAAACTTGTGCTTGAAGTTCTGTGAAAACCCTTTCACTGCAAACAATCATTCGTTTACACGTTTCTGAATTAATAACACGCAATCTGAATTAATATTAATTTTGAAGTTTCCTAAAGAGACCCCAGAAAACTCTGAATCGAAAGGTCACAGTTTCAGGGCAAAGAATTTTGTATTGCTCTGAAAAAAAACTATTAAGAAATCGCGAAGAATAGAAAACTAAGATCGTCGACGTTCCTCGAGATCAGAGAAATCTCTATCGTTTCAGAATAGTTCCTGTTAGACTGTTCCCGTCCGCTAATAACCGGACGGTTAACGATCCAACGATTTACAGACGATCGAGAGAGGATTTGAACATGATACCAGGTGCTCGCTTTTTTAATTAGCACTTCTTCAAACAGCGGTGAAAATCGTTTCGCTTAAGAATTCAAATTGGATGTCCCGACCGTGAGGAAGGCGGACGTCGATGAAAATACACCATCGTGTTTCGTTCTCCCTTCCTATGCGTCGGATTCCTTCTTTTTATTGCGGTCCGCGTCTTTTTAAACCGTCTTCGTGCACGCGAGAGAAACCAAACGTTCTAGGGCAGCTCTGCGCTGACGATGGCTCGTGTGAGCGACCAACCAACGTCCGTAATTAATGATAATTGTTCAACTAGCTTGATGGCTTTAATTAAAGGCAGTTCTGCAATTCCGCGCTGCCAGCGAGCGCTACTATTTTTCTGACTTTTTTTCCCATTCCTTTTTCTGGTTTTATCCTCGCGTACGCGAGGCCCTCTCGCACATATTTTCTCTCGGTTCGGAACAGAGATGGGTAGAATTTGATTCGAATAACGGATGCCTAACATGGTCTCCGCACGACAGTCACGAACAATTAAACGACATAATTCAAGACGATATCTTTCAATCAATTGAGGAGAATAATATTGTTTGTTCTTTCTGGAGTAATTAGACGGGTTGGAAGTATGAACAATTTAAATTCGTGGACTTTGCGAATAAATCTATGTAACCGAGTGCTGTACGCGAACCTATATATTCGCAATGTTTAGTCAAATGAAGATTGTGATTTATTCAGATTGTGATTTTAATTTAAATTAACGTAATGTTGTGCTTTCTATTGAATGTAATTTTGGCTTATTCTATGCACGCAATTGTTTAAATTGTTGAAAATATAATATTATTAGTTTTCCGAGTTAACTCCCAATAATACGAAAATAAAAATTGTAAACTACGCCTCTATAATTATAAATATACAGAGTGCTCCAAAAGTTCCCACGTAGAACTTTCTTTTATTTATCTTTCACTTGTTATACGAAACCTTTTACCTCGATAAAAACTTTGTCTATCTCATCCAGTATCTGAAACTGCATTAAACATTTCTGCTTATCAAATCGGAGGATCGGACACAGTCGCGTGGATTTGACGAATTGAAGACAAAAAGCGATCTATTGCCGCGATGTCAGCATAATGAATCAGGGATAGTTGGAATTCTATGGTTGGGTGTGTAATTACTCGCGAAGCGCGGGAATTGCACTGTTAATGATTTCTTCGGAAACCCTCGTTACGCAGGAACGTCTCGTTACCCGAGCCCACTGCTATTTACGGACGCCTAATCTTACCACTACTTAGCATTCCTCGTCTACGAGGGGTCGCCAAACTTATTCTGAGAAGGGACGAATAATAATAATTTCGAATGTGAATCAATCTTTTGACAGGAAGAGCGAAGCTGGTTAAAACATGTTTATCGTTTGAATTATAATTTGTCGAGGACACATTAATGAAAGTTTAATTTGAACTTCAAATGTGCTGAAGAACGATAAACAATGTATCGAAGTTATAAACAAATTTTATTTCTGAGCACATTATTCTACCTATCAGAAGGATGCTAGACATTTGGCATAGACTAAAAGCTTGAATTTCTAACCAAATTACTTTTGAATAACGTTCTTCAAGTTCTTTGTTGGTGCATGTATCTTGATAGCACTTTAAAAGTACATTCATATACTTTTATATAATATGTTAATATGTTCAATATATATTAGGTTGTCCGAAAAGTTTCTTTCGTTTTATTAATAAGTAATACATACACAATATTTTATGTCTAATGTTACATTATTGAATTGTGTACGATTCATTTTGCTCCATTACTGTTACAACATCAACATCTAAGAAGTTAGATTGTCTATTTATATAAACACTGCTACAACAAAATAATGGAGTGCAAATTACGAAAGGAACTTTTGGGACAACCTAATATTATAGTTCCTTGAATATCAGACCCAAATTCAATATTAAATACTAATATTAGCCAAAGTGCAAGCTACGATAAAAATCAGGTATTTGCAAAGAGTATAAATATCATTCGGTTAACTGTACAACGTAATTGTATCTAAAAAATTCATCATATCATATCATTACGAATGGCAATTTGTATCATTCGACTGCAAAGGATATGAAACAATTACAAGCAGCTGCTAGAGAAAAAGTATCATTTTAGAAATAATCAACCAATTAACGAAATCGGAACGAACCCACAGATTCTCGTAGAAGATTGTTCTCGTGATCCGTGCCGATAATTTCAGAAATTCCGCAAGGCAACGATAATAAATTTCTCTTTCGTCAGATTGGAGAGTAACTGTAGTCCTCCACAATCTAACGATCGCCCCTAACGAAGAAAATAGCATCGAGTGCCGCTAGTTTTATAACTGTAATTCGTTAATGAGCTGAATCCGACTGAACTTGGTTCTGATTAACGTGTAACGCATTCTTGGGTTTGCCTAGTAGAGAATTTTCAGTCGAACGTCTCTAACAATCGGTGGAGAGTGCATCGAAACTAATCAGTGGTGAAAAAAATGCAAAAAGTGGAACGATGATGATGATCATTCCTTATATCTTTGTTTAAGCCATTACCTTACAACGTCGAGTTATACTTGAGTGGTTCTTCCTTTTATTATAGATAATTTGAGTGGTCAATAATTTAGACATTCAAACAACCTTAAAGAATACTGTTAATATGACACGTAACATAAAAGTACAGAAACGATTGTTCGAAAATGACAGACACATCAAAGTGTACACGCAAAGGGAAAAACCGTGGGCACTGTACACGGTGATTATCTTATGAAATCTAGCACTGATATAATCCTTGACGTCAGCATAGAGCAATATACCAAAACGGTAATCAAATGTGCTGGTTTTATGTTATACTACCTCATGTACCTAAGTTGTTTCACTGTGTTCGCTTTTTTTTCGTGTTGCTACCGAACCTTATAGATTATTAACGTAGGTGTAATTTGATTGGTATCTCAAATAATATCGATTCTATCGAAAATGTAAACCCAACAAAAACGTTTCGAAACATAATTAGCAATAACGTTTCTTGTACAAACTTTTTTACATTATCAACGATAACAGAGATATTTGACATAGACTAAAAGCTTGAATTTTTAATCAAACTATTTTTAAATAACATTCTTCAAGTTCTTTGTTGGTACATGTATCTTGATAGTACTTTGAAACTACATTCATATACTTTTATATAATATATTAATATGTTCAATATATATTATAGTTCCTTGAATATCAGACCCAAATTCAATATTAAATACTAATATTAGCCAAAGTGCAAATTACAATAGAAATCAGGTATTTGCAAAGAGTATAAATATCATTCAGCTAACTGTACACCGTAATTGTATCTACAAAAATTATATATCATTACAAAAAAGCAGTTTGTATCACTCGACTGCAATGGATATGAAACAATTACCAGCAGTTGCTATAGAAAAAGTATCATTTTAGAAACAATCAACCAATTAACGAAGTCGTCACTATATCAGGTATTCCAACCTCCTGCCTTCCCAGAAGGGCAATTTTAGGCATTCCCTATCGTCATCGAATCTTTCCCATCTGAGAAATGATTTTAAAGCCCAGAAAAGAAGCCTCAGCGTTATCTGGAAGAAAGAAAGAATCGGTAGAGTAACCAAGAGTGCTATTCGAGCCGGTGGTCCGGTCCTACGTCCCTCGAACCCGTACGAAGAGAAGTCGAAGTCTAGCTTGTAAGTCAAAGTTATCATCTGCCTTTTTTACCCCGACCCCCCGGCCCGCCCCGCGTGCCCGCAGTTCCTCGGATTCCTCCATCGAAGAACCCTTTTTCGAGCATGAGAGAGAGAAAGAGAGGAACGCCGCTCGTCCCTGCCATGTGTTTCGAATGAATTTACATGACGTCCCAGCGTGTAGCTATGTCACTTTTTGCGCGTGTGCGTGCGTACGTGCGTGTACGGATCGGCCAGCATGTGGGCAGAGATTCCCTGCAGCGGCAGATGTTGGACCATCTTCCCGTGTGCCCCTTTCGAGATACGAAACTCGCCATGATTATACCCTATCTGCCCACCGAGGGCAGGGCCGTATCGTCTTGCTGAATTCTTCGGCGCCTCGAATCTACTCGATGACGTAACCCACCCCATCACCCCCGTGGCCGTTCGACGCGAAAATCTCTTCTCTTCGCTGGGTTCTTGTCTTCCCTCGAACTTTCTTTTAGCCTTTCTTTTTACGACCCGTGCTAATACCTTCGCGGCGAACAACCGAATTCGAGAGGATCGCCGGGGACTCCGAAGATGATGCAGGAGGCGAGTGTCGTGACGAAGACTCCGAGCATTCGGTTTATGCTTCGAAGAAAACAGTTTACGATTTTAGATTTCTTTTATTTAGATAAGGCCGAAGTAGTTCTATGGTATTTTATAATTCATTGTTTAACACATTGTCGATCAGTCACGAGTAAACTGATTTGTTTCAACCATTTCTTAACTCTCCAATTCAAATACTAGTTTACTCTTGCGATTCAAACGATTCTAAAGGAATACCTAACTCGAACAATTATAATCCCGCTACTATGCTAATCACTATTGTTTCAGTTACCTAGCTTCGCTTATTTATCCAATTATTACTCGAGTCACCTTCTAACGAAGTCATACTTCCGTTTCCATCTATCTATACGTTTAAGGAAAATAGTTTTTAATTTACCCAATCACTTTACTCCACCTGGAAATGTGATTTTCGGTCCGTCTCGCGGAATTTCTTACCGGATCGCCACTAAGAAACACGCACACTTCCTATCGAGCTTCGCACCTGTAACAAACAAAGAAAAAAACTTGGATCAGTATGAGTGTCCGTTTTATTTCATCGAGTAAATATTTTTGCACGAAACGAAAAAATAAAACGGGGAGGAATTCGTTACGCGTTCTCCCCCATTTTCACCGCGAAACGGCATTCAAACGCTCAGTCAGCGAATTTCTCGTATTACGAGCGCACTCGATACCGAGCTGGCAAAAAAATAATTAGGATGAAAAATAAAAAAAACAACGAGCGGCTGGCAAACACGCGTCAAGTTGGCCAACCGACCAGTGAAATTGTATCACGAATTTTCGACGATTTTTTCGCCCGGATTCCTATGAATATTTTATTAAACAAACAGAGAGCTTCTTCTACATTAAGATCAATTTTTGCAACATAATGAACCAACTGCGTTATATGTATTAAATACTAAACCTGATGTCTTTAAAACAATAGAACGATTGGTTTATTACAATGATTGTCATGCAATTTTATTTTTCTTGGTATAATGTATTCGTATTGATTACACATATTAGCGATCTCTCAGAAAATTATAGTATTACACTCTATAATTTCACGTGTTCCACTAAATAATTAAACTATTTCAATTTTACCCATTTGTGGTTCTACCAGCCCTTTCTCATCCAAGAACGTACAGTAAACATTACAATAATCTACTAAATAATGAAACCACATTAATTGTGTCCAGCTCTACACCTACAAATCCTCTCTCATCCAAGTACATACGATAAACCTTAGGACAATCTGCTACAAATGAACCATGAATCGTTTTGCAAACGAACGAAAAGTGGACCAACTGACCAGTGAAATCGTGGGATGAATTTTCGGTACTTTTTGTCGAAGGCTCGTGAAACTTTTTCCCGTTGCTTGTCGTTCTGTGTCAGCCGAAGCAATAATTCGGTCCCCTCGTTCCCGAGGCGCAGGAAATGAGCGTGCGGTTTCGCCGTGCGCTCCCGCTTAATAATAATAATTATTGTTATTCCGAGCCCGGGTATCAATCATGACGATTTCCTGACTCAACTTTAGCGAATCACAGAGACAACGTGTACTTGAAGTGAAAACTCGCCTCCGACGGGGAACGATTTAAAAAACCCGCGGATGTCGTTTATGGACGTGCGCGCAATTCGATCGCTAACGACGCCTGCAAAAATTACACGCCTTGGGCCCCTTCGAGTCTCGTTACTGAACGTAATCGATATCGAGGCAAATTAGACAGGACGTGTAATATTCGCGAATACCGGATTCATATTTCGAGGCGAGTTAGGATCATGACAGGGGCCGCATTTCGTAATGACCTTTTGTGCAGTAATTATGCCGACTGCTGTCGATACTGGTCGAACGATTAGTGTAAAATATGGAGTGCAACCTGTCGCGTAAGTGATGCATGGCGGTTTGACAGTGATAGTGCTATCGGTATCGTTGCGAGTAAGTGAAGAATAAATCGTCGGGTCTATGGCCTCTATTCGTGTAAAGTAAATCGGTAGTTAAAACGATGGTATAAGTAACGAGTGCTATTCTTTCATGGTAACTTTTACTTACTTTTAGCGAAATAGTGCCTTACTTTATGTTTGAATTGTATTTAAATACAAGGAAGAGAACTGAAACGTTGAAAATAAATAAATTCCTGTCTACGCAATTTCACAATTTATGCACACGTTCATTGCACAAATCGATTAACGCCACCAGTCACATAAAAATTGTAACATTACTGACGATTATTTTTTGCCTATTCTTCATCATTAATTTTTGATACCGTTAGATGAAAGCTAAATCTATATTTATGAATTCTACAATATTCATTTGAATTTATGTTATAGAGGGAATTTTAAAAAAACAATGTTCATTATTTCATCGCATTTTTCAAGTTTTTGTTTCGTGGAGTTAATCGATTTGTGCAATGAACGGTTCATATAGAAGGTATTACGTTAGAAGAGCGTATCAATGCAAATTTAGATTCAGGAAATAGAAGCAATATAAAATATAATAAATAAATCTACTGGAATTCTAACTCTATTTATAGATTTTGCCATTTCTAAAATCTTCACGAAAATACCCAAATAAAAATTGACACCTTCTCGACCCCTAGATGACGTCATGAATTAACATTTCGCGATTCTTTTTCTCCAAAGACCTGGAACACGATACACGACACTTTTGAGGATCCCGTTTACGACCACCAAGAGCAAAAGGACTTTCGTCTCGTGCGTGAAAGCACGACCGAAGCAACGGACTGAGGGTAGCAATTTTCTCGGTCCTCAACGCGATGCGCATGATACTGCGCACGAAATGAATTCAAATTAGCAACAGAGTTAAACCGTTCACGGTGGAGTCCGGCAGGCATAATTCTATCTCTCCCCCATCGCGGTACCAACCACCAACGAGATCTTTATTTTCCACGTTCTTTTATTCGTGTTTTTTTTTCCTCGTTGTTGCAAATCGATTCCGACCGAAAATCCAATTTTATGCTCCGTTCAAGACGCGCTCGGGCTTCGCTCTTAGCGCATTACGTATTCCAGCCTCGCCCCGACCCCCTGGTATTATTGCTCGACTCTGTGCTTTTTTATTTTTACTTTTTATTTTTTTGTTTCGTATCCGTTTTTTGCTTTATTTTTCATTTTATTTTCGTCCCAGGCCCGATCCCAGTTTCTTCCTCCGGAGTTAGTTTATCGGTAAACCGAGCGTTCATTATAATCGCATCAAGACGAGAAGGATGATGTCGTGAGGGAGGGCAGCCATGGCCCGGCCAAAGTAAAAGGGCACTGGCCGCGGATTCCTCGATGGAATTTCATCCCGCGATGCGCAACGACATGCTTAGTTTCAACCAAAGTCACGTTTACGCCGATCCTCCACGAGATTTTGATTTTCAGTATTTGTTTTGCACCCCCGCCATTTGTTTTATGAGTTAGTTTGCTCCTCGTTTTGAATTACTAAGGCGTCTTAATTACTATTTTCATTTTATATAAAATTGTAGCAGTCTTAATAATAGTATTGCTGCAACAGACAGACAATTTTAGAGAAAGACAAATAGTTTTGCAATCGATTTAATTAAATACGAGAGAATATCTTCACACATCTTCAATTTATTTTGTTGCCTAGAATCGCCCATGGCTGTCTAACTCACGTCAGGATACCGTGTACTTTATAATTATTCCTTGAAATATGACACGAAATGATTGCGACGTTATAAAGAAATAAAATTGTGCGATAAAATGTTCTTATATATGTATATTGCGTTCTCTTTAATCCTCCCAGCAACAATATTCACCCCGAGCCGTGTACTTTGCATTTGGAACAAGAATATCGCAACTCCTATTAAAAGGAAACAAATAAAACCATTTCTCTGAAATCAAAATCTCAAATATCGTAATCCTCGAGTACCAGAACCCTTCCCGTGACGCGAAACGCTTTAATAAAAATTTAATTCTCGAGCTGAAGTCTCATGAATACGCAAACACGTATTTCCATCGGTCCGACTTTCTGTAGGGCAAACATAAAATAATCCAGGCCAGGATTATAAGTCGGTCGAGCATTCGCGACAAACCGTCGGCAGTTTTCATAAATTCCAGCAGCATCAACCCTTTACCTGTTCCCCTTAGAATAAATATTACCCAGGACGGATCCACCGCGTATTATATTATAATGGCGAGGGCATACTAATGGAATCCGAGAACACGAAGGTTCGTCAGCGGCGAGAACAGGAGTTCGAAGGTACACAGATGGTCCAGCATAGCCCCTTACCCCTTCGACGGAGAAATTTGCTCGGCCTCGTGTCGAAGAACGACGGGAAGGGGGGAGCCTATTAATATTCCTTAGACAGCGAGATCCCGTGAGAAAACTCCCTAAGGGTGTTTTTCCTTCGCTCATTAGCATAAGGCGATGATCCTTTCGTTTCTCACGCTACCTGCGACGTTTACGCTACCCGATATACGAATCCTCGAGGAGTCGTGAACTTTGTTTTCCGTTTTCTGTCCCACTCGAATGCTTTACATTCTGTAATAATTGAATTCAAGCATTGCTCTGTGATGCATGGAGGATGCTGCGTGGGTAATTTGTAAATTATCTTGAAGAATAATTATGAGCAAAGAGGGACTGATATTTATGTTATTCCATCATTTTTGATAAACGTGATTATTGGACAATTTTTCGCGAGATGTACATTTGACTGTTCGGTACTTTTTAAGAAACTACCAATAAATGTATTATGTATCTTGTACTTTATATGAGTATACGTGAAAGTTTCCATTGGAAATTTTGCATGGTGAACGATAGCTAACGGTTTCGATGCTCGCACTGTCCCGATTTCCAACCCCTCCGGCATCGAATTTTCATAAAATTCCCATAAATATACGCGTTCGGGCCGTCCTTATTTATATACAATATTTATACGCCACGCATGACCTGAAACGGTGTCCCTCGTGAAATTCAGGCATAGGTATATCGACCTATCTCAGGTCGAAAGGGGTGAAAAGGGAGAATAGATGATGCTACTACGACACACCTGTAAACGATCCAATCCTTCGACCATCGATAGTTCAGTTTGACGAGCATACAGTCTCAAGTATCACGATATCGGTTCCTATTTCAAAATGTGACTGTGCAAACGTTGACACTTTGCACATGGCAGTAAAATTGTCGTTAATCTTTGGCCATTAAGGTGTGACTAACCGATCCAAGGAACATACTATGTAGCGAGGAAAATACTCAAGATGAATGAACTTTATAACTACGGTTTCTGTTATAGAATTAAGTATTTTAAATGTATTATTACAGTGTACCTTAGTGTAACACACGGTGAGTGTTAAATTCAGTATTAACAGACTGGCAATTGAGCCTAAGAAAATGTGTTATTGTACTTTCTCCACCTATGACATATTCATAGGAAATGTTTCGTTTAAATTAAGTTATTTAATATATGTCTTTTTACTAACTAAATCTTCAACTCTATTTTTTTGTTTGATTATTTCTTATCACAGAGGACTTTATATTTACATTTAAACTGCTGCTCACTTCAAACTAAATTTGTTCCCTTCCTGGATTTATACTCTACGAGCAACATATTATTTAATTGTTCTTCCTACAATTATCAAAGATCAAGAACTGTCTCTGGTAGAAATGAAACGATGCCCTAAGTTTAAAAATATGAAGAACCACTGTGTTAAAAATCGACGACAACAAGCTATGGCAGTGGGCCTAACCGAACGCATCTCGCTCACGCCTACCGTCCCGCTCTTTATCCACTTCGCAACGCAAAAATCACTTTTCCGTCGGTCTACCCACGCAATAACGATCCCATTAGCTCCTCAAATCGTTCTCTGGATCGCCACTAAATTATCCAATAAAGTGCAGCGCCGTTACTCTCGACCAATACCCGTCACTGGTCATGCACGACAGCGTTCGCTCTTTCGTTCGTGACACGAAACGAAACATACCGTCCAAAAATTGTATAAATCGCGCAGTTGTTTCGCTTCAGTGGGTGTACAAGATACGGCTGGGTATGTGCCACTTTTTTAAAAATATATGAGCGACAGAATGATATATGTTTGTCTAATGAATTGACGTTCTGGTCACGTTTGATCATTAGCGAAAGCGAGAAAAACCTTGTAAACCTAGACTGCAGTTTCTTTACTTTTCAGGACTTTTGATAACCTTTACTTAGCTTGAAAAAGTGTACTTTTTAATAGTGTAGAAGGATTTTCTTTTAAATTGATAGTTTAGAGAATTTATGATATCAAGGGTTCTTTTGGAGAGTCTAAGTGTATATATTAAGTGAGTGTATGTAGCTAGTAGGTAAAGGACATTGTTGAATTGAATATAAAAGTCTTGAGAAACTGACTTGAATGCTAAGAGATTCTTGGACATTTTCATAAAAGATTTTTCTTCATTTAACTAATACGACACTTTCTACGCAAAGGGTTAATTTTCCCTGCAACGAGTACTCAGTTTTTAATGTGTACAATCTTCCTACAATAAGAGCACGCTATTAACACTATGATAATTCAAATTTCAATCCGTTCTCAACACTGAAACTAACAGAAAATTGTTCATCTATTACTCGTTACTCGAGATCTCTATCTAGGTAAGAATTTCGCCTATCGTTGGATTGGGATGAAAGAAGGCGGGTTTACTGAAAGTTAGCCTCGAAATCCGTCGTGATGAAAAGAACTGCGAAGACGTGGAGAGGCAGAGCGGACTGATCTCAGAGGAAAAGTCACGTAGAACTTTTTCCGGGTGGTGAATTTTTCGAAGCCCTCGAAGCTCCGCGAAGAGGGTGAGAGGACCCCGGCACAGAGGAAGAAGGAATCCCCATCGTCGCGAAATCGACGAGCAAATACTTAAGGCGTAACCTCGTTACGCCGCCAGCCAGTGGAAAAGCGAGAAAAATCCACTCGAAGCCAGCCTGCAGCGACGACGCTGGCGGCGGCGACGGCGCGGAAAACTCGCTTCCGGTCGTTCGACGTCCCTTCGACCGTTTGAAATACGACTGGAGCCGTTGATGCGCGCCCCTCCTGTGCAAAAAAACACGCGAATCGCGCCCGCGCTCCGCTGAGAAAAATGTTGGAAAATTTGGCGATGTTACAAAAAAATTGTATTACGTCAAAATGCTGCGTGATTTTAACGACGAACAATTTGAAGAATACAGAGGAAAACGGACGAGTGCTTGCAAAGTTTGGCTACGTGAAATTCATGTTTGACTACAGAAATGTGATGAATTAGGAACATCTCTGAGTGACTGGTATTTAAAAAATACATCTATGTAGAATGATATAGAGAAGAAGTGTTTCAAAACAGCTTTTATTTAATAGTAATACTTTCTGTGCATTTATTCCTTTTTTTATAAACGACTGTCACCATATTAAACTTCATAACTTCTTTAAACCACTACTAAAATATAAAGCAAAACAGAACCTGATATAGTGTACACCAAAAATGTTTTCAGATATTTAATTTTTCCAGTGCTCCACATAGGAAACTCGCCATACCAATTTTCCTGACTTTTTGATAAATCAATCTTGAGATACAAATCAAAAATAGAAGTCAATTGTGAGAGAATCTGTGGGATTGAAGCTTAAAAGAAGGAATTTCGCAGAATTTTCGATGGCTTCCTCAGTATGAGCGTCATTTCCTAACTCCGACGTTTTCGATCGTTCCCATCTGAAACGACGATGAACTCGCGTTCTGATAAAGTGTTTGAATCGCTGCAAATGCGACTCTGCACTTTGCGAAGAGTTATAGAGTCAAGGAGGAAACCAATCTCTCGAATCGAAGACCGCTCAATTCCTTCTGACCTAGATCCTAAGTCGGTTTCCATCAAATTTTGCTGACAGGTTATTCTCTTTATTGCGAACTATTGTTTGATCTATTGATGTGTGATATATTTCAAGTCCTTAATTTATTAATGCTATTACCTACACCATAATATTATTGATGATCCATGGTTCTGGACCATCGTTCTAGGAGTAATTGAATTTTTCTGCAACGACTTAACATGGCTATTCCAATGCTACTAATAGTGTTTTTTATTTTCCTATCCTATTCCTGTTTTACAACCATATTTCTACTTGTCAGTTTCGTGAATGTTCAATTTCTATTCCACTCTTCGTTGATATCTATTTCAGCAGACAATTTTTCTTGAACTTTATTTAAATTGTACAATATACCAGAAAATATCGCTGTCGTATGAAACAACGTGCCATAAATATGCAATATCCATCACAAAATTATTCATTTAAAAGTATCATGTATTATACACAACTAACACAATATCACATTCCAAAAAAGATCAAATTGAATACCCAGAGAGATAGATTAGAAGGAAAGATACATAAGGCAAAAATGGCGTAAAGTGGACCTCATTCAGCGGAAAGATAATTTCCCATTGTAACCTGCAACGAAACGAGTCGACTCCACCTAATCGTACCACTTCAAGCTAAAACGCGCTAAGCGAAGATCCAAACGGATTGCCCCTGCGCCCGAGGTAATTACCTGATTCGGCCACGCGTAATTATTAGCGATTAGAGTGTCGGTTTCGGGACATTTCTGAAGCAGGTGATACGGGCACCTTCGTACCGTTGCTAATGCCCGTCTCACGAACCGAGTGTCCATTTCGAGCGAAATCCTTCTGCCTGCCCGAGGTCCAAATGACTAACCTCTCATACTCGAACACGCTCAACATTTGAGACACAGGCTATTCAACTCTCGATGCACACGGGGAAACACTTGAAGCGCCTTTACTGTTTGACGGAGTTTCAATTCGACTTGTCCGAGCGTTTGAAACGGAACTTGGATTTCTGGAGTTAAAGAGGATAACGCGAACATCATCGCTGACCAACCGCTGGAAAGCCAACAATCAAGACCAATTGTTCGGTTGCTGCTCCTTACGAGGTATCTCGATGCGACTAGTATGGAAATTAAAATATTAACTAATTTTTGGAAGTGTTTTTTAACTAGATCTATCGCGAGGGTTATTTCCCACAGAATTATCTCACAGTATTACAGAAGAGTATTATCTCTTCTAAATCGACTCATTTTAGTTATCTGCTGCTCCAACTCATCTAAAATAAGGCTCATCTATCTTGTTCTACCATGAGCGTAACAACAATCTGGTAAAACTATCGACCAAATGTTCAACAAAAACGATTACTAACATCCAACTCTGACTTCTTTAGACACAGATACTGATTTTGATGTCCCAGGCGCCCTAGCAGTAAATCAATGATTTTATCAACTATTTCTAAACGATTCTAACTTGCACTGCTACTTCCAGCCATTAACTCCTGGATAACTCCTGGTTAAATTTCAGTTCTCAATTCCTACCTGAGTAATCATCCGCCAGAAAAGATTTCCTCTTCAACGACAAGTGTCCCAAGGCTGACCAGTGGCAAAATATTAATCCCCCGTCGTTCGAACTACCGCTAAAAATCCGGAGCCCCGACCTTGGTCGGTCGTCGAACGCAGAAATCAGAGTCGGTACCGGCTCCGAAACGGGAAGGAGCCCGCGAGGAACGAGGCAACCGAGTCGTAATCGAAAAGTTTCGTAAGACGATTTTTTTCACCGAGCGCTGGGGCGATGGAGAAGGCGAGTCCCCGTGGCCGAGGCCAAAGAAAGCCACGGGGTTTAGAATAAATCAAGTAGAAAGGCCCCGAGAGAACCACGGCTAGAAATATTCGGCGCTCGCTTTGAACGAGGCCGCTGCATGGGACGGCCCCAAAGGAAGAGGAAAAACGAGCAACGGAGAGGGGCCCAGGCCCCGAAGGAGGACGGGACGAGACCCAAACGGAGCAGGACGGAGAGGAGAGATGGCAAAAGGAGGCGAACGAACCAGGCCCAGGCTACGTTACAGCAGCAACGACTGAAGATATCAATCAACGGGCGCATTGTGCTCAGGGATAATTTGACGCGCGGCTGAAAGGGCCAGATCTCGAATTCCACGACCGGATAATGGCCCCTATGAGGCCCCGAGGAGCCAGAACTTCGAGGGTATCTACCGAACCGCAGCTTTCGTAGCGGTGGAATCGTCGTGCGCGCTTCGAACCCCGCCTGGCCCGCGATTGTCTTCTCGGCTTGGCCTTTATTTTGGTCAAGACACATTGTTCCAATTCCACGAACGCATTACTCAAGGGCTGAATAACGAATCGATCGCGTCGATTTCATTCGTAGCGCTATCCGATACCAACGGTGACGTCGGATTGAGTGCTTAAACCTGGGGACTTTTAAATCGGGAAGGGTGGTAGGTGTTCACTGGTTGCCTGGATGAAATCGGTTGAGGTAGATATGAGCCGTTCACTGCACAAATCGAATAACTTCACTTCTTGAAACGTCTCAAATTTATGTGTCAAAGCACTTGGTATAGTCATAACTTTTTATATTCATAATAACTTTCTTAAATAATAAAGGTTAACACCATTAATCGACAAAATTTTGTTGGTCATTGGATGATAATTAGTTTATTTCAGAGGCATTTTGATCGCATTTCTCAACTTTTTGTTTTATGAAGTTAATGGATTTGTCCAATGAACAGGTCATACGTTGGAAGCTCATGTTATTTTGTCATTCACTCTTTTTTCCTAACATATTTAAGAATTGTTGCAAATTGTTTTTATTTCTTCAAAGAAGTCATCAGATCTCTAATACAGGACTTGGTTTGATTTTTCGTAATTCTCTCACCTATGGTTAAACATAGCTTTCAACTGGATTTTTTTTAATATAGAAGAATTTTGAAAATTAAGGTTTTCTGTGAGAAAAGTGAGTAAGTTGTCTAATAATTGTGAATAGTTCACATATATTCTACTCTCTGTCTCTCTGCCAGGTCCCCAAAATTTTGTTCGAGGCAAGAAATTCCTAAATTAATGATGGATGGGTGATATAATACATTTCAATAGTAATTTCTAAATAATGCCTGATTTACAATGAAAATTTCAAGGGTAACGATTGAGCTACGACGTGAAGTGACGGGAAGAGTTGTATAAAATATTTTATTAAGTCGGAAGCGAATGACTCTTAATGACAAAGTACCGTAAAAGTCAGACTTAGGTTTATATCAATCGTCACACTACAAAGTCCACTGCAGTGATTAATTTTTTGGAAAGATATCGTACAAATTCCAATTATTTAATGAAAAGAAAAATAAACAGAAAAAGGAGCTTCTTCATCTTACCTGCCAATCATCAAACAATTAAATTCAAAACTATTATTCCTCCATATTCTCAACCATTACAATTCCCTTCTTCCAGAAATACGTGTTCGTATGTACTCTAACATTTTCAACTTCATCATCCTCATTATTTCGCGTCTAATATCGGTGAAGACACGTTCGAAAGCATCTATTACCCAACTATTCTCGTAAAAATACGACACGTTCACTTTTTCCAAATTCCCGCGATAAAAACTTGCCAACAATACAAATAAACGTCATACTTCAACATAGAGCACTCCAGAGTTGAAAGCTAGACCTGCCAAGTTGCAGCACCGAAGTCCGCCGGATCGGAATCACCACCATCCACTACGTTATTTTTTAGTGCACAGATGTCGTTTGCTTTTACTTTGCTCGTATATTCACGGTTTGATTCACATTCCTATCCAGAGATCGTAAATTGGACGTCGAGCGGCGCAGCCAAACTTCCAACGCGTCGAGCGTCCGTCGGACAACGAACGACCAACGTCCTCCGAGAGAGCATCTGTAACCTGATTTATTCAAACGTTGACCATTCGAAATTCCTTTAGATTTCTTCCTCGGTCTGATCGAGCATGATTTACGCACGAATCGCGTTGCGTCCGATTTCGAAACGGTCTGGCGATTAATTATGGAAGATGGCGTCTCGTCCAGGTGATAAAAAATAGGAGCTACGTTGCGCGACGCTGACGGGGAACCTCGACCGCGTAAAATATTACACCGATATCCGTCTCCAACGACTTTATCGCCTGTGATTAATACCCTTACAGATAGTTCTCATCGACGCGATCCACGCGGTCGTCAACTTCTTCGCTTTGATAAGACTTCTTTTGGAGTAACCGATTTCGGAGTCACTACTAAAACGAAAACTGGGCTTGCGGACACGGTAAGTGTCTTGGGTAATTCTATTTTATGTTTTGGAAAAAGATTTATATAAAAAAAAGGCATCTTATATTATCCAACTAAGTTCTTGGTTTATTGTACCCCTCCGGGAAAGGGTGATAGAATCATTTGTTCCATCGAGTGATTCTACGTGGCGACACGATTAAAAGAGAAATTATTTCTTGGTTATTTACAACTCCACCGATTAATACTCTAAATGAACTGTAGGTGCTATAGGAATTCAGGAACAAGTTAATATTCGAACAAATTAAGCACCAGGAGTGATTGACACGGCTATCAAAAGGAAACCAAGGAAATTGTGAGTAACTTGAAGAGCTAATAGATATCCCTACAAGAAATATCCCTTTACTGTTTTTTGATAAACTTCCAACTTCTACTCCTTGTTGCTTCGTCAACGGATGCTTCTCCTTCTGAAATTCTTTCCTCAATCTAGCATTTCATGAAACAGATATTTCTCTTACTCCATCTAATCGAATCTTGAGATCGCGGTTTGCCGAATCCCTGAACAGGTAAGAGGCACGCGTGCAAAGCGAAACGCCCAGCACGATTTTCCCCAGTCGGAAGCTGAATGGAGCACTTGACTTCCCGATTTCTCCCAAACAGGATTAAGAGGCCGAGAAGAGTGCGTCCACGCCTGTCTGTCGCCATTTCCACGATACAATGCGACCCCGAGGGCGCCTTTACCTGAACGCCACCAGCACGTGCTTCCCTTTTTGTTCGATACGAGGAAATTTTTCGAGCTCGACACGCGAGACACCTCAACCGCTCTACAGGTGGACTCTCTTCTCAGCCAGCGCTTTGGGACAGAGATTTGCGGTCAGCCTGTTTGCCTAACAGGTGGATCTATTCCACTGGCGACGATTACACGGTAAACTGTTTGCAGTGTCCGTCCTCGAAGAGACGCCAAAGTCCTCCCGAGACTTCAAACCGATCCGCGTTCATCTCGACGAATTTGCATGAACCTTGGTTCTGGGAACGATGGTTTACACTTCGAGCGACTGGGTAGTTGAGAACTGAGAAGGAGCTGCTCGAGTTATGTCCGCTGAGCGAGAAGTCATCGCGTAATTTCGGAGTATATTTTTTTGAAGAATTGTTGAGAATTGTAATCTAGAGAGTGATAGTTAGCGATGGAGGTAACGAACTCTTTCTGAGTGAAAAAATATTCCTCTAGGACTATATTGAATGACGGGTACAACAGCCCTCCACACTTTACGATTAATTATTACACAGATTATCGTGTAAAAAATTGTTATATCTGTGAAAATACATAGTATATCGAAGAACTCGGGAACTTCGCTACTCCGTAATCAAGATTCGTGTAGTCTAGAGACTGGTAGCACCGATAGAGGTAACGAATTATTTTGGAGTGAAAACAAATTTCACTACGACTACATCGAATGGTAGGTACAGCTGTCTAAGATTTTACAATTACCGTTTAGATAATTATACAGATTATCGTACCAAAAATCGTTATAGCCATAGAAATGCATAGTGGGTCGAAGAGATACTGTAGCAAACCCAAATGGTTCGATGAAAGATTCGTCAAGATTCAAAGGAACTTGAAATAAAGTAACAAATTCAAATAAAATAAAAATTGTTTAAAATTCCTAAGTGAGATCCTGAGAAGTCCAGACTCCCAGAGAAACAAGAAACACAGGAAAAATCACACGGCTCCAATTTCCCATAGTACACGCTTCTTTCTAATTATCCTACGAACGCACCTCAGAATCGGAGCAAGTAAAGGAGATTCAGAGGAGACTTTCTAAACACGGATAACAAGTTGAAATTTCAGCATTTTCGTGTAAAACAGAGTACGGTTTGTTCTCTCGTCGAGTTTATTAAAGCAATCCCTTACCTCGTTTGCTCGTTGGCGATTGGTTGAGATCTGGTGGCGAAAGTGCCCGTCGGCTGCTAACATGTCCAAACGTAACATATTCTTCGGTTCATCGTGTCTCTCGGCGATCATCGTACAAAATATCTCGCAGCTTTTTTCCCCCACTATTTAGCACACATTTTTCGTTTTCATTTCATCTGTTTCTCTTTCGTACATCGCTTTACACTTGCCCGCACTCGCAACGACTATAAGAATTCGTTCGTTTCCACGAGAGGTGTGATCGGTTGGTTTTCGTTACGTAACGATCGAACAGCAACGCGTACTCGAAGAGAAACGGTCAAACAAGCATCGAGCTGGCTCTTCGGCGACGCGTGGCGGGACCACGCTCCATTTTTTTCACCGATCTGCTCGCGATCTCGCGCAAGAGAAACCGTACGTGCTAGGACTGAGGAAGATCGGTTCACGCGTTTCGGAGCACCACGTGACTCGACACGACGTCGCACAAACCGTTCGAACGATCGTCGACGTCCATTGGTCTCACTGTGACGTGATAATTCACTGGTGAAATTCGATCAGCGAGACGGATTCACCCAAAGTCAGTGAATTCTGATCGGCCAAGTCCGCCTCGAACGATCCTCGAGATCATCTTCGGGTGTCGAGGCAACTTCTCCGTATCCAATTTCCTCTCGAATTCTGTGCGATTGAAAGTGCTATCGCAGCGATTGGCCCGCGGATATTCCAACCTCGAGCACCGTTCGCTCCCCGAGATCTCCCCGAACATCTGTTAGCCAGAACCGGGGATCGGTTGGAGCGGGTTCCGTGTTCCCGCAAGCCCGCGTTCATCGTCGATCGCGGCAGGTCTCGTGGCAGATGATGAAATTCGATAGCGGCGGAGGCTCGAAGTATTTTCCCCGAAAATCGGTGATAATCGTTTCGATCGCTGCCCCTGAACTCGAGTCGTCCCGCGATATCTTGTGATAAAGTCTCGACGATGGACGGTTTCCTCGGACCGCGGTGGTCCAGGATCATCGGGGACGATTAGGCAAATCCATCTCGAAAGCGATTCTCCGGCTTTCCCAGATGCCGATTATTGCGCCGTGTCCGAGAAGGGACGGCCGATGGTAGACTAGATGAAGAGACTGCCCAGGAAGGTTCACACTGCCCGGCGGTCTGATCGCTGACGACTGAACGCCGTGGTAGCGTTTCACCGCGTAGTAAGCCGACTCTCGCCCCGCCATCGGCCTCTCTTTCTCTACCTCTCCGCGAGGGTGTGAGCGAGAGAGACGAACGATCGAAAGAAACGAGAGAGGGTCGGCCGTAGGAGCGAAAGAGATCGAGAAACACCCGTCCTTTTCGACCCACTCTGACGTTCTGCGCGTCCTGAGAGCAGCGTGCCCCCGTCCTGGTGCTCCGTTCCGTTCTCTGCATTCACCCCCACCGAATCCTTTTCGCTCGCTCCCCACCCTTGCGTTTGCTTCCCCCACTCCAGTCGCGGACCCCCCCACCGCGACGCATGAAAAGTTCCTGTGCTCGCCGTTGGGCGGCACCAGCGTCCAAACTCTCGAGCGGGACGCCGTTCGAGCGTGGCGGGCAACAAAGATCCCGTCGGTTAGCGGCGTTATGTGGGAGAGAACGCGCTCCACTGGTTGGTGGAAGAGGAGTGGTAACTACGGGTGTGAGTCGTCGATTTCCCCTCTCGTCGTGCCGCCGCATTCCCCTCCATCTTTATCGCTCCACCTCCACCCCCACCGGCGCGGCACGTGTTCCGTTCCGCTCGAGCCTGCGTGAACGCCACTCGCTTCGTCTTTGTCTCCGTTTGCTGCGTGCCAGGGATCGTGGTAGGGGTGACGGAGTCGTGGCGGGGGTGTGAGTCGAATGGTGGGGAGCAGAAGAGCGTAATGTTGCCAGCACGCGTCACGCGCTCTCCACGCTGCGGCTATGGCAGTTCCGCGGTGAAAAGCCTGCCGATTTTGTTGAAAACGTATTGTCACCGATTCGAGATCGGTATCTTAACCGCTTGGAGAGAAATCGATCCTAATTTGCTTTGGAAGGCTTTTTTGAATTTTGGAACGAGTGCTGGAATTTTGGAGAAAGTGAGAATAGCTTAGGTTTCAATGTTGCGGAATCGTTGGAGTTTGACCAGAGCTATCGCGTACGATGAATACCTCTACACTCCAAATGTCCTACTCATAGAGGTAAACTCGAAGGAAACGTCATCGGATCATGCTTCGCGCTGGATGTTTGTCGCGCGATCTATTTATAGCTAACAACGCGGTTATCACTTCTGGCTCTCGGAGAGTACACACGGCCACTCTACGCCGCGGTGACGATAACGCGGTCGTCTTGATGAAAGTAAACTGGTTTCGAGGGAGCGAAGCTATTCGCACCCATGACCGTTTCGCGGATTTGCTGACGATCCGAAGCCTCGTTCCATTCCCTTTAAAGCCGGTGTCTACTTCGTCTTGCGTCGTAAACTTTGGTGAACAATTTCAATCTAAACCATCGCGTTGGAGTTATCGCAACCGTTTATTACGTCGAAACCGCGGGAAGGGTCCAATCGTCGACGAACGTCGAGTCGTTAATTGACCTGTATTCCCGTCACTCGGCCCACGTGATTCGACGTACGCGGCGAAAGTTAATCGGAGCAAACCCGTTCAGAGCCGTTTGTCCCTACGTATCCTCTCTCACAGCACTCTGATGGGTGCATGACAGATATAATTATACGAACCAGGGAACATCGAACGAGATCCTGAGCGCAACGAGCCGTTCCAAACGTCTCCTAAGCGCTAACTCCTCCTTCGACATAGTTTTCCAGATCGTCCGATCGCGAAACGATAATCATCGTCACGATCGCAAACAGACTAACCCACCCCCTGCACTGACCACTTCGGAACGTCACGTTACACACTTTTGCTACCGTCAGGGACGTCTTCGCCAGCGATCACCGTTTGGAAGCGTCAATGGACGACGAAAAACGGACACCTCGAGCTCTCACCCGACGCGAGAAGACGGTATCTCGAGAGAGGGTTGGCACGCGTTGAACTGACTGTTGTCGAGCTCGATCGGTCCGCCCGAAGCAGCCAAGTTTCCCCTTCGCCACTTTCCCTGCGCGGAAGACCCTCCCCGCACCCCAAAAACCCCCACCCCCTGTTCCGCGCCCGCCCCGTCTTGCCGAAACTTGCCAGCGACGATACACCGTATTTTCCCCTTCATCCCTTCCTAAGCAGTCGCGATACACCGTCCTCTCCCACGTCTTCCTCCCCCGTTATGTCTCCGCGGAATTCCGGAATTCCGCGCGTTCGTGGCTCCACCTTTCCCCTCGACGGGCGCAAAATCTTTTTTTAAACCCCGCCTAGCGGCGCGTCTCGCCGTCGGGGAGCAACAGAGAGGAAAAAAGCTGAGCAGGCGCGAGCCACTCGGCCTTTTTCCCACTTCTTCGGGGCGATGCAAACACGCTGCACGCCGTGGCCCCGCCCCCTCTCGCGACGGATTCCCCAACGGTGCTTTTCCGGAGAGATTTTCCTAGGGAACCATGGCCCTCGACTCGGTTTCGCGAGAGGCGGGAGATGGTGACGTCGGATACCGCCAGTTAGCGCTGCCTCGGGACATTCTGCTGACATCTGTCGGCGTATGGGTTGCATGGGATTTTCAGCAATACTTTGTTGCTATTTTTCTTTTCGCTTTTGAGGAGTTGGTTGTATGTAGGTGGATATATGAATGGGGAAAGCGTAAGTCTATATATAATAGAATGACTCGAAAGCTTGAAATATTATTGTTGGAAACATTGTTAAAGTTGAATATTGTTTTCGACTTGGGATGTTCGGTTAATGGAGGTTCCATGTATATTGGCGATTGTAGAAGGAATGGAAATAATTGAAAGTTAGGTATATCTTCGATGGTTCCTACTGTGACTGCGGCCGGTAGGGAAGGGCTGCCTTGAATCTACGTATCGATCGTGTTTTAAAAAGTTACTAGACTGAACGTTGGCGGCATCTCTCGGCAGGATGATCGATATGAAAACTACCCTTAGAGATGTTCCCCTCCTTCTAATTTAATAAATTGTGCTTCGATTAAACATCGTACAAACTGTACATATATTTAACTTATTAATACTTCTGTAAGTGGGGTTTTTAAGGGATTAATTTAAGGAAAATGAAAAAATTCAGAATTTAATAATTTACTCTTGCGTGTCGATTTAGTTTATATGTTTAGAAACTGCTTGAATATGTTGATATTACAATTTCGGTTGCAGTTTCAAATTTTCACTTGCTAGTAACACAAGGGAAGTTGCAACTTAAGAAAGTAAGCTTTCAAGTTGACAACCACCTTACGTAGGGGTGGTATTCCCCGTCGGTACAGTGTTCTGTACTTTCTCGGTGTTTCGGTAAAACAGGCAACTGCCTACCGAGGTCTTCTACCGATAAACTCGTAATTTGATGCAACCCCCGATGGCGTTTGTAGCTACAGTTTGTACGAATTCGACCTGGAAAATGCGCGAAAGAACAAAAAACGAATTAGAAATCAAACTTCGAGAACTAATTTTCTTCTTTTGATGGGAGTTTAGATTGCAAACAAAATTATGCATTAAACGTAACAGCTTTTGAGTTTAAAAGTTATTCTTTCAAAAAACAAAGGAAACAAGATAAACGAGTGTTTGTTCATTACTTGTAGAAAATTAATTAAATTTGAATTATGAAGTACGAAAACGTTAGTATGATTTAAAATTCAATGGTTCTCGGTGTAAAACATCTTTTGAAGCATTTTCAATAAGGGAGTTTAGTCCATTTATACTTTGCATGCAAGTGGACCAAAAAGTACAGTTGGTCGAAACCACTTGATAAATATAATTGCAATGGTATCATGTTATTATTACGATTCCTGTAAGATTTTGCTTGTAGATACTAGATTTATTTAAAATATAATTTTATATGTTAGCAAATCTTCCAGCTACTATTTATTACAAGTTTGTTATATATTGCGTTTTATTTATTATCAATATCCAACAAAAGTTACTCCATTTCCGATTACTAATCAAACCAGTGAGCATTCGTAGGGAGTCGTCCGCGTTGTCTGACCATAACCGTCTGAATCTACTTGACGCGCTCACTACTCAACGCATTACTGGCCGCGCCTTTTCTTTTTCCTCGACATGCGCTACTTTCGCAATCTGTCTAGTGTTATTGCACTAAAATTCTATCACTATTTGAGAAATCTGAATGCACGATAACGTATCTTAGATACGGATTACCCGAATATAATTAAAACACAGCGTTTGAGTTGTGCTGAATTGTGCGGAATTCGAAAATTCATAATGCATAACATGTTTTAAATGTCACGTTTTAAATAATCGTTTTGAAATAATATTTGTTTCATATAAAAGTGTAAAACTTATAAACTCTGTATTGGAACTCTTTCCTATCTCGGATCATTATGAGTTTTATATCGATTTATTCAAGATAGACAATATCCTTCAATTCTTTACTTCCAAAATCATGTTCTACGATAATTGCAGAATTTTTTATACAACCGTGTCTTATTGAATAGCCTGTTTTGGTGAGAGAGTGGCCTTACGCGCATCTGTCGGAATTCGAGAGGACGCAATGCGTGGTATGCGCGTGGCCGTGTAACGCGTAAATGACCATCGGCACGGTGATAATTATGACGCTGCTACCGATAAGGATCTTCTGGTTTGTCCAGGATAATTATGCGTGGTGGGACCGCCGCGGCCATTACCACTCGGAAGAAAAAGGAAAAGGGGGCCACGACGGTGGCGTTTCCGGTAACGAAGAATGCAACAACGCGCGCGCGCCGACAAAAGAATCGCTTGAGTGACGGTGAACGCTTCGATGCGGCTTTGTACATGCATAAAACGGCACTCGCGGTCTCGTGGGAATCGATGTTAACCCCAGGAAGACAATTAGGGTCTCTGCTGACCTTACGCACTTCTAAATTACGTGTCCAGTTCATATTATTTTCTTTATGAGGAGATGTCTTCTTTTGGGCAAGAAGTCATATTGTCGCAGTGGAATTTTTTTCTAGTGGTACAGAGTGCTTGATATAAATGTTCTCTGTTTGTATTAAAAGTACATACTTTTGGTCATATTTATGGCAAAATTCAGAAAATTATATTAGTGAAGTTAGAAAATATAGAGAGTCTTCATGGTGTTATAATCAGAAATAAGTAAAGCTAGAGAAGCCAAATGAATGTTGCTATTGTTGTAGCTATGAATCGTTGTATTGCTATTATTTTGTATAGAAAACTTTGCTAATTGTCGATTTCATGCGGTACTGGTTATTATATTTTATTTTCTAAAGATCTTGTCATTCTTAAATAATTTAATATTTTCAAAAATGTGCATATATGCCAACCTTCATCTAGTTTTTAATTGCATACAATCCTGGTGATTATAACCAGAATAACAATAATAAACCACTCTAACATTCAACTCGAAAATTCTCGAGAAAAGTATTGAAATTATTTAGCGCGTCGAAATGACAACGCAAATTTGTCAAAGAAACACGAACACTGCTACCTTTTATATCTTGATCATTGATCGCTAGTGTGTTTACTGTCGACAGCACGGTTACCATGTAACGAGCCCCTTTTTTGCAACACTCCTCGCTTCTGAGCGTGAAATTAGTAGCAATTTAGCCTTTCGTGGAATTCCTCGCTGTTTGCACCTACTCTGTTTAACGTTTCTTGTTCTTGAACTGTAATTAAACCCGTGAAATCTCCACCGATTGTCAAAGAAACGTCTACGGATGCTCTACAAGGCTACCTCAGAAAATAGGAATTTCATCTAATTTTTATATAGAGGGTGAGGCAGCTAAACTGTTACAGACTGTGTTCAATGAATACTTATTCTGGAACATTATTGTTATTAATATTTAATCGAAGACTGAATGTCGCTATATGGATTATAATATTTAATTAATTTGGAGATGTACATACTTAATGCATTTTAAAGCTTCAGATTATTATACCAATGTTTATCGAGAAAGTGATATTTTCGAACATTATTTTTCTGTATTTTCATACCTATTGATTGGGATAATTAAAACTTAATATCTCCGACCTAATTAAACATTTATGATACATACAGTAACATTCAGTATTCAATTAAACATTAATAACAATCACGATTTAGAATAAGTATTCATTGATATACATTAATTGTGGGAAATTTGTCTATATTTTGATATCTATGGGTTGAAATAACTAAAAATTAATTTAATTAAAATACTTCTTCGTGCCCTCTAAAACAAATCCACTCCATGTGCTCACACAATCCTAAAAAAATTCACATAGGATCTCAAGTTATCTCGAAACAACAATAAAAAGTTTCAAAACAATATCTCGTCCAGTAATTGCGTTAAGAAATTCCAAAGACATGTCACTTCTCCTTTGCTCGGTATACGAGTAAAAATGAAACCTAGCAACTTACTCGTTCGAGAGCGGATTCCATTCGTCGCCAGTCGCAGTCAAAGCATCGAAGCTTAGCGTTTTGCTGGTTAATGGCTCTAAACGTTTCCCCTGGAGAACACTATCGTAATATCGAGCGATGACGCTGCCATTCGACGCCGCGCACGACGGATTATGGATAGCCGTCGGACGGACCACGGCCCACGGAAGCCCGGAAGACTAATTCGGCGTAATGACGAGGGCTTAGAGGTACGATCCGACGGCCTGATTGGATGCCAACGGCGTTTCGCAATACCTGGAAGCCCATTGGATGCTGGCACCCCGCTGTGGCGACGTCACACGGAATCAGCCGTGTAGCAGCCGACGGATTACGCTGGGAGTCCTGTCGCCGCTCGTAATTGATTTCGTTTAAACGGTGCACCTAGACGCTATGAGCCAGCGGAGTCATCGTTTGCTAACAAAAAATCGAACTCGATACACTCTGGCTCGATTTTCACGGTGACATCGACCGTGGCATTGCGGAACAACTATTTGGAAATATATTTCTTGAAAGGAAAACCGTAGGAAGACAATTTGTAGTACTATTTGTAGTACTATTCGAACAGAATTTATTGGAATTCTTTGGCTTTTGTTGGCTTTGAGTTGGCTTTAATACCTGCGATCACGATGATTGCATTTAGTAGAAGATCGTAGGGAACGTGAAGGATCGAAATATATAATTTTTATGATCGAATGGTTGTGTTGAGAACTTATTGCGCGAAGGAGAAATTATTTCTTGGTTATTTATAGTATTATGTAAAGGTTTCTTTTTAGCGATCTGAACTAGAAGACCCCGTCTTTATGGCTGATATACAACACACGATAGCTCTTAGGTACGGGACCGCCCACGTGATATGCATGCACGCAATGCAACGCGTGCACGCAGTTCTCGGCTAACTTCTTTTAACGGGGGAATTAGTTACGAACTCGTAAGAGTCGCGTACGAACAATTCCGCTACCCTTTGATTACGTCACTCCTACCGTGTTTAATCCGCGTTGCGTGACCATAGATTTTCTGTCTCTTTGTTTAACGAACGTTGTACGCGTTCTGCGTTGTTTATGACCAACGTGTCGCAGTTCACGCCGGGTATCTATGAACTTTCCAACGGTACTTCTCCTTGGAGCCTGGACCGATATTGCGAAAGAAAGGGAATGATTTTATGATACCCGTGCTTCTTAGGAAAAATTACCTAAAGTGAAATATGACACGTTTATCCGATGAGGTCTCGTAAGATATCTTTCTAAATTAGGAATTATTTCGGTGAACCGTTATTTGGAAAATTCTTGCATTTATATGCAAGTAACCCTATACCCAAGTAACCCTAAATAAGCTTGTTACTGATATTTTGTGCTCAGTTCAATGATATTGCGACAAGAATACCAAAGATTGAACCGAGTCACCTTTATGTTTGCTCTTTAAGCAAGTGCTACGAGTTTCCTCAGTGTAACATTCCTTGCACTCTATCACTGATACCGCAGGACGAACGACATTTATCCAATGTTATTGCTTAAGTAATTTATCAATTTATAATTTTTACAATTTTAATCTAATGATTTAGAAACATACTTTCATCGCCTACAGTTTCAAGAAAATATCCGTTGAAGAGACTCAATCGATTCTATCGATTGCTTTTGAATTTATAGAGCTGCTTCGAGATAAGCGTGAAATTACACGCTTTTTTTCAGCTTGGAAGGTGGTTAAAGGTCAATTAATCGCTTGTTGACGTTTTGTGGGAAAGAATGCTTTTAACGAGTATGAAACGATTGAATACATGGTGGAAGAATGTGTACAGGTACATAAAAACGTTGATTACGTTGATTACGAAATTTATATATTTGATTAATTGGACAACACATCAATATACACTAAGCCAACGTAAACATTATAAAAATAAAAGAGTAACTCTTTAGTACTGTTTAAATTAGGCTTAATTACTCTTTTCGATTGAACAAATCATTTGTAGACAAAAATTAGTAGAAATATTATAGTAATTTTTAAGAAAACTTCAAGAAAGACTGTTTTAGAAACTCTACAAATATTTCTATAATATTCAATTCAAGATACGTATTCATACAAATGATACAGTAAAAGGAAGGAAACATGTATATTAATAAATTATGTAAATAGTACATTCCCGATACAATAATTAAATACGTCCTGCAACACAAAGTATAATCCAAGAAAAACTAAAAATAAAAAACGAACATCTTCCCTTAGAACGATCGTGAAACAGGTGCATTAAGCTTTGAACAGCTATGGAAGCAATTGTTTGTTTTTACAGACGTATCCCTAACCAACCCCTAATTCGAAAAATCAACCTGCTGAACGGATCAGCCACGTCTCGTGGCATTTTTTGTGGCACGTGAGATCACCTCTTTCTGGGATTATGGGATTTCGAGTGGTTTTTTCCTCGTCTCGAGCCGTCCACCTGTATCCCCACGTCGCGTGGTCTCCGTGAAGTTTCCACGGCTCGATTACCAGTGTGTGTATTTGTGTGTGTGTGTTCAGGACCGTTTTCCAAATACCTGGACCCTCGTGGCTCTACCTGCAACCTGCGTCTCGGTGAGTGTTCATCGAGAAGTCGAGCCTGCGAACCAGTAGTTTCTTCGTGGTCTATTGTGCATCTAACGATCCCGTTTATGGGGGTGATTTCGAGAAGTAGTCGGAACATCATCTCGCGGCAGTTCCGAAAATCGCTCTGATCGAAATTAGGCTGAAGGGGTTGAAAATCGAGATCCCTTAATACCCCGAATAATGGAAACGCTCAAAATCCAGAATCGTTGGGAGAAAGGACTGTGTATTCGCTAAAATTATTGTTTTCAGAGCAATTAATGTTTGGTGCTTGCACACTCAACGATAGAAGTTAAATAATTAGTTGAAAAATTGGAATTTCGAAGCGTGGACTTCTTTTGGCTTTGAGCTGGAGAGGTGTGGCTCACTATGCAGTTTCTGATCTATGTTTAGGTATTATGTGCTACAAGAGTTAGGCTAACATATGATTAATGGAATACGAGATTTGATTGTTGCTCTGTGGACGTATTTAATTAAATTTCTCAGAAGAAATTTCTGTATTTTCCTAGCAGTATACATATTTCTATTTAGTAAGATCTCCTTTACAAATTTTAATGTTTCTCCAATGTTTCGATATCTAATTTAAGCTTCTTCAACAATACTTCTATGTAATTTGAGTTTGAAAAATATAATATAATATTCGATGACATATGAAACTTGTTAACCAGTATTAGGTTTGTATGGAAAATATATAACAAAATATCGATTTTCTTTTCTCAATAACTACTGGCTAATAAAGTAAAGTTTCAGGGAAACAAGTATGATCTCCAATACCTAAAATATTGAAACCTTTGGAATTATTAATAACTATGAGTAGTCCATCGTTTCGATCAATTCATTCACGTTCAGAACTCCTTGGACAATTGAATATGACACCATTTAATATTTTCAATATTACGTTTGAACTATGATACTCACTCCTCTTCCGGATAGAGTCTATAAAGTGCAAGTACATCCACATGCAAATCCCCCGCATACATTCTTAATAATACTCAATTACTTGAGAGAAAAATTAAAATATGGTTTCTTTTCATGCTAATTCAAGCATCCATTCAATTTCCACCTTCGCATAGAATATCTTCGTGTAAAACACGTCCTACCTAAAGCATGCTTACATAAAACGTTAATAACACAATTGCATTAACCTTAACAAAAGGAAATAGTAAAATATAAACAAGAAATCAGTCTGATATCATCAATATATGTATAAAAAATAAGCCTGAGAAAACTCAGTCAAGAATATTGAAACCCTGACTAAAATTTTGGAATATCCATTACGACTACCTACATTATTATATTTATATTTGATGCGAAAATGGCCGTTGATTTTTCTCAACCACGATACAGCATCGATCGGTTGGACAAAAGGGAACGCCGGTAAAAGGAGAGAGAATGGCTTGGTTGAGCGACCGACTCGCCATATCGAGTTAAAATTCTCATCGGTTACGAGCCGGGTCGATGCAGCCGCGTTGAGCGTCGGGGAAAGAATTTGTTTACCATCGAAATCCTGTTTTGTCCCGTAAACAGGCTACCCGCGGCGGCATTTGACGAGGAACGCCGATAATTAATACGTATTCCATCCGTCATGCCCGCCCGGGACACACGAACACCGGCCATAAAGCGCGTAACGGGCGTCCATTTGTCTCCTGCCAGCGCGCAACCAGGCATCTACCTAATTACACGTTATTGGTTAATAATAGCGATGATTACCACACGAATTACATCAGACCGTGGAACGTGTGCAGTTACGCTCTAACAGAGGCTTTAATTGTATCCACTGTGAGAATACACGTTGTATCTGTTCATCTCCCGATGCCGAGCCCGAGACTCGACGGTGGATTAATCATTAGCGTTTCCCAGCTACTTTTACGGGGATAATACCATTAAAAGCGTTGAATAATAACGCCGTCGCGAGATCCTTATCGGTGCACCTATCGTACACCGCACGCGAAACGCCTGTAAATTGTTTTCAGCTAGCGTAGTATCGCGGCTCTTGTGCATAAACTTTGGATTCGTTAGCGGTAACAGTCGTTTGTCGCTGACGATACCATCTTCGGTTTCTGTTGGTGAACGCGTTACTCGTTGGGTTCTGCGTTGTTTTGAAATGTTAATCAGTCGCCTAGTATCGTTACTACCATTGCCGTCACGCCGTAACACCCAGTTCGGGTTTACCGCGCAGAGGGTACCGTACTCGCGACTGGATCGATACGTTAGATCTTAATTAATTATTCAAACGTGAGATGAGGAACTGTTCTTGTCAAAAATATGCCCCTGCATGTTTAAAAATTCATTCAAACTAGGTATCATTGCGATAATTTACGCGGTTTTAATGTTACACTATTTATTATGACGTAACTCCTATGGCGGCGAACGTGAAAGATTTTTCTTTGATGAAGGAGAAAGTCTTGCGTTTAATGTCTGGAATTTTTTAATTCTATCGATTCCTGAGAACATAATATTGTATATGTTCTATATGTAAGCATAGATTGTAATTACAACGAAGAAAAACTGTTCACAATGTTTGATGGTAGTTTAAAGAAAAATATTGAAAAATGATGGAAGCGAAACAGTTTTTTGTTTTAATTAAGAAACAGTTACTCCTGTAGTCCTAATGTGATCAAGATACATTTACTTTGAAAGTATTATATCTATACGTTGAATTACCAGACTATGTCCAAATCTTCCTGTACCATTTCACCGTTCTAATATATTCAACAAATTTCTTAATTATGTATCTGCCTGTCATTACGACTCTCCTTCAGTTACTATACAGTAATATACTCAACTATATGTATATGTATATCGAGTTTCATTTATTGTATGAAACTTCCAATAAAAGTTCTGAAATAACTGTTGCTATGGGACTTTTACTACAAGAGTTCTAAATCATCTGCTATACGAGAACAATTTTTAAGAGATTCTTAAGACGAAAGTTATTTTCTACATAAAAGTACCACAAGAACAGATATTATCTCAATGGAAATAAAGGGTTCTCCAAAAGGAACTTTAAAATTATGCTTTGTAACATCAAAATATACTTATTATCGTAGGTGTGCATGTAAATATAAATATGTACGTATAAAAGTGACATATATTAATACTGTAATATACGTACAGTCAGTCCCATAAATATTCGTACCCTCTATACTTATTCAAGAAATTTGTCTAACTTAATAGACTTGATGTTTTCCAATTAATGTTTCATTATAAATATGTACATGAATAAATCCTACACATGTATATATTTCCAATGAAACATTTATTTGAAAACATCACATCTATCATTTAATATAGACAGACTTTTTCAATGAACATAAAAGGTACGAATACTTATAGTATACAGTGGGTGTAGAAAGTATTCGTACACCGATCAATTTCTAAAAAAACTGTGTAAAATTGTAATTTATTAACTCATTTTTATAAACAATGACATTCTACATGTTCTAGGAAATCTCTAGAATAGATAGATTACAACAAAAATAGCTAGTTATGTAAGTTGCGAAATTAACAAGAAAAAAACAATTAATCGATAGAAGCAATAAGTATACACACAATTGTTTAAAAGTACTTTCCTGGAAATTTCATGTTTTCTAATTCGCACGGGCAATAAACTAATATGTTTACGTTACAAATTCTGCTGTAAATGGTTCGTCATAAGAATCGTACAAATACTTATTGTTTCTATACTTTTGCCTTCTTTTCGCATTTTTTTGTTAATTTCACAAATTACATTAACTAGTAAATGTTGTTTGGACTATATCTATCTTAGAGACTTCCGAGAATATGTAAAATATTATTGATTATAAAAAAGGAAGCTAAGAAGCTACAATTTCACACAAAACTTTTTTGGGAAATTGATCGGTGCACGAATACATTCTACACCCACTGTATATGAATATTATAACATAATATATCAATGACAAGCATCGAACACATTCCATGTCGCACTTGTTCAATTAAAACCCAAAATCCTAACGCCTTTTTTGGAAAACCCTTTACGTCCAACCAGAATTAACTTCAAAAACAATAGTTAACCGGTCTATTAGAACCGGTTCTGTTAGAACAAACAGAAAGTTAAGTCTTCAAGGTTACTGAGACTCACTGTGGATGAAGATTCAGGCCACGTTGCATCAAGAGGATCACACGTGCACCGTCACCGAGAGCGTAACGCAGCTGACACGAAACTGACCTGCACCCTGTGGCCACGAGGCGCCCGATCCTTTTTTCTCCACTGATTCCACGGGGCATGCCTACACGCGGTAGAGACACGAATGCCCTTCTTTCGGCCTGGCGTGATCGGGCAACAACGAAACTGGCCCTTGGAAACTCGTCCTGCGTGGCCAAAGATCCTCGAAGTCGACTTCCCCGACGTATAATCTAATGCCGGTGGATCCTAGACCGACAGATAGAGAAGACGGCCTGGGTAGGGGGGTACAGGGAAGAGGGAACCCGATAGCGTTAAACAGCGTACGAAAGGCTACGGGGTATTCGAAGCCACGGCTGTGTAAATACACTTTTTCATCCTGCCTGGAGAACGGGATGGTCCTCCCTTTTTTCTCTCTTCTCTCTCGGTTTTTATGGTCTCGTATCGGGATTTTGAATTGCCGGGCAAACAATGGAATTGATATTATTTACCGTGGAATAACTGACGGAGGAGGAGACTGTGCTGGATATTGCGCGAAAAAGGGGTTTAAGTGGCTGGAAGCATATGGTGCTCGTTGAAGATGAGTCAACACGGTTAGTCAACGAACACAGAATTCGATTGCCGGATATTATGTATGTTTTGTACTTTCTTTGAATCGCGTGGGTGGTAGTAGTTTTTTAGAATTTTTGAGGAAATTGGATCCTTCCGTGACTACACCGTGTTATGAATAAAAATCTGGACAATAATTATGGCGAGATGTAAGAGTTTAGAAATATGAGACAGATTTTTGGAGAGATTATTTGAGCTAATAAATTTCTTGGATTCTTTTTTCTGTAGTCGTCGATTATATTATTGAAGTCTCTGAAGGAAACAGATTTTTCTGTTTTAGGGGATCAATAGCAATGCTGTCTCTAATTAGCGTTTTATAATTGCCGATACTTCGTACCAAATAATTATTCAGTATATTTAGTAAGTTTTAAGAGATCTATTTTTAGCTTAATGCATTCGATAATTTGAACAACGACATCGGTGTACCAATACATAGAAATATACCGACGAAGACATTTTAACATTAATTTGTATTAAATACTGTAGAAAATACTAATCAAGTATTTAATATTTACATATTTACGTAAGAGTCATTAGCCATGACGCTGAGTCATAGGCACTTTTAATTTATTTCATAAATGTAATTATTAATATTTAAAAGAGTTAGGTTTTAGCGTATGTACTTGAAACTCAGTGATAGGATCGGTTGATTCATCAATAAGCAGTTTAGTTTCATTAATATAAGTGAATGTTAAAAATGTCTTTGACGGCACTCTCTCACGGATTGATGACATATTCCTCAAGGAATTAAGCATGAAATAACAACTAAATTTATCACTATAGTAAAAGACCCTGTTAATACCTCATGAAGACAAGAAACTGTAAACAGGATTTTCACTCCACCATCGAAACTCACGAATCGCAACAAATTAGTCGATAATTAGGCTATTCACCTCGCTCGCGATGAGAAAGGTGGATGCACTCAAAGTGAGCGACGTTCGAAAATACGTATTTAGCAACGAATTGCTTGTTGGAAATAGAAGGCCCCGAGATACTGAATGACATGTTTAATTATGCAGATACCGGGAAAGCAGAAATAGTTTATTAGGATCCCTATACCTGGATATCTCTCGAAGCTATGCGCGTCATGAGCGCAGGCGAGTCAATATTGATATTGAATCGGCTGTAAAGTTCATCCACGGTCGACAACCCCGATCGGGGTAATTAAATCTCTTCCATTTTCGGATTTCAATTCTAATTAATTCCCCGACAAGAGATTCCCCAGCGGTCGAAGGAAACTCATACGGCTCTCCGTCGAAATTGCCAGCTATTTTACGAGACATTAGCATGCCTCGGCTGAACTCCATGCCGGACATTCGCTGTGAAATATTAATCTTTCACGGGTGGTGGCGGCGAGGAACGTCGGAGAATTATGAGAAAAACCGCGGCTACGCAGGCAATCGACCAGAGAAAATTTCGATTGTACGACGAAACGGTGGTGCGAGAATTTTTTTATCGATTTTTTATACTTTGTAACCGCGGGGATGTCTCTTCATCCGACTGAGAGGGATCTCGCTTCTTTGGCGCGAACAGAACTGTCTACCAGCAGCGATATTCTCCTGAGAGTACAAAATTGTGAAAGCTGAATCTACATATCGCGAAGACTTTAGATATAGTACTAAACTATACAGGCTAGTTCTATTTTGCGAAAACATTGGACAGACACAATTTACTGGTCCAAGTATGAGGATGAAATTTACATAAACAGCTAGTCGTTTTGCCGAATGTGGTCGCTACTAACCTAGACGATGATGTGATCTTGAACAAAATTATTTAAAAAAAAAAAGATTATAGAAGCACGACAAAATCACGAACGTTCAGTCAGTTAAAAAGATGACGAATAGATTCTAGTAAGAGAAAGGGAGGTTCTTGATGCACACCTTGAGGCAAACATGCGTGTGGCACGGTTAACGTTAACGTTGCTCGAAGAGATTAATAAACATATGCAAATAACTCACATGAAAGACAAATACAGTCTGAATCTATTCCACACGTCCATGAACCAATCTTATACAGGTTCTTTGCATACTCTAACATCCACTCTTTATCACATTTCGTATTAAAGATTGTTGGAAGGACTCTTCTCTAAGTTTGTTAGACATTTGGTGGTGCGAGATTCAATCCTCCATAAATTCTAATCAAGCTTTCATTGCAAATGTAGCATAACGACTGCAGTAAGTCATATACACATACTAGATCGTATATCCTTCGAGTAGTGTCTCACCTAATGCTTGTATATTTGCCCTCGACTACTCGAGAGCATTTGATGCCTTGGATTACGATCTACTAAGTGCTAGGGTACATAATTTAAGTATAACTGGATCAACTGCTTCTTGGATACAATCATATCTTACTAATCGTACTCAATGAGTCATATTAACGACTGTCAAGCTTGATTTCATGACATATGGAATACGGTTTGCCTCGAGGTTCTATTATTCAACCTCTACCATTCAATAACTAACTAGAGTTTTATTATAAAATTTTTACTGCTCATTGTATTATTGTTAATATCTATCTTCTCCTTTTTAAGTTATTAGAAAGAGATGTACGAGTTGCACCAAGTGTCTTCTATTGTTATTTCTTGAATTGTTGCAGCATGTAAGTTAGTGTTTAATAGAATGGACAGCCTTTGTTTTACTCGTTGCAGCGGCGAAGAGTAAGTCTGTTTTCTCTTCTGTGACCTACATTCACTGTGGTTTATATTAATAATTTTGTTATTGTTATTGAGTCTCTAGATTGGTATTACTTCTTCTTTTTATCATTTGCCTATAATGTATTTAATGATAATTATATTTTCGACCGATTGTTCAAGATTAATATAATTAATAATTATAACCTTGATCGATAGACTGGATTTTATGACTTACTGTATGTGATAATATCGAAAACATATGTCAATCTTGTGTAGAATATATGAACTCATGCGAAGTATTAACAATGTTATATTATACTAATTGTGTAGTTACTATTATATTCATTTATCAAGAATATCCCATACATATTCTGTATCTGTCTCCATATTATCACACGCCAAATGCATGCATAAGTAAATAAATGCATTAAATCTATAAGGCATGGTCAACCTATTCCTTTGGTTTACAATTTTTAATCATTCAAAACTTATTGTTTTATGCAGTGGCCATAGAAATTGAAAGCAAATGAAAGCATTGCTCAACAACACAGACTGTTATAGTTCTACCAATTTAATCAAATGTGTTGATATTTTAAGTGTGGTCTTCTTTAAGTATACTTTTCTGTCCAATTATAGTTGATCAATGGTTTTTCGTTACTCTGGCATGGCTTCTGTCGAAGAAATCAGTATAATTACGCTGATTACCTTATCTATTCCCCACTATGATTTTATTTCTCTTTCCATGTCTATGAATTGTCTATGTTACTCTGTCATTATGTACTGTCTAAATATTTCATGTATTTAGCCAGCATAATCAATGATGTATGTAATTTCATAAAATATCTACAGGCTGTGTCATGCTATCCTTTTTTTCCTACCATCATCGTTTTGTTCCAGTACAAAATATAGCATTCGTTCCACTTGTACATATATCTGCAGTACCAGTGTGATTGTTTCAAATCCCACAACCAGTTATCTTTATAAAATCCAGTAACGAAAGGAGTCTGAACTCTCTCATGGTACCTATCAAAGCAAAGTTACGCATCTCATTGCCAGTGACACCTGTAACGAGGTCTTGTACAAGATTTCTATTTCCATCCGTGAGAGCATCGTTTAATTACCGGCGCCTACGAAAATAGAATTCCTCAACGTTGCTTTCCCGCGAGTGCAATTATTGAACTGGTTTGCCGTTGAAAAGAAAACGTCGATGGGTGTGCGAGGACGCCTCCGACCACCGAGAACCGTCTGCCATTTAGTTATTCGTCAATCGACGAGCGTCAAGGGAGCGCCGACGCAATTAACGAGGAATGTTGCGGCAGTTCCATCTGGAAGGTGCAATTATTATGCGATTAAACGGACAACTGCGTGCGTCGCCGGTGGATAAAAGTCAGGGAAACTTTCGTGCCAATGAATGGCGTGCTGTTGCGTCGGCGAGCAATAAGTGGACGATAATGTATGATTATTGAATAATATATGCGCGGTACCGAACGCGAACAACTCGGCTATTATTAGCGTTGAAATTTTCGCGAATAGTGCCCGCGCGGATTGAGCGTGAATAATCGCAATAATAATAACGTCAATTTTATTACATCGCGAACCAGATTAGCGATCTGGACAATCGCGAACGGCCGAGGTTTAGCATTAATTACCTGTCACGAAGGTGACTTGCCGCCTTTCTCGACCCCGTTTAGGTTGAATCACGTGATCTGCTCTGCTGCTACATGGGGTATTTTAATCTGATCGATATTTGGCACCGTTTGAATAAGTGATATTGGTCACGTTTCGAGTCACGGATAGGAGTCATTATTGGAATCTGCAAATATTACATGTTGACTTTAATTTTTAAGGTAGTTTACACGTTTTGTAGATTTGAGTAGTTTAATGGAAATTTTTTATTCAGAAGTTTGAAGAAATTTGCACTAGATAAGATCAAATTTATGCCCTTGGAATCCATATTTACTAATTAGATACTTATTCACCCTTTATTTACTGGCGGAACTTATAAGTCAGTTTTCCCATGGTACTGTATTAATTTAAACGCTTTGAAACCTATTGTGACTTTCGAGTCTACTTCTATCAAGTTCGTTTTTTAATTGTTAAATGATAGCACAAGATTTTTTTTGGAAGCTAGTTAGAGACAACTTTATAAGATGATATGAGACTACAAGTACTACGATTAAGATTCCTCAATGAAAGAAAATATGCATTACCTAAAGATACGTATAAACGCATATGCAAAATCTGAGAAAGCTATGGCAAACATGAAATCTTATTTTTGAGTAAAAGGTGTTCCTAATCGGAGTTACGCGAAATCCGTTAGGTGAAAATTGATTAAACGAAGCCATAAGTTCCTCGGGGTATCATTGCACGATGTGGAACGAAGATGGCGAGGCACGTGTACCGGAAACACGAAGGAGTCGTTACCATATACGATCCCACTATCGCGAACGGCATACAAACAACGCCACGGAAATGTCTCCTTACGCACTATCCGTCGTCTTTTTCTTCGTCCTCCTCCGTTTAGCTCTTTCCTTCCTCTCCGCTGCACCTTTTCCAGCCCTCGGCTTTAGATCGTAAAAGTCCGGTTAACAGCGGTGCTTGCTAGACGATCGACGATTCCAGAATGGCGGAAGAACGACCTCCAACGACCGGAAAACGATTCGAAATCTTATCGGTCCCGATCGCCCATGAAAACTCTTCTTATCCCGTCTTTTTCGCAAAATTGTTATCCTAATTGGGCCACCATTCCCTTCCGATTAATAAAATTGAGCATACCGGGAACATCGATTCCCCCTCGTGTTCTTTTAACATATGACACTGAGGCACTTTTGTCCAATATCTTCTGGGGAACGATTGGAATTTTTCTGGAAGCATGGTATTTAGTTTTACCAAATAATGATATGATACTTTATAATATTTTTGCCGTGGATTTGAACGTATTTGTTACATAAAATAATGATTTACAACAATTATCTTTTATTTCACATTTGAATTTTTAGGATTGAAATAATCTTCAGTTAACTTAACCTATGAAAAAAATTGTGATAGAATTGGAGACAATATTCCACTACCACCCTTATGATGTATATAACATGTCATACAAGCAAAAAGAAAAGAACACATAGAATAAAACGTAAACTATCTTTAACTATTCTAGAATTGTATTAGAAACCATAGATATTCCTTTGACTTCTCTCAGGCAATCCATACAAAAATATTCATGTTCTCCACTACCCTACAATTGAATTTCTCAACACGTCAGCTCTTCTATCTTTCATTGTCCGAATTCCTCGAAGCACGTCGTAAAAGTCGAATGACCAGGAAACTCCAGCTTCGTCGTTCCCCTCTTAAGACTATTTTAAATACTTAAGAGACTCGCCGTAGCGGAAGTCGCCTCGCGAATTGAGAGCAGCAAAGTACGTTCTCGAACGCACAAGTGCAGTCAGGATCTCTAGCAGTCGTTTTCCCTCGCTAGTCAAACATTTTCATCTCTAATCGAGTGACTTACGTTGACGTTTCCTAACGTCGGGATTCTTTATTCCGGGTGCCTTTGGTGATTCCCGAGAAGATGAGAAAGAAACGAAAAGGAGCACTCCAATCTCGGTGGAGATCTTGGTAGCCAGATGAAAGAAGATGGAACGGTAGACAGACGTGGCTCGAGATTTAAGAGGCTTAGCGGTCTCGTAGCCCCCTAGAACGCACGAAGCCCATTTTATGGGGGCCCCTTCTTCTCTAGGGGCTGGGCCCCGAAATTGGAGAGTGTTCGCCCGTCTAGAGAGGGTTCTAGATTCCAGATACAGGAGGAATAGGGTTACTGGCTCGTAACTAGCAGGTGGATACCGTCCGTGGCGTGTGAATGCTCTTCACCTAACGGGTGACCAAAATGCACCGTAACGCAACATCTCGTAAGACGAATCAAGAATTCAGCGTGGGTGGAAAATATCATTTACAGTAAAATTCCATTTATATGAATCTGTCGGTGGACAAGCAGTTCAAGTCAATCCCATAAATATTCGTACCCTCTACGTCTATTGAAGAAGTTTGGCTACAATTAAATAATAGTTTTGATATTACCAATTGAATGTTTCATTATAAATATTTACATAAATAGACTTCACATACGTATATATTTATACAAACATACACTTGGAAGCATCAAACCTACTATTTAATTTAAACAAATTTTTTCAATAGACATAGAGGATACGAATATTTACGGGACTGATAACCAAATAGGATCATATAATAGGAGTCCACCAATTATCTCCACTACTTGAAACTTTTCGCTCAGATAAATGCATTTAAACATATTTTTAGCTAATTTTTCGGATTACAGCAATATTTGAATCTTCATGAATTGGGAAATGACTTGTAAGGACAATTTGATAAAGCTTGGTAAATAAATCGTTCATTTGGTTAAAGGTTCAAGGTAACAACTATAAATATTTGCTATTATTTAATAAACTTCAAGTATTATTCAAAAATATATCACGAATTATTAAATATAAAATATGTTTTGTTAAAACAGGAGTCTTTCAAGTTTTTCTAACATTCTAAATTAGATGCATTTGCTTTAAGTTGTGCTTTCAATCATTTAATAACTGCATTAAAAACATGAAGGGCATGTTTAGGAACTAATTCATTATTTATTGCACTTACTTAACTTTTCGAAATAGCATCTACCTGTCTCAATTTAAATGAATTTTGATTTCATTATGTATCTTCAATTCAATTTCTGAATCGTCATATCCGTCTCTTGGAACAAAATATTCTTTTCCTGGAAATACTTGTTTCATCCATCTCTGACCCTGGCTGTCTTCGAACCGCAAGGTATTTTATTTGTCTTATAAACCTCTAAACAATTAAAAGAATACATCACTTAAAAAGATAATAATAACCTTGATGTGACTCCAAAAAGCCTCACTATTTCCCCTTGAAGAAATCGAGTAACTTCTGTTCGAAACACTGTTTTCCCATCATGAAAATTGAACCAGTCCAGGTGTACCGTCTCGAACGCCCCACCCTGTACATGTATCTCCTCGCAGGATTTATACTACCCGAACACGACCAGCGTACACTTTTACGAATACAATGGGAGAGTTAAACACTGCGCGTTTCACGTACTATCGCCACGACGGACAGTAAAAGTCAACGAGATTTCATAATCTCGAGAGGAATTCCCTTATCCGAGCAGAGGCGAAGGTAACTCGTTCGCGGAGGACCGGTGATTATGATAAATACCCCAACAACCTCTCACCGTTATCTTCTTCACTCAACCGATAAAGGGGCGCGCGATAGGAGGATCGAAATTCCAGAAATCCCGCTGCGCGCACACCCGTTACGAGACGTCATAAAACCGCCCCCGTTTCCTACTAAATAATTCATTTGACCCTACCTTCCAACGGCCGAGCGCGAGAATTCTCCAAGAGTCCGTGGACGACGCGATGGCGTCTCCAGTGTCCGTTTTTTTTTTGTGTTTATTTCGCGCCACGTGTTCAAATGCTACGAGGAGGCGTGTTTGAAATGTCGAGGGTGGAAGTTTGTTTTACCCGCCGGAAGGGATGCTCTTCGTTCCGATGCTTTTGTTTTGAAACTCCTTGTATAAACACCGAGTGGGTAGCAGCGTTTCCACGCGTGGTTTACACATGTTTCGAGGGACCTAGGCTTGTTTTTACCTAGTTCAATATTTTTGAATCATTAACCCTTTCACACCTGGCGTTCACGATCGGGGATAGAAAATTTAAAAATTACTTATATACAGGGTGAGTCTCCTAACATGATGACCTCAAATAACTCGTAAGATATTCGTTGTACGACAAAATGTTTCAAACAAAAGTTGCATGGTATCTAGGGGTATATGCAGTGCCCTAATCTGTTTTCTATTACCTTACTTTATTATTGAAATATTAGGGTGCCCTTCAGTATTTTAAATGGAATGTCTAATATTTTTGTTCGAATTCGGATAAATTATCAAATTTTGCGTAAAAAAGTATTACACAAAGTGGGACTTAAAATGAATAATTACATAGATATCTTCAAATTAATAATCTTCTATTAGGAAATACGCTTAGTCACCGTGATTCTTAACACGACTTTGTTTATGTAGGCAGGTCATATCTGTGAACAAGTTTTCTGTTAGATGGTAGAAGTTATAAACACGAAATGCCTATTTACTATCTCAGTAAGCGTTAAAGTCGTATTGTGAAAGGTGCTACATTTTTATTACGATGTTCAGTAACAGTGAAAAATACGATATGATAATTGTTTATTGTGCGTGTGAAGAAAATGCTATAAGAGCTCAGATCTTGTATCAAGCTACGTATCCTTAACGAAATCAACCACCGCATTCTACCTTCTTAAGTCGGAATTAAAAAATGAAGTTTATCGCGAACCACCAACGACAACGAAATATATACGAGAACATATTATCAGTGCATGTGCTGTAATAACCACAGAAATACTAGAAACTGTTCTTCACTCAGTAATAATTCGATTACGTAAGTGCATTGACTGTGATGGACAGCGCTTCGAACACCACTTAAAATAAAACTTTTTTCGTAAATATCTCACACAGTAATTATTCATTTTAAGTCCCACTTTGTGTAATACTTTTTTACGCAATATTTGATGATTCATTCGAATTCAAACAAAAATATTATACATTCCATTTAGAAAACTTAAGGGCACCCTAATATTTCAATAAAAAAGTAAGGTAATAAAAAACAGATTAAAGCACTGTATGTCCCTCTAGATACCATGCAACTTTTGTTTGAAACATTTCGTCGTACAACGAATACCTTACGAGTTATTAGAGGTCGTCATGTTAGAAGACTCACCCTGTATAATTGTATATATTATGTATAATTCTTATATATATATATATATATATATATATATATATATATATATATATATGTATATATTTATATATTAAACTTGTTATAAATTTATCCTCCTATAAGTCGCTCATTATATTCACTCCAATAGACTGAACAGTATTTTCAATTTAACAATTTTTTCGTTTCTAACTTTTTAAATTTCGAACACGAACGACGATGGAAGAGAATAGAAGGTGGCCAACAGAGGGTGCATAGTTTCCGCGAAAAGAAGAAGCCAAAGCATTCGTATACATATGTTTTAGGAGTATTAGGTTGTAACGATTTTTCCGGGTTCGAACCGCAGCTATTACGCTCGCGAGGAACGCTGCTGCGCGAAATTAAATTCTTAACGAATTCCGTTACATATCGCGCGTTGCACGCCGCAACGGAAACTTTTCAACGAGGAAAAAGAAGGTTTTCCCTGGTTACAGTTTCGCGGTTACAGTTGCTCGGTGGGGGGCTTGAAAACAACTCGTTGATTCATTTTATTTATTAGCTGCATGTAAATTACTGTCTTATAGAATGTAGGACCTTTGTTCTATTCGTTAGAACGGAGAAGGGCAAGTGTGTTTTCTTTTCTGTGACCAACATTCACTGTGTTTTATATTAATAATTTTTTTTATTTTTATTGAGTCTCCAAAGTGATATTGCTTCTTCTTTTCATCATTTGCCTATAACGCATTTAATGATAATTATATTTTCGATCGATTGTTCAAGATTAATATAATTCATAATTGTAATCTTGATCTATAGACTAGATTGTATGACTTACTATATATGATAATATCAAAGACACATGTTAAACTTGTGTAGAATATGTGAACTCGTCCAAAATACTAACAGTGTTATATTATACTAATTGTAATGTTGCTGTTATATTCATTTATCAAGAATATTCTGTGCATATTCTGCATCTGTCTTCATATTATAACACGTCAAATGCATGAATAAGTAAATAAATGCATCAAATGTACAGGCCAACAACAATATATTCTTTTAGTTTACAGTCTTTAATAATTCAAAACTTATAGTTGCTTGCTTTACGTTAACACATACAGAAACCTCACAGTACCTATTTCGCCTATCTAGTTTTATTTCTCTATATCTTTCTTACTACATTTACAATACTTAAAGTTTCTAATCTCAAACTTAAAAGTCTGAATGTTTACAATAAATCACTGTTAGTAATTTTGATTGCAAACTCAAATTTCAATTTTTCTTTCTTACACTTGCAAGCCTCTCTATCAACGAGTATCGTTATTTTCTATATTTCCGAATAATGTCAAAAGTGGAAGCTGGCACCGTTAATAAACGCTCGATTATGTCTGTATCCATTCGAATAAAAATCCTGGGGTAAAAATAAACTCGATTAAAGACGCCACCTAACGTAGTCGCGAGACTAGAGCGTACCCACGGCTCCGTATGCAGCTCGGCATTAATTAAACAATAAGCCAAACAGCCACCCACCCTCGAGAACCAGCACGGAGCGTACGTAGAGGCAACGTTAACGATATGCCATAACATTAACACGCGGAGACCCGGCGCATTGTATGAAGGTCCCGACGGAATAACGCGAGATCGTAGCTGCACAATGACGGGCTTTATCGTGCTCGATACAATTCCGCTAATTAGGAGAACGAAGGCGTGTTTCGAGTGTTAAAAGTTTTGTGCAGCTTTTCCCCTTTCGAATTCTATAGAGAGCGGGATATATTAGGTTGCTGCGAAAGTTCTGTCCACTGCTAAACATATTACTAGACTTGTTTTCTATTGATTAATGCTTGTTTTGTATTCATTGGACATCTGGAAACGAAAAATCTATTACCCTTTCCATTTTTTAATACCACTTCTGTCAATATTATTTGAATATTAATAAAACTAAAGATGTTGCAGCTATTAGGTCGTCCTAAAAATTCATACCACTTATGCTTATGCTACTCAAATTAATGTGTGAAACATATTCTTAAGTGTTATCAAAAAATGTAATCTCTCTCATTTTATATGATATTTTCTAACCTTTCTGATATAGTCATTGTACCATCACTATACAATTTCTGCAGTTTTTTTTTTTATTAAATATTGACAGTCTTCGACACGAACTTATGGGATGACCTAATAATTTCGAACCCTCGATAAAGATCTATACACGAAGTTGTGTATACATGAAACAAGCGAAAATGAGAGGAACTTTGTAATTCCGATATACTATCAGCTATTAATCATCAAGACTAACTTTTGTTATATGGATTATACTTGCAACAAATGATCACAATAAAATTCCATGACTCTAGTAATTCTTTTTCCTCCTCATGCATAAACTTTCATATTCACTAGTCAATTTAATTTACATTAGACCTCCGTTTACCTCGATCTTCACCTGAAGAGAACCACCTGATGATCGAGACGTTCATTCCAAATCGAAACTGATCACCTTGAGGTAAACGAACTATAGAAACCTTATTTTCGAGCACTTTTCACACTGATAAGAGCAGGAAATATAAATACCTCCCGAGTTAATCGTATAATTTGTACTGCAACGTTTAATAACGAATTCAGTTGGCTCGATAAACCTTCGCGGAATAACGGGACACGCTCGTGGGACACATCGACGCGAAAGAACTTGTTTATTATGGAGAATGGCTTTATTACTCATTATCGATGGAAATAGGTACTTGTTAACATTTCAGTGCCCATTGTTAGTCGATAAGCTACCGCGCGGACAAATGGCACGCCATTAACCGATAATAGCTTTCCACCGTGATTGAGTTGTACTCGCCAGCGCAAAAAAAGGGCCACTCGGAGGAAGAGGAAAGCGATTTACGAGGATCTCGATATTAATCATCGAAACTCATCGCCACATCGCAGCGTCCTCTCTTCGAGTTCCTTTTTCCGTCGCCGAAATTCGCATCTGCTTAACCAATGAGATAAATCGAGTGAAACCACGTTCAGTTTTTATTTTTATTTTCTATCGTCGAGCAGCGTCGTCCGCGTAAAAATTAAAATTGAACGTTGATCGATAATAACGATGGCCGGGTCGGGCAACTTCTAATCGCGTGCACGATTACGCGACGGGAAAATGTTGATTAATAGCGCAACACGATTAATCAAACGCAAAAGTGACAGGCGGTAATTTATTTAGCCCATCAAGCGCTCCGTCCGCACGAAAGTGTATCCACTTATTAAATTTAGATTTAATTGGTATCAGTTTGGGGTTTCCCGGTGATCGTGTGTGTTTGTGTGTGCATTACCATACGCTGGGGAGTTGACTGATCGATCAATTATTTATTTACCATTTTCAGTACCGACGTACTTTTGAGAAAGGTCTTCCTGCCTCGCTCGTACGCGACGCGAAAACATTAAGGAATTTATTATTTATTAAGGAAACCTCGTAGGGATGCGCAAAGTGTTTAATTAGAATTGTTGCGACTCTTCTATTTGGGACACTGTTATTCGCATACTAAAAGTTAACAAATTCTGGAATTATAATCGACTCAATCAATACAAAAAAAAACTGTCTGAAGTAAGGAAGGATATATTTGAAACCCGACAACCTAACTACCTGAACCAACAAGAAGTCAAGCAATCCTCATTCGTCTACGAATTGGCCACTGTAAACGCACTCACGAACATTTATTGACTAGAGACCAACCAAAAATGCCACCTACCGTAATATCGTTATCACAGTTAAGCACTTGTTTGAGTGTCCTTCTTTGCAACCAAGTAGAAGCAAATTAAACATCCTAGGAAATCTCCCAGCAGCACTGAATGATGAACACGCAGCAACCGATATAATTTAATATTATACAGTATTTAAATTTAAATAATAACATATGAATGTATGTACACCCACTGGAAATAACTCAAATGTAACCTAGTGCCAAAGTTGTATAACCGAAAGAAGGTCGCTAATAACCTGTGATGTTGATGGTGCCTTAAATAAATTAAATTTAAAAAGATGTTACTAAAAAGAAAAAGAATAGAAATAATGGAAAATATTGAAGTGTAGCTCCTGCTGGAAAGCCTAATTTATTCACGATGCGTAGTAATCGTGGAGTAGACACGGAGCAACACATAGAAAGCCAAAGAAATATTGAAGTATGGTCACAAGTCGCCCGAAACATTCAGTAGCAAGGAAGTTAGCTCGATGGCTAGGGACGTTAACCGTCCCGTGATTTATCGAGTCGTACGTCAGAATAACGCCATCGTCGAGAGTCTCTCGCCACAGGATTTTATGCCTCGAGGTTAAGAGGATCGTTGGTGGTCTAGCGTGGCTCTCTCGATCATCGACATTTGTCCATCGAATCGACCACGAAATTTCACCGTCCTCGTAAATTCGCCAGAACAATCGTCTGGAGTTGTTCGTTAGTTCGCCAATAGAGGCTGTTGCTCTTCCGGCGAGGAAACGTTTATCATAGAGCGTGCGAACGGTCGTGGCATATGCACAAGGGTAATCAATGGTGAGCGTGTCCAATGATGAGACTTTCATTTATAATATTCAATTTATGGCGAACCCGTGGGGAGGTTATTCTGTGGATAGTGGATTGAAGGAACGGGGGGAATGCAACGTATGAGAATGAGCGAATTAGAGAGCCGTTAGAGCAACGCGTGACTTATTTAGGAGCAATTAGAGGGAAGCAAAGGAAGCAGGTTCCGTTTCGAGTCTTATAAACGATCTTAGAATTTTATGTGGCTTTTGTTTTTTATTTGAAGTGTGGATGTTAACGTCGACTCAATTCAAGATTTGGAGATCAGTGTTTGGATGGATTTGTTTCTAAGACAGTTTGTGCTCAGTCATTTCAGATGAAATAGTAAATATTAAGGGGGTATTATCGTCTAGAAACTTCGAACAAAAATTCGATTTTTTTTTTGGCATTTTCTTATCATTTGAGGTTTTGAGAAAGTGCCTCTAAAATATTAATTTGAAATTCGTAGAGCTCTCATAGTTACAGAGGCTTAAACGCTGTTCACCAGTATTACTGCTAAATGTATAGCAAACTTTAAACGCGTTTTTCTCGAAACGACATTTTTCAAGTCGGGCGCACGTTTTTCTCAAAAACTATTGGACCAACTGACTTTTGGTTTTACACACATTTCGAGGGCATCATCACCTATAGTCTGAACTAGAATTATACCGGTAGCTTGAATATTTTAGCCCTGCTCTCATATTTTAATTGACAATTTTCCGGGAAAATTAAACCTTAATTTTCAAACAGCCGCGATTCCGATAAAAAATTTAGTATTTACTTAATTCTAGTTCAGACGATAACTACATTCATATAGATTGAAAAAAAAATTTGTTTTTCTGTCTCAGACGACTAGAACCGCCACAGCCTGTGCGCATAACAGCGCATAATTTGTATAGATTTCAATGAAGTATTCCATAAAAATTTGTGTTGTTAGTTGAAACCTGTTTTATTATGCATAAAAAACCCTGGTACTGTAGGTTTGATAGTTTTTGCAAAATTAATTCTTAAAAATTATTGAAAAAACAAACTTCTAGACGATAATACCCCCTTAACAGAAATGAGAGAATAGTACAGAGGATTTAAAATTACTGTTTTACCCCTACTCAGATAACCCCTTTTTTATGTAATCTACTGTTACAGTAACTACAGTTTCTCTAATACCATACATTCTTGCTTATCTTATCTTGCTTTTCGAATTATGACTTGTTTCGTGTCTTGTTTCTTGTCCTTATCTACATGCAGTTTCTCATCTATACTGTGTTATCTGTCACTCATATGTACTTATAAATATCGTCACTCATACCTTTATGAACTCTGCGTTAACTTAATCTTTCCCCAAAACCTTAGTAATCTTTATCCTACGCTGTTATTGCAATTGTAAAATCAAGTGTAATATTGCAGTGATTCATTCAAATCTATGTTACTCTCTGTGTCACTGGAAACTCTGTTTTAAATCACATTTCATGATAGCCACGTTGAACAATCATGTTGTAAATTTAATGCACTTTGGTACAGAACCATGAGTTTCTGATATAGTGCCAGTCGACAGCAAATTCCTCTTTCGAAAGGAAACAGGCATTCCTTATGGATATTAATGCGATGAATCTATATTTCAAATTGAAATTAAGAAATATAAGATTGAATTGAGTAAAAGCTAATTTCGAAGCAATATTGCATCAATTATAACGCATAAAATAAATATATATTATAGAACTTTAAAATACTTTGTTCAACCCTACAAGGTTTCTTTAAAAAATAATAAATATATAGAAAAATATAGAAAAATTATTTATAATATTATAGATAAAGTAATAATAAAAAGTTGTATGAAAACAATCCTCAAATATTTGACTTTGAAAATATTTACAAATCAGTAAAATATCTTCCACCTAATGGAAATATTAAAGAAATTATACAAATAAAGGCAAGAAATTTATAACATTTTTAAAATATCGAACAAAAGCACCAAAAATAATATTAAAAAGAATCTCTGTTAATAAGGAACAGATGGATCCTAATAACTAAAAATCACGACACAGCCATCTTTATATAATTAATCCAATAATAAACGCCAGGAATAAATTACAATGCCACGTTTTCATACCTCATCCATTATTCCAATAAAACTCCGTCCATCTCCGATCATTATGCATACCGAACCCCTTCAGGCATAGCCAGTCCAGTCGTATATGGCGCGCATTCCATCCACTTTTTGAATCGACGTCTAATTAACCGCGCCCTGCCGGTCGTTGTTGATAAAAGTATTTAGCCGGTTACTTTTACGAGGATCGGATCGTAAACAGCGAGGCTCGAATATGATTGGAATATTGTAAATAGAAAGCGCGCGTAAATAATCACGGTTGCCTCCAACTATGGCCAGGCTGCCTCCGGTCGCGTTATAATGAATTTATCAGGCGTCGCTGTTGCAATCGTCGGGAATTTTATGAAGTATTAACCGTGAGCGACGCGTACAAATCGTCGATATTATTAACTTGTTCCTGCGGCGCAAGGCGGCCGCGGCGAAAAATATTCTATCGCTTTATCGTTATGCTTAATTTATGGCGCGCGAGAGCAAGTGGCTGAGAACGAAGCAGCGCGCGTTGGGCGTCGAGTACACCTTTCATGAGCTTTGATCGAGTCACGCGAGTCCCTGGACTCATTAATTAATCGTTTTTCTGGGCCACCGATAATAATTTCAGCGAAGCCTGGTCTGAAATGTATAATTGAACGGTTCTGAAAATTATTGCATATGTAAATACACCAGTCTGAAGAGTTCCCTGACGACGACTGTCGCTTTTTCCGAATTTTTCCGTAATGGAGTCGCAAAGTGGAACATTGGCGACTGCGAAAGGAGTATATTTTGGACATACGTAAACAATCGAATCGCCTGATTTTTGTTTAGTCTGCTAAATCAATTCCGTATTGTTAGTTGGGAAGGGATTGAAAGTTGGGCACATTTGGAATTACTTTATTTTTAAATGCTATTACGATAAATTAATATTCATTTGACATTTTATTTCAATATGGCTGACTTTTTAGTGGTAACATTTTCTTACCAAAATGCATCTGTAATAATTGATCTTATTATACAATTGGAGAAATACTACTATAAAAATATTTTTGAAACGAATTAATTATTTGAGACAAAGAAAATGTTCAAGTCCACGTACCAACGAGTATCTTCCATATGCAAATTTTTTATTCTTCTTCTCGTAACCTCAAATTTTCAATATTTAATTGTAAAACATAAATAAATGTTCCCTCTATTTTGTCTTCCCTAGGAAAATCGACAGAACCATTGTTCAATATAAATTAATACTTTTTCAATTGGACCTGACAGTCATTTCACTATTTCAAGAGTGATACGTAAAGAAATAATAATTCTCTTTAATTAAAGTGCACATTTTGACACACCTGCATACGAAACTGAACTAAATGACACATTTTGCGAAATACAACGAAAACAATTAATTTCCCCAATTTCTTATTTAACGGAAGAAGTAAATTTGTTGCTATCGCATCCGTTATATCGTCATTTTAAAAGTACCACGAGTTGAAAATAATTGAATAACCGTAGCTTTAATTAAAGATGGAATTCGTATGATCTTTGCCACGATGTTCGCCCGAAATAATTAATTTTTACTCCGGCTACAGGAATACTTTTACTTATTACATTTTTCTGGGTTACATTTATTAAGAGTTTAATTTCGAGTTGCATATAAGGTACGCGCACCCTGCACGTAATTATATATAATTAGTCGTAATTGGACACGTATCTTACGTTTTTTTAGCACTGTGTAATTATTTTATTATTATCGTCGAGCAATCATTCGCGCACTGTATCGCCAGTAATAACGGAATAAAACTCTTTACTTCGTTTTGTTTAGCGAAATTGGTAATATTAGTACAGCTGACGTCGTTTATCCTTCCGAACAGTATATGTTAATTCCAAAACTAGTCACGCTATTTCTAATTATATGTATTTGTAAGAAAAATCGAGCATTGAAACGCCCGTTGTCTCGTAAGCTTTGATTACTTAACCTTCAAACATTTTTCTCAACTGTTTCGCAGACGAGGTACATAATTACTCAATTATTTTAATTATGGTGCACATGGTCATGTAACTGATAAGTATCGCAAAAAAAAATGGACATAAATATTTTACTTTATTATACACGTGGCTATGAATAAGAAATTAAGTTGTCTTTATGGTAGACTAGTGAAAGAAATTTAAGCGATTACCTGGAAGTCAAAAATGAATCATAATGCAAATGAAGGTATATCATTGTAACAAGTTAAATAAAATTCATTTGATTTTTGGTTTCTTTTACTGAATTTGAAGGATTCGTTAGATTCTGATTTAAACATGTACTAATTATTAAGATTTTTCGTATTGCGTTCCGTAGAATAACAAAATTCCATAGAAAAATGAAATTACCAAATGAAATATAAAAGAAATAAATGAATATTATGTGCTTTTCGAGTCCATGCAGATACTTAACAGATATCTAATGGATGCCTAATATGCCAATAGCTTGTTATTCAACTCAACCATCGATGAATTCATGAGTAAGAAAATAAGAAAATAATTAAAGAATAGTCTCTTTTTTTGAAAGAAATAAAATTCATGACAGCAGAGGGTTAAAACCACGGAAGGTTGCCAGGATCCATTCAGCATCCGAGGTTTTATATCCCTAACGACGTTTGCACGAGGGAAAGGAGGAGGTTGAGGGCTTCGTGGAAGCGAAATTCGTTCCCGAGTCGCCCGGCAAGCGATCTCGTCGAATAAAAAAGGAACAGTGGACACGGAGACTGTACAGAAGAGGACGCTGAAGGAAGAGCAGAAGAAAGAGTCGTAAAATGTAAACGCCGGATGTACGTACGTACGTTACATTGGTTCTAACGACCGATCGTAAAGAAGCCGACGGCGTAACCAGGAGGTATTGACATTTAAATATCTCCATCTGTTCCCGCGCAAAACAGCGAGCACGATTCGAGTCGATATTAATAAGCGACGGCTTTCTACGAGCGCGCACATATAAACGTCAGCATTTCTTTTCCTGGAGGATGATGGGTCTTGTAGCGATGGCGACTGTCGAGTTCCAATGATCAAATCTTCAACTTCTATGCAAATTAGTGGGATACACAAACTTTTATGCTACTTGGATAAGTAAAATAAAGGGAGATAAAAATTTATTTCAATACAAGAGTGTATGTGTTCTAAATACTTCTATGATTGTCCTGTTTATTCTTAAGATTAAGTAATGTTTATCAACTTCTGAGAGGTTGGTATTAATTGGCGAATTAGTCAGATTGATCATAAGAATTAAAGTATATTGACTGTACTTATCATGTAATTTAATTTCACGTGTAAAATACATCCTTTTTTTGAATAATGGCCATCCATTGTAATGTAATATGTAAATAAATTAAGATATCTACAAAATTGCGATCGCAAAATAGAAATGAATTCCTACTCTCCTCATTTATATATTATTGATTGATATGATCACTTCGTCGCTAAAATAAATATTAAATTTCATCTATACTTACAGAATCAATGCAGCTTTCAAAGCTTGTAATCTTGACCTCTCTTTATACAATAGAGGATTAAATGGACATTTTTCTTCAGAAATTTTTGAGCTCCAAAATAAATACAATATTCTGAAGTGTTTCTGTCGAATGTTTGAAGGTTTCAACTGACTCTTCCTTTCATCGTCTCACTTCCATCGCTACCTTCACGCACGTAACACTGATACCCATCGGTAGCGGATTTATATTATTGTACGCCAGGAATCACTCGACCGCGCTGGCTCGAGCAAACACATTAAAATGTTCCCCGAAACTTATTAGTCTCCGCGAGGACATTTTATAACGACGGAGGAACGGTCAATCATATCGATCATGCAGTTTTTCGGGCCAACAAACCCGGAATTTATTAGGACGATGAGCCTGTCGTAGACAGTCAAATGGATTTCCTTCGCGTCGTCGAATAATGCATTATTTAAGAGAGATCGACTCGTATCTACGAGGATGTTTTATTTATTTGCTATTAAAGGTACGTGTTTGTAAATGGCTGTCATCGACGAATGATTTACGTGCACGTACGCGAGAGAAGAAGGGGTGTATAACTTTATAGATTTTTAATTCCCTCTGATCTTACGATTAGGTTCTTTTCTATTTGGTTTCATTAGCAGCCGTCGTTTGACAATTCTACGTGTTGGACTACTACGAGAAGTAAATCATTTAGATAGAAAATCCATTTTCTATGCATTATTAAAGACGTACTATTAATTGGAACAAAATTCCATAAAGTTAAGTAATTCTATATTAAATAAATTGAAGATCGTTAAGGAATTATGGAGCATGACTTTAATCAAATTTGGAGCACTATCCGAAACACTTTATGTCGAGAAATAAAATATCATAAAATATAATATTAAAATAAAATATGATAAAATATCAAAATAAAGATGTAATGTTTCAATTACACTGTCACTGTGAATCATTTATCATTTTAATATATTTAAAGCTTTACGTGGGCATATTCCAGTAAAATAATTTCTACTTTCACGTATAAAGAATTTATAAAACAGACTCGTCATCTCAAGATGATAGATTTTGACATTTTACAGCTTTCTATGCTAACAAGAACGAAAGACTGATCCATATAATTAACTAATAAATTTACCACTCCGTACATTGTCAAATTTAATGGAAGTTTTAGAAAGTAAATGTGTGCAGAGCAATGAACGAGGTCTTCGAGTGTCTGCAACATTATACCACGAGTATGCTTTTTCATTGGGTGTCGTTTCTGTCCGACACAGTCCTGCTTATTATCCTGCTCGCGCATAAATAATCACGCCACCGTTAGTAGTACGATACAAGGACACTCGATGCATCGAATTGCACCGTACAGGTCAGAAGCCAAGAGGAATCATGGACGTTGATCCACGATAAACCAGTGATATTCGAGGAATCACGTGCCACAGCTCTAACGTCACAATAAAGTCGATGCAAATAACAATCGTGCATTAGAAACTTCACATGATCCAAAAGTATAATTGCTTAAGTATGTAGTCCCATTACTTCTTATTCAAATGATACTTGAAATAAAAGAATACTGCTTACACAAAAAATAAACTATTTACCTTCTCTTTACTTTCTCATATCATCATTCATATGGAAACTTTTATTTTACATTACTATTTAAAATAACAACTAGACAATGTGTCCTAATTATTCACGCGAACGAAATGCACAAACATAAAATTTTTAATTCTACCTAGATATGATGTGTTTTATATTAAATATTCATGTAGGTACTTCGCTGGAATGTAATTTTATTTCAAAGCGATTTATAAAATGGCATGTAAATAAGTTTGTACACGGATGAACTCAAGATTGATTAAAAATGGATCTTAACAATTTCAATTGCAACTTTAAATGTGCAGTACGTATTCTTCGAAGCGGTGAACAAATCACGAATCAAGTCCGAAGATGATTGACCAACGATCCTACGGCTTCGATCCGTTGCAGCTGATGATTAGCAGCACAACGGCGCACCTATGTGCTCGGGTCGAACGTCTCAATTAGCCTGGGTGTTAATTAGAAAAGAAGCGGGCGCGTTGCTTTTCACGAAGATGTAAAGCGCGCGATTAGTCAACCATCTTCAATTACATTCCCGGTAACAAGTATTAGCCGGCGTGGAGCAATTAAATCGGTCGACGATGAAGCTGACAAATGATCGATGCTGTCGCTCTTAATGGTCCAACGCGATGATTGATCGTGTTCCCGCGACTTTTTCGCGGTTCGACGAGTCGTTTTCTTTGGTTTGCGCGAGAGGAACGATTTTCCTCCGACCTCCGCGCGTAACGAAGCTGGAAAACGAGATCCACCGAGCGCGCGAGCTAGTTCTCGGCGGTAATTTGCAGGAGTCAGGTGTCGTTAATTATTGCTACGCACTGGCTACCGATCGCAAACCAAGGAAACCAATGTTCATGTGCACAGAAATCCCGGAAACGACCGATTAAATGCGACGCGTTCTCAGAAGGTTCGGATGAACACTCCTTTATAAATATGCGAGTAACGCTGATAAATATTTCAAATGTAATATGTGTTATTAATCGAATGTTTCCGGTGCTAATAAACGACACAACGCTAATTGACGTTTGTAATCGAGTTTGCTGCTTTAATTATCAGAAAATATAATACCAATATGCATAACTATGCATTAATCTCTATCTCTAGTAATCAGAGAATGTATAATATAAGCGATATTCATGTACGTGCACTGGTATTTTAAATGTTCCGTTATTTTCTGGTAATAATTATGCTGTCATCTGTTCATAGTTACCTCACTACATATCAACAATCTCCGTTGGATTAAAATATTAAATAGCATGAGCTTAGTTACACTGTGGAGCACATCTATTAAGTAGGATTGAAAAAAGGTTAATTATTTGAGCTGAAAGAATATGATCAATAATGTCACATACGTTCATTTCTCTAATGTTGATTTCCATTCCACACAATTGATTTTATTTCATAATAACTAAAAAAAAAATGGGCTAACCTACACTATGGAACGTAAATATAAACTAGAACTTTGAGTAGAACAGAAACAAAATGAATTATTTCAGCTGAAAAGATATGATCAATAATGTGATTTACGTTCATTTCTCTGAAACTGATTGCCATCCCACACAAACATTGAAAAATATAGGTGGTGATAACAGTTATGGTCCGCAGTGTAGAAAGATGATACCCGTTTGGAAGTGTTGCAACATTAACACAACCCTTTTTAAGTATTCGAGCCGCGTCTTGGAGTTTTGCTCGGTTAGTCCAGGCACGACTCGGGGCTCAGTTCGCTTCGGCTCTCGACGCGTTCCCGTAATCGTTTCGAGAAATCGCGTGCAAAGCTCGCATGCTCGCACGAGAGAAATCGCGTTTCTTAGATAAAATCGTCGCGTTGCAAAACGCGGCCCTCGTACACAAAGTGGCAACGCGAGACAATCGGGGGGACGATTTACTTGGCGAGCGTCCCATTCTCGCGGTCGGCGGCTAATGGCGCGTTTAAAGTTTTAAAGTGAATCCATCGAAGCGGGCCAGCGCGATAAACGTCGCCCGCGGCCCTCGAAAATAATGGAAACACGACGATTAAGTTATTATCCGACGTATGCCGCGGATCGTAGGAAAATCAGTGAACTTTCTGGGTAATTTGAAAGATTAGGTGTCGTAACTCCGTCGGGGTGACGTGACTCGTGTGGAAATGAAAAAAGATACTTGAATTGTTGCAGGAATCGTTGTTAAAGGTACGTGGGTGGGTTCTAGAACGAGTGCCTGGTAATAATGGTATGCCAATAGTAGGAATAGTAATGGTATGGTAATTTTCAGAATTTTATAGATGGAGTGCAGGCTAAAAAGATAACCTTATATTATAGAATTAATTTTGTTATATTTGTATGAGAATTTATGGAGAACATTACCATGGGTTTCTACCGATGAATTGCTTCTTAGTGTCAATTTTATCTCTACAGGAAATTAATGGAAATACATCAAAGTATTACAGCTTTTCCAATTTTATTATGAAACTAATTTATTTCAAGATAATAATTCATTCGTGTGGTTCGTGCAGCTGTATACAATTACTTGAAGAAGAAATTGTAACAAGTTTCGGTGGATATAAAAGCTGCAGATGTTTCTTATAGAAACAAAAAATGTCAATGAAAAATCTGGTAATTATGTATGTTCAACAAAATGACAACACAGTTTTTAAGAATTCCTGTAGTACTACGAGTATAAACAAATATTTTTAATTGACTACTTCATTCGGAACTTGAACTCAGTAATTCCTAAAGAAACTATATTTGATCAAAAATTGATCAAGTATCAAATTTTATGTATCATTTACCATTGTCCCTGCAAACTATTCTTTTCTTCAAATATTTTATCATCATTAGGATCTATTATTCCCAGAAATAAACCAGCTCATTAAGGTACATTATGTCACAGGAGACTCGAACAGTAGCAGTTTCAAGTTCCATAAATCACCATCAAGGGAACTAAAACAAATAATAACCGCTAAACGAATTTCCAACTCGAAAGCCACTGGCGCGGCGAATTAATTCCCCGTTTCCGATCAGATAAACAATTTTGTTCGCCACAATGGGGAACAATCGCGTGTGTTTTCCTCGGGAATTATTGAAATTATTTCACTGCTCCCACAATTCATGTAATTTAGATCTGATTAGACGGTGTTCACGACTCCTGAGTAATTTTCTCGAGTTTCCCGGAACCTCGCGTTTCAATACGAGGTCACTATTACAGATGTAAGCTATGGAACGATAAATTCTGCCACGCGCATGGAAAACACCGAGCTCAGAAATTTAAGAACGAACACATTAGACTCTTTATCGTGTAATGAAATAAGGCACGTCGAGTGGAAGATTAATATTGCCAAGTATCTCGGTCCAGGCTGTGAAATTCTAGCAGAACCAATGATTTATGTGTCGTACGAAAGCGTAATTATTTGGCCGATCGCGTAACCGCCGTAGATTGGATCGTTCGTTAATATACATACCTCCCTCTCAGGCAGTTCGTTAATTTTCTTTAGCGCGCACTTAAAACGGGAACATTGACGCGCGATCTTTAAAGAGTATCGATAAATCACTCGCATCCTGTTGCAATCGAGCAAATATTAAAAGTCCGACGTCTCTGAATTCGTTCGCAGCTTGAGCAACTTCCTCCTCGCGATACCATTTTCAAATCATCGATAACAATAAATTTTCCTTAAATTCGATCATTCTTTACGATCTTGCGCATTTTCCAAGCTCTCGATAAAAGGTGCGCCTGTCTGAAAATTAATATTTCTCTGTACCGATGTCTCACGATGGTTAATTGGTACTTTATTTACGATCATTGGCAAATGATAACTGCGCGGAAAATTTACGCCATTATATTATCCTACGCAATGACGAGCTGCTCGCTGAATTCTTGCGATAACAAACCCCGTCAAACACCATTTTTACGAAGATGTTAATTAATCCACAGGAATGGTATAAATATCTAGAGAATCGTGTTTACAAGATTCCGCGCATTTTAATTAAATGTAGTCTTTTTTTTTAATGTTCACGTTCTGTTTGGAATAAACCTATCTGTTGTTTGATGGACAGTATGTGTTAACGTGACTATTTAAGCAAATGACAGAATCACCATACCTATTCGATTCATATTTGATTTACCCTATTATTCCTTTCGTTCATGATTTTGTAGGATAACAATTTCACCCGTTCTAAAGGATGTTTTATTTTTTAAATACTCTAACGTAAACATTTATTCGCATACGTGAATATTTTTATATACTCACAAAATATTATTTAACTTTTAGAATTGATGCTCTACTATATTTTCTTGTTTCCATCGAAAGCTCGAAGATCACAGTTTGAGAAACACTGGCCCAATTCATGCGAACACTCGCATCTGGTTTTACTTTCTTTCCGACTAATTAGTTTCACAGCCGACGACAATACGTCGGACAATGCGCGATTGTGCTCAACTCTCTAATAATATCGTCCACCGTTGCATGCAATTACAAGCGTGTCGCGTGCTTTCTTTCCGCTCGCGTGTGCCCCGTCGAGCCGCAACAATGCAACCACGGCTTTTCTCGCGGTTGTTCCTATTCCATGATGAAACAAGGCGTGCCTACGTAAAGATTAATATCGGCCCAAGATACGTGTCTTTGCGACTAATCGAGCACTGATCTACGATTTCTGCAAACCCCAAGCTATGCCAGTCATTCGGCGCACCCGCCTAACATTCCCGCTTATCGCTGTCGCGTGTGAGGCCGTCCCTCCTCGATCGGCCGATAACAAATTTTCCCCAGCCTCGAACCACCATTCTTCGTTATGCTTCAATTTTCGTCATATTTTCTGGATCGCGTATAAGGATCATTTCTTATTGAATCATTTCAGTTTCGATTAAATTGTACAAGTAGCTGAGGTAGAGAAACGTACCATATGTATGTTTATTAATTATTTGACGCTCATCATGTCTGGAACATTTGTGAGGTGGCTTGATCTAGCTTGCTATGGTGGAATGTTTTGGTAAAAATTTTGTGGTGTAATATTGTGTTCAAAGCCCATGGGTCTGGGTCCATTTAAGGAGTGTTTAAAATATTTTATCTAGGTCCATGACAAACTATCCTTTATTTAATTTTTATCCTTTATTTCAAACACCAAAACTGGGGAAATGAAACTGCTAAAATTGATGTCTTGATGTCAAAAATAATCTCAATACTTAAATTTTAATCGCGTATAAAGACCATTTCTTATTGAATCATTTCAGTTTCGATTAAATTGTACAAGTAGCTGAGGTAGAGAAACGTACCATATGTATGTTTATTAATTATTTGACGCTCATCGTATCTGGAACATTTGTGAGGTGGCTTGATCTAGCTTGCTATGGTGGAATGTTTTGGTAAAAATTTTGTGGTGTAATATTGTGTTCAAAGCCCATGGGTGTGGGCCTACTTAAGGAGTCTGTGTGTATACTCTACATTGCACGAAGGATGTAAAATAATCTCTAATACTAATAAAGGTTATGGTTTACAAAAGGCAGTCAGTGTAATAAGTATTCGTACAGGAACAATTTATTTTAAATTGCACAAATCGATTAGCTCTATTTTTTGAAAAATCTTAAATTTAAGTTACAAAGTACTTGGTATAGTCAAAACTTTTTATATTTATATTAACTTTCTATAATAACAAAGATTAACACCATTACACGACAAACATGATTATATTGCGTTATTATAATTTATCATCATCATCATCATCATCATCATTATTATTATTATTTGTACATTATTTCATCGCATTTCTCAACTTTTTGTTTTATGGAGTTAATTGACTCGTGCAATGAACGGTTCATAAAGAGGAAGATTCGTTTTTGTTATTTTAAAAATAAAATGTGTAAATCGAATTATTAATAATTGTATAACCTTTACTATTAGAAAAATGTAAATGCAGTTTTATTCCAATTACCAGAACATTTCGACAGATCGATTCCGGTCTTGTTCAGGAAATTGATAAGAAATATACATAATGAATAAATAATAATTCTAAAGTAAATAAACGTAATGAATTACGTTTTAGTGACAACAATTTACTGAGAATAACTTTGACAAAATTTTAAGTACTGTTTAAAATATTTTATCTAGGTCCATGACAAACTATCCTTTATTTAAAACCTTACGAACTTGGGAAACGAAATTGCTAAAATGTCTTCACTCAAAAATAGGCTCAATACTGAAATTTTAGCACAATTCTAAAGAAGACACATTTAGACAGTCCCTTGCCAGTCATCAATGCTCCGATCACTCTCCCTAATCCTTTCTAGTCAATCCAGTTACACATTCTACATGAAGAGACATGCTACCACCAAACTCTCTCTTTCTAAGTCTAACATCAAAAAATGGCTACCTACAAAGCCCTCACCCATACAAAAAGAACTATTCTCGCAGTGTCTACCAACTGGACGCCTTTACTCTGTTCAGCCAGTAATAAGAAGCCCTTTCCTCTCACCGTGGCGAGGTCGCTGATGGTTTATGGGGGTCGCGTCCCCACTTATGCAACCACCTCGTACCGAAGTGTTACACGAGCGCATTCAACCGATATCTCCTTTCTCCCTTTCTACGCGCCCTTTTCTCTCTATCTTCTCTCTTTATCTTCTTTTCCGCCTTGCCACCGCCTTGCTTTTATTTCTTTCCTCGCGGATCTACCTACTTCATCCGTTTGTTCTCTTCTTCTCTCCTCCCTTTTACCTTTGCTCGTCGTGTAACCTCTCTTCGGTCGTTTGTTGTGCCCCTGTTGCCTCCCTGTGCGATCTTGTTCGGTGTTCGTGAGAGTATCGTGAAAGCTGTTGAGTGTTCGCAACTCTTCCTTCGTTATCGTTACCGCGAATTCAGCCTTAGGTGAGACTCGTGCGCTACCGTTTGTATCTCATCGTTAAAGGGCCTTCTATGAGCGTCGTGCACTTCGTGTATGAGTAACTTGTATGGTGTTGCTGCCAAAGGAACGCTTCCTACTTCTGAGGAGGATGATGGCGATGCAAGGGTCAATTGTGGGAAGAAGATGTAACGCATGTTTCAGTGTTGTGGGTAGTGATGGAGGGTAGGGTATTGGCACTGTTATTAAAATTGATATGTTTCTAAATGGAAGCGTTGCGTTAGTATATTGATAATAATATAGAAACAGTAATGGTTACAAAAATTGCACTATTTATTAAAAATACAGATTGGAGATTTATTAAGACTTCTTGTAGTATCGATGCAGTTCTTAAAATTTATAAGTTTTAAATTGAAAGTGTTGTGTTGGGACATTGAAAATAAAATAGAAACAACCAGTAATGGCTTAAAAAATTCCACCATTTATTAAAGATTCAGATTGCAGATTGCAGATTGCAGATTCACTAAGACTTCTTGTAGTATCGATGCAGTTCAAACATCAGGTACCACGGTGGTCTCGACAAGAAAACAATGTTGCTTGCTAATTGCCGTAGTTGTGAATTATTTTATACATTATTTTAACAACAATAAACAGCTACTTAGATTGAGAAATTTATCGTAGTTGATAAAGAAGAAAGAACGAAGTCAACTATGTAGATCTGTGGGAAAATAATTCTCTTCCGTAATCACACAGTCACCTTGTATACAGAGGTAATGTATCAGCTCAGAACTCGTATTTTTATATTTTTGGATTTGCCAGAGGGAGAATTGCTAATTGCAAAGCGGCTATAGTCGCAGGAATGCAAGAAAGCATAATCAATTAAAAGTTTACAACTTTCGACTGGGGGAGGTCGTTAAAGAATTGTCTAATGACTATACTAATAATAATAATAATAAACGGATAATCCTACATATATCTTGTCTCTAGATTCACAAATTGAAGCTAAAAGCTTTTAGAGTACCTACATGCATGCAATGCCATGTACGATCTTCGATGTGTTAATTATTGTATGTAATTTATGCAATAATTCCCAGCGTTATCAACAATGTGTTATCTAAGCAGAGACATTCATTAGTGGTTTGTTAACTTTCTTTTACTTCATGTTTCCCCGTGCATTACCAAGGAATTAGTCTGTAGATATAAAACGAACCGATGCCGATGGTGCAATCAATGTAACCGGTTCCCATTTCAAACTTTCAGCAATCGAATGTAAGCTTTCCGTGTAACAGGGCAGTAAACTTGCTATTTTATCTAGAATGTTAATCACCATTACGGAATAAATTAAAACTTCGTAAGTGATTCTGCTGGCGATTTGACACTCACAAAGCCACGTGCGCCTTAACGCATACATCGTTGGTTTGTATTGCACCAACTAGTTTGTATACAAGTGTGTAAGCCGTGCAATGCAAGCCCAGCAGAGATGATAATAAATACGTGAATATACCGAGTTGCTCTGAATGCTCGATACATTCGATCACGATCCACAAGATTGCAGGAAAAAACACGCAACGCGTGTTCATTATAGTTTACCGTACACGGTCTTTTAATAGTTTGCTGCGTCCATTAATGTGTCATCCACCAATTGCTATTTCTATTTTACAAGTTATAGCAGTGATGCAATTATTGTCGGACAAATATACCAGAAATGTTACATAATATTGTAGGCAAGTCGTTTAAAACGGATCGGTTTTGACATTTTCTTAATTGAAATATTATTCATGTACACATCAAATGTTATGATTTATGTAAATGACCAAAATGGTCCCACTTAGGCAGGCAACTTTTCTTATTATGTGTGAGTGTTTACTGTTAAAATAAAATTAGGGACGGAGGTATTTTAGGCTCCATTCGATATGAAATAATGGAATTGTTTGTCACCCTGAGTGTTACTTGATCATCTAAGTCAGAGGTTCCCAACGGGGTCGGTACCGCCCACCGTTGGGCATTGAAGAGATCTAAGGCGGCGCTTTTGGTCGAAGACAAATTTGGGGGGCGCTGAGGACCAACTACCGCCTCCTGGGCAATACTCGTAAGAACGCGCCAAAAGTTTGATTAATGTGTACTAAAAATCTTCGAACGCATATTTTAACAAATATCTTCAATGTTCAACAAATGTTGTAAATGTCAGTGTAATCAACAATTTAGCAACAAAGAAAAGAAACAGATTGTCAATAGTGGAACGCGGCGATTTAAAATTGCTGATGACAAATCTGACACCAAATATCGAAAAATTATTGTCGTTACACCAAGCTCAGCCATCTCACTAATAATATTATATTAATTTTTTTAATGATATATATTTGTTTATCAAATTTTAAACAATACATCAACATGTTAATATCTTTCAATAAAGTAATTTTATTAGTAGTAATATAGTATATTTCACCTAAAAGAGGCACCGTCGAATCACTGATTGAAAAACATATATACATGTACATATACATATACATGTCGAATTGAGTAACCTCCTCCTTTTCGAAGTCGGTTAAAAAGGGGGCGGTGGGCCAAGAAAGTTTGGGAACCTATGATCTAAGTTATAGTAAATCCTGGTTATTTTATTTAGACTTTCCTTTAGACTAGTCGAAAATAATACTTTACTTTGGATTTTTATTTATTTCATTTAACATTTCGACTGCATTCACAAAAAGACAAAGGAGTAATGCAGAGAAGAATGAAAAGTGAAACAAGATATACGGTTTATTTATTTTATGTATGCATTCAAAAAGAAAAAGAAGTAACGCGGAGAAAAATGTAAATCGAAAGAAAAAAACATCAACGATGCAGCTGGAAGCTGTTATAAAACCCCGTAAGACGATATCTCTTTATACTAGAACAGTACGATATTTTGGATAACAGAGCTCACAGTAAATGGAGCTAGCGCCATATTAATCCCTCGGCTGTTGATTCGTAATCGAGCCAAAGCAGCGCCTCGTGCAACGCTAGGTGACGGTATCGCGGATCTCGCATACCGATATGCCCGTCGTTTCGCGCGTAAACGAACGCCGTTTCCGCGAACGATTTATGCATCGGCACTATCGAAAACAGGTGGTTACCTAATTAATTCCATGCGATCGGCTCTGACGGAGCGTGGTAAAGATAAAGGGGCCTCGAAGGAGAAAATTGGCCCCGGGAGGATTATTCAATCCGGGACGAATTATCGGTATCGGGACGATGTATCAGCGGCGAGCAAATTCGAACGATACCGTGGGTCCCCCGTTATCGCGAACGGTCACTCATTCCAGTCACTCGCCGGAGATATTCGTCCGCGCGTGCGTATCCGCGAGCCGGCCTCTAAATAGGCGTGTAGTGGAACAGGTTTGGTGTCGCGCGGCTATGCTTAGAAACCGGTCCCAAGCTGTTATCTCTCGGGGAGAGGTATTTCCTGCGCGTAGGTACAACGATCGCGGACGATAACGAGAACGAAGCTACGGGCCGAGCTTGACAATGTCGCGTTTTGCAACCAGCCACGCGCGGAATTTTAATTCGATGCACGGCAACAGTTTTCGCGAACGTGGAAATTAATGGAAGAATGTCGCGCGACGGATAATACGTGAAAGTAACGATGGGTCCTCCGCGGGGACGTGAAAGTTACAATGATGCTTCGGAACCCCTGCGTTCAAAGCGACCTCCGGGACCTGCTCATTAGTTAATTTAAAAAAATTTTAATGTTAAGTGGAAATGTGAGAATATTTTATTGGTAATTGAAGAATTGCGTGGGGTGAGTATTCGATTAACCTTTCGATTCTATTTAAAAGTTGATGGTTGATTAACTGTGGATATCATTACTATTTTGTTTGATTTATTTTTAGGGGGTGTTTGTTTTACTTTGTGGGAATTACTTGTTCCCAATTGAGGAAGGAAATTGAACAAATTACGAAGTCGTTAATGCTGCATTTTCTACAGGCTTTGATAACGATTATTGAAATGGGGATGTAATTACATTGATAAATTGATTTGACCTTCTCTCTTTCATTTTTAATGGAGAAAGTAAGTATCCCTATATGAAATAACATAGTGCAGCTTTGGAACCATGGTATCTATATGAATCTTTAGACAAAAAGACATATTTCAACTTAAAAATCAAAATTTTCTAATATAATGAAGTATAAGATATACTGAAAGTCCCTTTTTTAAATTCCAGTCTTACGTTTGGTCTTTTATTGTCTCAACTTGCACCATTTGGTACACCTATTTTTCCTCTACAAATCCTGCTTATAGCTTCCTTTAGGTACTCTTATTTTATACTATATACATTATTCTTTCATTTATTTTTGCTACATTTGAATGAATTTCCACTGAACGGAAAACTTCAAGAAAACATGCATCATCGAGAAATTTGCACTCACGTAAGTTTGTCCTGTATAATCAATAACTTCGGTGTACCTACAATGTCTCTTCAGATGCAAAATGCCGAATGCCTGGATAATTACGAGGCTCAAATACTGACAAGTTGCGCGCTGTCCGCGTCAGGTGCTGATCCGTCACACGATAAGAAGTAATTGCTTTTCGTACGGGTGCGCAACGTAGCGTCGGGACGCTTTTTCAATGTCAGCGAGTCGCAGCGTCGCCCGAAAACCGAAGGAGACGGCGCCCGTGTCCTTCGTGGATAATTGGTTGTGCTCCCCTGATTGATTTATTCGCGGCAAAGTAAAAAGAAACGTAATTGCCCCGACATCGCGCGCACTCGGCTATCTTATTTTCCGGAACAACGTTTCTCATCCCTTATTCATTTGTAAATTTTGTTTATTTATTTCAGTATCTTTTTACTTATTTAAAATCTTTATTGATTAACCGCTATTTGTCTTCGTATCCTCCTCGTGATTAATAGTGTACCTAATCCTGACCTAACCTTCATTAAATTTGACCCTGTTTGTCTTATCCTTTATTTGTTTCTATAGCTCCCGCTATTCATCATTTTATTTCTCTCCTCTTTCAATTTAAAAAATGGAGAAATATGGTGTTCAGTCCTACGGTATTTTAAAATCATTTTGAAAAATTGTCAACCTCAATTGCATTTACACCAAACGATATATGTATTTATGTATAGTATTATTATGGTATTTCAACTAAAAAAGGGGACTGGTGTCAAGTGACAAGTGAATTTATTTTTATTTTTTTATTTATGTTGTCAATAACATTTATCGTTAAACTACCTGTCAGATCGAGGATCGATGCGAACCACGTTGAGAATCCCTGATCTAGAAGACCAACAACGATGCGATACGATAATTGCGATATCAACGTGTTACATACGGAGTAGTCTTTCCGCTCGCGTGACTTTGCGTGGCCGTGGGTAACGATCAGCTGCTTATCAATATTTATATAGTCGACTTTTAGCACGAAGACGTGTAGCGTAAAGTGCAATACTTGGTAACGTGTAACATGTTGCGTGGAATATACAGGGTGTATTCTAACATGCGAGATCTACTTGAATGGTAGACGATGGCTATTGAATCTTTCAGAGTACCAAACAATAACTTTAAGAATAAATATTCGAAGTATGACGCAATATATGAAGTTTTTCGCTAAATTTGTAACTTCTTTCGGTATATAATTAATCTCAGGGCCGGCGTGACCTTTTGCGGGGCCGGATTCAAAAATTTTCGGGGCTTGAATTCACATTCAAATCCTACACTTCAATTTTACAACGAGGAATTATTTATTTACAAATGCTATATATTTTTTATAAGATGAATATTAAATAATAATATTTTGATGATTTTTGTTACTGCTTTCAATTTAATCATCGCTACTAAAAAAATGTCTTGCATCTCAGCAGAAATTGTTTCCATTTGTTAATGGTATCATCAGTCTGTAAAAATTTAATCAAAATCGGTACCTTTTAATTCAGTAATTTTCGTAGACCGCGGAGCCTTTTAAAACGCGGGGCCGGGTTCCGGCGAACGCGCTGAACCTGCCTTGCGCCGGAGCCTGAATAATCTACAATAATAATGAAATATGAAACTCATATTAATTTATATAAACTTCTGAGCGCAAAATCAAACAGAAAAATAATACACTATATTGGTCACCAGTAAAAATATAGAAAAACTGTTCACAATACTATTGCAGTATAAAATCTCTATAAAATACCTTAAGAATTATAGAAGAAATGGAAGAAATACTCAGAAGACCTAAAAATTGAGTCAGAATGCATGATTTTCAAACAGGTAATCTTTTCATCGTTCTTAATCGACAGTCATCGAACAGGTGCGGAACTCTGCAACGTGTATCGAGGAACATCGTGCCACGGGGTGGCTTTCAAACGTACAGGGGAAGATGAAACGATGGTGGAAGATCGAAGTAACGCAGAAGAATGGACGAAGCGATGGGCGGCGTAGGGAAGGGCTCGGCGACTTTATCGCTTATTAATCGTGCGACTGTGGACGATTATCTCGAGTGAGAATGGCCATTTCCACACAGAGCAATTACGACCGGTTCGCAGGGTATTATTAGACGAGTGGAATCTCGATGGCGACCGTGGCCCGCGTAATCGCGGCGTTGTTAAAGGCGAGTCCACGAATCGCTGCGTCGTCCGTGTACCGAATTGATTTACAAAGTATTAATTGGCAGAGATGTGGCGGGGCGAATCGTGTCGCGTAATGCCTCTTCACGAGCGTAATTGAAAATCAGGAAGAGGTTAACCGTGAGCAAGATGGGAGACTGGTGATTTCGTGACGCGATATATTCTACTCGACGGCATCTTTGCGACCACTGTGTGGACTGAAGCGTGTAATATTAAACTACCAATGCTCAACTTGTACTTTTTATGTACACTACTAAATCTGTTTTAATAATTCTCACTAAAAATTGCAGGAAAAACGTTGTGATTTGATCAATTTAGCAAGAAATCTAAGGTACTTGTGTTAAATTTATCAACTTAGTCAATTCATGCTTCTTATGGACATTATTATGTCTTTGAAAATAGACAGTTGTGGACGAATCAATTTATATATATGTACCTACTCCCTTATGCAATAATTCTTAATAAAAATTGCAGTATAAACGTTGCCAGTAATTTTAGCAAGAAATCTGAGGTACCTGAGCTAAATTTACCAACTTAGTCAACTCATGCTTCTTATGGACATTAAATATAACATTCTTATACAATAATTCTTAAAAAAAATTGCAGTATAAATGTTACCAGTAATTCAGTAATTTCAGCAAGAAGTCCAAACTTCATGAGTCAAATTTCTTGGTAGTCCTAGTGTTTAGAAATAATAAACTCATCAGGTGACAGTGCTTTTTGATGAAATAAAAATAATAGCCAAATTCGAAGAACACTTTCTCGAAAAATACAGGAAGTCCTGCAGCATCAACAACATTATTATCAATACAGGCTACCATTTGAACTCTATCTGCTTCTTCCAATTTTTCAATAACAACTTTGATTACCGACCAGTCAACGAACCATGCCAAGAACACGAATACCTTATGGTCCCTGAAGGATCTCTCTGGAATGTTAACGACCTCTTTTCTGTCCTCATCTGTAAATATTCAAACCAATGGGTAGTTGCAAAACTCTGCAGTTGGTGAACAATGAGTCTAAACATCGGTCTCAAACAAAATCGAGTACGTTACACAACAAACTGGGAATTACATTCCGAGTCTAATGCACACGTGCAAGGCATGGCAATTGACACCTTAGCATCGATCACACGTGTTATCTTACTGCGGGATCGAATCTTTAGCAAGACAGTTCACACAAACGTCGATCAAGTATTTATCATTTTAGGTGTGTTTTCTTTTCCAAGGTCTGATTCGATCAGACGCAAATATAATAATTACATCAGATTTCCATGACTATCCATTTGCTGCCAGCAAAACCTTCGACGCTCCCGCAGGCTGTATCGCTGCAAATAAATAACTAGTTCCCTTCCCGATGCAAAATCGCACCACAGATGAAATCTGCCGGGTCGTCTTGAACGGTTCTGCCGGCTGGACGCCTTCAGATGTTATCTGACGTAGTCCTGGATGGCTTTGCGCTTAGCAGTCTGTAATTAAAAAGCGTTCAGATGGAATCGTACTTGAGAGAGGTTCTTTTCGCGAATCCAGCATTGGAATCACTCGTTACTTCTGGTATGGACGATTTCTAGTCGTTTGGTCTTATTGTGTGGCAAAATGTGGATCATTGAATCCTTGGACGATCATTTTGATGTTTTTCGTTGGCTGGGGATTGGCTTGATAGTAGATTCTTTTATTTATTTATGTTTCCCATAGTAGATTGATTATTCTTTTAATTTGTATTAATTTGTAAACATAACAGTGTGATATTTTACTGAAGTTGAAGGTAGAAATATCGATCTAACAATAGACTCATTGTTTCACGGTTAAAAATCGTTCTAGTTTCGTTTTGCTGAAAAATCCTGTGATTGAACGGAAATAATAAATTGAAAAGGTCAAAGGATAAAATCAAATCAAAGGATCAAAGATAAAGATTAAACGAGGACTTTTTCAATTTCAGCTTTGGATTTACTGTTGCGTTTGATCACAGATCGCTTCTCAGCTTTTTTTAATGTAAAGTATATGAGTCATTTTATTTTTGATGCAAAGGGTTTTCAACTGCTGTTGTTCAATCTTTAATTAAGGACCTGTAAGCTTTTCTAGTATGTATCAACGTATGTATTGATTGATCATATTTCATGCTTATTAAATTATTTGAATTTTGAAATAAAGATCAACAAGAGTACGTTAAGTGTAACGAAATAATTGTTAATACGTCCTGTAATATCAGAACAGTCGAGTCAAGGGTACAGTTCGAGTTGCTAAGAGGATTACATGCGTGATACGCTGGGAAAATGACTCGTGTAATTAGTACAAATGTCACTTTATTTCTGATCGAGGATAAAGAAAAAATGTGCAGAGAGAAGTCGAATGATTTATCGCAGATTGATTTAATGTGATCATACCTCTGTCGCAGGTGCAACGGTACACCTGCGATATAAAATCGCTTCTTTTTTCTTCTACAATATCTTTTATTAAAGATTCATTTGTATCACAAAAACATGTCGTTCTGTGTATTCTATTAAAGTCTGTCAAATAAGTAACTGTCAACACGACTACAGTTTTTTAACTAATAAGGCAACATAATCGAGAAGCTCTTTTAATCGAAGAGAAAGTACCTGATGAAATGTAAATTACATATTTTTATTAGACAATTTTAATTTTAAATTTGATGTTAACATACTCACATATTATCAAGGAAAAAAAGACTACAATTTTAGTCTTGGCTAAAGGTATTCTTTATCTCTACAAGAGCTTCCTCGAATATGTACCTATCGCAATCATTGTACATATAGTTGTATGTCACACAACTTAGGATCGCACTTGATCGCAATCGATCGTAGCTAGAGAAGAAGAATCGATCCTCGCGCTGGAATCGAGAACCGAGTTATGGAAAACGATACTCGCGGAGTCAATCAATCGTCCAGACGTATAAACAGTTCCAGTTATCGATTATCCCTGGCAAAAAGTAGTTAGAATTGGTAACCGGTATATCTAGCAGCAATCGCGCCGCAAGGAATGCCCACGAATAGCCAGGCGAGCGTTTCCTACTGTTTATGCTTCATAAATAATTGAATTTAATGACGTGGTGGCTGTAATTGGAGTGACTGGCACGATGACAGATACGAACATACAGTACTCTGCAAAAGTCCTCGACCACCTACCAAGGCACCACTTCGTTCCTCTTAAATTTCATTCTTTAACCCCACTGTGCTCCACAGGCGTCGCTACGGCGATGTAACTCGGTTCGGATTTCATTTACCATAACAGGTATTCAGTCACACAAATAAACGAATGGAATTCAGATTGAACGCGTTCATACATTTTTCTGGTAAGAATTATTTTCTTTGTACATTTTTTAATACAATTTTACTTCTGCCAATGTTTCCTTAATATATAATATTAAAGAGAAATTCTGTTCCTCCTAAAATAATTCAGGCCATTGCATATTACATTATTGCCACAGATACTCCAAATCCAAAATCGGAATGTTCAACACACGATAAAGTTAAATCATTCCATAAATTAAATTCAATCATCCAGTCTTAAGTTACAAATATCAACAAATTTGACATTCATTCTTTTTGAAGCCATGCCTTATTCGAAATAAGTTTATCACCTGAAGCTATTAACTAAGAATTAAATACATACTGCTGCATTCTCTAAACCTTTTAGTAAACTTTCTCTCGTGTATATTTCGCTTATCAATTAAATTTGATCGCCCAGTGTTAAGTTGAAAAATGTAGCAATCTCATAATTTATACTCCTCAAAGCCACGCCTAATTCGAATAAAGTTTCATCGTATCGCAAGATGGTTCAAGATTTTTGGCACGGAGTAGCACAGGAACGCGCGCGAATATAGGGCGCGTATAAGTGGATGGCACAATCGCGCATAAATAACGCGGTGGGTCATCCAGAAACGCGCAGGTGCGGCTAAATTTTTGATGACTAACGATTCCGTCGAGCATCGGCGGCGATGTAGGTGCTAAGAGGCGGTGGAACAAAGGGGAATTAATTAACACCTTCGCCAGCTGCGTTCGACGAACGTCGGGCGGCGCCGCGGCGATGATCATCGAAGCCTGGTCCGTCACGGAATTCCGTTGAAAAGTGAAATCATCATCGGGGCAACCTTTCGAAATCCTAATCCGCGGAAACGCGATCGCTAATTACCCGTCTCGCATAGAGAATGATTATAATTACCCGCTTTTTGCTCGTCCGGTCGCCATGCGAAACGATATGGCGCAACGAGGCATAATTTGTAAAACCACTCTCGACGTTAATTCACGTTCACTGGTCCCGATCGTGGCAATTACGCATAGAAATCAAACAGGCGATGTTTCGAAAGAAAATCAAATAGTGTGGTGTTTTTTTGTTGTTGTGATAAAGTATTGGGTAGTTTGTCGAGTTTAACATCTAGTGGGTGTGAGAACGACTAGGCGTATCCTTAATGCAGTCGACTCTTCAGAATAATTTGATATAGTGCGAACATAAGTTTAAAAGGCCTAGGATACTGTTTGCAGATACCAGTATGGACCATCCTTTATAAATGTTACAAATGAAGATTTCAATTTTTAGTATATATCTCAAAATCTAATGGATTTACTGAAAAAAGTGTACTTATGACGTGACATTTAAAGGTTGAACTTTAATTTGTAAACGTGCATTCGTGTATTCATATGTACAAGAGGAAGTTCATCTACCTAAAAAGATCGAAAGGTGCTCTAAATTTTGGAGCTGCAATCAGGGTTATCATTCCCAGATCATAAAAAGGAATACTTAATAAAATGAATAAAATTCTGCACCACTATTGGCGTAAATAATAACTTTTTACAATATCCAGAACTGCCAATTAACACCATGCCTAAATATTTTTCCAGTAACACTACATGAAAGATATCAATCAGAGCTTTAACAAACCTCATAATATAAAGAAAAGATGAATCAAGTTGCATTAGATTACCACTGAGCAATTTAAAAAAAATACCAACATTTAGCTTCCAATAACTGAAAAGAAGAAACTCTGATTTATTCTACCTCAACCGTACGGTTGGCAACTCTACAAGCAGTGAACACGAATAAAAAGTCCTTCGAGATAATTTAATTTAAATTGTTTCCTACTTCCGCCGTTTCATCCCTTTTCCAATACATCAACGTGCGGATTGGACAACGAAAAAGACTATCGCGATAAATTTTCCAGTTTAACGGCGCGAACACCGCCACCTGTATCTCGAGAACGTCACGAATTTACGATAAAATCACCTCGAAACACTTTATCGTTTGCGTTACTCGATACCAGTGCCGACTTCAAACGGAAGCACCTGAACAGATTTATGCCGCTTTTCTTCGCGCGTTGCCTTCCCTTTTAATTGCGACGGTCGTAACTGCTAACGTAAATTAGCACTGAAAGCAGTTCCGCGAACTACAAGCTGGATATTACGGCATCGTTGGCCAGTGCAAGTTTAATTACGACGGGAAGAACATCGCCTAATAAGACCTCGCCATTCCTGCTTTAGGATCGAGCTCCTCCTTAACCGATCAACCTTGTCATTTTCAAAACTATATCATGCATTTTTAACGGTATATTAAAACGATCTCTCACAGTAATATCGAGGCCTGAACCTTGACCATATTTAAATTTTACTGGGAGAATATTACTTTGAGGTGTTGGTTATTAATAGAAAAATGAGAATTTTTATCTACTGCGCAGACTCTTTTCGGAGGAGATAAAACTCGTGCTTCTTTGGACCGAGAAGGAAGCTGTGTCTTGACATATTCGCAATCGCTAACGTGAATTTACGTCACGTCAAATTTTATTCGTGCTTAATTATTCGTACTTTTGTCAGTACCCGGTATTAGAAACGTAAAATATCTGTCGGTCGCGAATGTGTTAATATGAAGTTGACTTTTGAAATGTAAAAGATGTCTATTCTTATTTACCTATTGTTTTCCTTTTTACTGTTACCATTTCTTTAAATCTTTGTTTCTTTTATTATATATTTTTAAATGAAATTAAATGTTAATCAAAGATGTACCACCTTTTGAAATTCAGGATTTTGTGTCATATACAAATTCAACATTTCTAGCATGCAACACAAGAAACATATTACATATTTAATTTTGATGACTTGTTATTTTATTCAGAAATATTGTACCGACCATAACATGTATATATATCTTGTGTGTATACATATATATATATATATATATATATACATGTATGGTTAATACAATATTTCTCAATAAAATAACAAGTCATCAAAATTCAATATGTAATATGTTTCTTGTGCTGCATGCCAGAAATTTTAAATTTGTATATGACATATATGTATATATATATGAATAAACTGAACATCATAAGTAGACAACCAAAAATTAACACGTTGAATGCGTGAATTAAACGTTATCCATATATGGATGACAGAGTTTTTCACTAAGGAACTTCAACAATTAATTTCAAGAGCTAAATGTTAATGAAAACGAATCTGGGTAGAATTCGTAAATTTAGATGAAAATACGAAAATAATTAGTATGACAAATATTAGATTCTATAGTTTTAAATTGGCTCGACAGAAATTTTTTAGTCCTGTAGACATTTCCATGTGAATCAGTCCGACAATCGACGTGTTCAATGTGTACCTATAGGTAGATACTGGAATTAAAAAGCCTACAAACAGACTCGCGGTAGATAAAATGATAATTTACTTCGACGTTTTCACGCAGCCTGTATCGAGCGCAAGCCAATGAAATATTGAAGCGATCACGGAGACGTCTATTTTCCAGAACTGATTACAGAGATGCCCGTCGCTTCTGTGTCGATTCATAAACCGCATTCGCACCGTTCTGTGCTGTTTGAGCAATGCACGAGCGCTCGCTGTTGCGTTCGCTTTACATTAATCGCTCGGCCAAACGTATCGCCAACTTGGAGAACGCGATTTCCTCCAAGGACGTACTAGCCCGTACTAGCGCTAGTTCCATACCATTTGTCAAACAAATTCCACGCTTGGCTGGCCTTTAAGGCTCAGCATTAAATCGAGGGTGCGCGTAGATATATCGGCGGGATACAAGACAATCATTCGATACGTTCGCGGCGCAAGCTGGATATTTACCAACGATTCGCTTCTTATTTCTGTGACGTTTCGGACCTGGTACCTGTTCGGAGATAACCGCAGTCGCGCTTGATCTAAACGCGTATCGAATTCCTCGAGAGTCCGAGTCGACTCATGCACGTTCATGTCGTCTTGGAATGAATGGGAAAAGCAGTGGTTGAATTGTATCAAATTAGAAATTACTGGAGTTATATCTTTAGGTGGATTAAGATTCCTTTCAGGTGATGCCGTGAAATCCGTGTGCCCCTGAAATGTAGTCTTGTTTCGTATTTATCTTTGTAGAATCGTATTGTACATGTTTTTGGTCGTCTGTAATTAATTCTTGATCATCGTAATTCATATCTGTATCTATGTACTTTTTTGGAATATCTTTGAGGGATAGTTGTTGCCTCAATAAAGGCGGCGAATGATTCGTGTCGTTATATCGAGGGACAAATCATTGTATAGAGGGATTAACATACTCAGAAAATGTCTGTCGCCTGTCATTCCTTAAATATGTAATTTGTTAAGCATATTTTGTTTAATTCACATCTCCTTTGAATTCGTTGAGTATAGGCATACCTGTGATCTCAAAACATCCTGAAGCCTAGTGTCCTACACCATGGCAAAGTCAAGTTATCGTCTCTGGATCATAAAAAAAGGAATATATAAGATTTTCTTTAATCTTGAAAAATTATTTCTACCTATACACCCACGAATTAATTAATAGGAAAGCTGAGAATAATAAATACTAATTTTGTCTTTGAACCTAGGATATTACAGAACAGTAAACTCTTAAGAAGTAAATATTTTTAAATTATAGAGCATGGAGCTCAAATATTTTGCCAGGCACATCGGACCCCAATTACAGAACAGGAAGTGGCGTATAGTGAAAAATGATATAAATACAAACCATGTAGGCTTCATGGGACTTTCGTGGAATTAAACGTGAGAAACATCATCGAACTTTTTATTTTCTCCGAGGAAGAAGGATCGATGTACGATTTTCCTGAATAAATTGAAGGTAATATCCACCTCAGAGTACAGTCTGACAGGAGTACGGTTGGCAATCCTGTCCGTGGGACACCGTCGAACGGTAACCGCGACGATATCGGTAATGGCACAACAATAACGCCCACGGGCCGCAGGGAAGCAATTATCCGTGAATGAGTCCTACGCGAGGACGAAATTAACCGACAAACAGCGAGGCGATCGAAGGCGCGGAAAACACGTGAGATCGCGTCACGTGTCGGACAGCATCACGCCCGTCTGTGACTTGAAACCGAAGTAGGCTGGAGTCCTTTGCGCGAACGCAGGGCGAAACGAGCGCGTCGAAGGGACCGTGGTGAGTTGCGAAGTCCCGCGCATGAATTATGTTAAATCGACGCCAACCAGGTGTGCCGGGAACGAGCGTCCACGTGTGCTTGCATCATCGGAACGCATAAATATAGATCGCCTCTCGATCGCACCATGGTGTTCGCCAAATAACGACTACGATTACGATTAATTCGTTAAAATAATGTATTCCTTGCAAATTAATTCCGAGGTAATGAATGCAAACCCTGACTTCTCCATCTATGCTGTGTTTCTGTGTGTCTTGACGATTACGAAGAATTTTTTAGTTGTATATTAGTATATACAAAATGGAGTTACACGCGTTTTATTATGGAGGAATTTTAAACAGATTGGACAGTCCAGTTACTACAGAGGATGTCGTTTTCGGGAATTAATCCTGAGGTAATGAATGAAGAACCTAAGTTTTCATTTTTCGTTATGTTCATGTGTACTTTGAAGACTAAAAGGATTCTTTTAAATTTTATATTTATGCGTTAAAAGTGGTAATTTGTTACAAGGGAATTTTAAAGAAGATTAATTTTACAGTGGTTGAAGCACTTAGCCTTATAAAGATAAGCCTTAAAATTTATTCATTTTTAGCACATAAATATACGTAAGTAGCTAAAAAAAATTGTTCTTAGCTTTCAAGATACATGTAAAGATAATGTAAAATACAGTCTGTTACTCATTCACCACTACCTACTATCAATACGAAATTTATACTACATGATTTTTCCTATGTACTTTTACTTCAAAGTATATGTTCTCTGTACTTCAACATAATATGTACTAATATCTCACCAGATCTTTACTAATAAACTTACATTTAATATACAAAATCATTTAACTCTTTGCGGCACAGGAATTCAGGTCATAAAATAGACCCATGTTGCACAGGAATTTTAATGCGTTTTAAATCAAACAAAATTGTTATATTTTTATTAATAAAGGTATCACATAATGTAACAAAATAAATATAATAACAAAATAATATAAAATAACATAAATATAAATAACATAATAATAATAACATAAAATAACAAAATAATAATTATTTAATCGAATTTGTTGTTAGCTGTCCCACCGTGCCACATAGGTTTATGAATGGTACTTATTAAAGCACATATTTTTCCCTAAGTACAGGGGGACCTTACACACAGTACAAGACCATCGTGTTCGATGGAAAGAAATATTATTGCAATAAACCTTCCACTTACAACAATTGTTGAACCGGTATTAGCATGTTGAAAGTTGCCAACATAAGTGCATACATCTGTAACATTGGATGAATATATTACCAACTGCTTTACGTAACTAAGATGAAATATAAACCTATACACATGCAGCTATTGCAAAATTTCGAGGTGGGATTAAAAATGTCCCACCATGCATTACGGTCCATCAAAAAGGTGGGATACTTTTAATCCCACCGTGCCCCACCCAATGAGTTAATAAATAGAATTGTTCACGTGAGAATTAGTTTCCAGAATATTATTTAACCCACTAGGATGACACCTACAACTCAAGGATTTAAACGACAGAGAATGGAACGTCAAAAGTGACAAAACGAGGAACGCGAATGCCTCGGTATAATTTGAAACGCAAAGATCCAGGTTGAAGCGTCGTCATCCGAGCCGCGATCCAAAATCGGATTAAAGGGAGTTTATTTTAATAAGATGACATTTCAGAAGTGTTTAGTGAAATCCAGCGCGATGGATATGCAAGATTCATGAAAGAAGAATTCGTTGTATCTAACACTCTCGACGGTGCATACATATGTATATGTGAAATGACATCTCGGAGCTCAGTTAACGGGAAAGTCCCTTTCCCTTCCACGTCATCGTCGACCAGATGGATTTATTCCACATTAATAACCTCGTATCCTACCTTGTCGTATTATACTTTATGATATGTATCGTTAAACTGTTAGAAATGAATATCGAGGCAAGTTATTCAAATGTCGAGTGAAACTTGTATAAATTGAATTTACTTGCAAGATAGTTCTGAGGACTAATCATACTGAAATTATTATTCATTTTTCTATGCACAACACGAAATGTAGAGTGATTTAATGAACACTTCTAATAAGAGTTCTTACCGTTAGTAGTATTATATGTAGCATTTAGTAATATTATTTTGTAACGTTTAATACTACACTATTTACAGAAAACTTAACAATATTAATATGATAAGTTGTTCAGTTAGTATTTTAAATAAAATTCTTACAGGAAAGTGATCAAGAAAATATTAAAATTCACTCTCCATACAAAAATTGCCTTATTTTATAACTCCTGTGACGAAATACTTTTTCCTTTACCAAAATAAGAGGGACCCAAAAACTTCTAAATACTTTATAATATGAAATATATTAACGAGGTGGCGTTTTCAACATTGAAATGATTTGAATGTAGAGAAATATACAAAATGTATTGTACGTGGGCGGTGGATGGATACTTTTGAATGTAACTGTACGTACTTTTACATGTAAGCACGATACAGACATTAAATAAATGAATAACAATTACACCCGGTCGAGAGAGTGATCAGAAAAAGAGGAGGAAGGGCGGAGGGAGCTTTCTATGGCGCCAGGACAGTCGACGCAGATTTCCATAGACCTTGGACCCCGGTTGACATTTATTTCACTTGTCTTTTGAATCAGCTATAGCGATCTTCACGATTTCTCGCGGCTACATAAATCAACGAGGGAATAGCGACGATCGTTCCGTCGTGTGGCGACCTTTCGGTCGGGCATACAGGCTCGTTTGCAGAATTTATTGTCTTACGTCACGCGGGGGCTTGTGTTTATTACGTCGAAGATCGATTTTTCCTAGCCGACGCGACGGCTTCGTGACGGAGCTCCAATTGTCGATCGTCGTGCCATAATCGCACAATTAGGGCTCCGGACCACGGTCGACCCGCGGCTGGCCGCTGATACCTTTCAGAGTCGCTGCTCTATTAAAATTCCAATATTCTCGAATAGATGTTCCTGTTGCCAAGAGCAGCGGAAAGGTGTGAGGTTAAACGATCAACAGACGATAAGGCTAATGAGCTATAACGATCCTTTCTCCATTTTGCCCGTGCCCCAGCTCGCCACGCTGTTAACCTTTATCCGCCCGCAATTTTCAGAGCCCTTGTTATATCTCGGCTTTCTCTGCCCGTTATTGCCTAATTTCTAACGACACGCCAGCTGAATCCGTATTCCGCACCTTTCAGCCGATAATTTCACACTTTGGCGAAATCTGTTCGCTCGAACCACTCGTCTTTGCCGATTTCATCGACGCCCATGAGACGTTGTTAAAGAGACTCGTGTCTCGTGTCAAGAAATGAGCAGTTTTGGGGATCTTTTTGGAAAATAACCAGGCGAGATGTTGAGTTAAAACATTTTGTTCTTATTAACCCTTTCAGACCTGGTGTCCATAATTCATGACACAAAATTTACAAATTACCGACACTCTTAGGATTTATTTTTAATTTTTTTCATATCAATTTTGGTTCAAGTTAATCCTAAAAATTAAATTATATTAGTACGAGAAAATAATAATTCAAGCTTGAAAGGATTAAGACACTTAAGGGGGTTGTACATGAATATTTGTGTGCAATATTCTTTGAAAGTAAACGAGATGTTAAATAAGTTCTGGGGATGTTTACTCGTCAACTAAAATTATTCGTCGTTCTTCGTCAGAGACGATGTTCATCGATTCAGCTATAAAAGAAATAATCAATCATTTTGGTAGCAATCTTTGACGTCACCCGAGGTACATTCATATTGCAAAACGATTCAATTATCACACGTAAAGTGTAACGTTCTCCGAGATCGCGTTAACGTATCACACGTTCTAAATTCTTGCGCTAGATCTGGAATACCCTGCGAGATCAAAGCGCAGCGAATCGTTGATTGTCCATCTGAATCGATACAGATTTTCCCAGGGAAGAAAGTGGGAGTGTCTCAAGACCAGCTGGGTTTGGCCTGAATTTTTTGCATTTATTCCAGCCAGCTTTACAGCTCTGTCCCCGGTCGACTGTCGTTCCTCTTTGAATACTCGCTTCGCGTCGGACAGTCGTTGCGAGCGGTATATTACAAATCGTCCCGTAAATTACATTCTTTCCCCGTGCCCGCCACGGGGCACAAAGGGGGAAACGACATACGACGAAGGTGTCGATGCTAGTAGTAACAATAAGAGTTACGCGATGTCTTTTAATGCCGATCAAGACGAATGGCGCGTAACCGATAATTATTGCCGATCGCGTCGCTACCACGGGGAATAATTGAATAGAATCCCTCCTCTCCCCTTTTACTTCTGTCCTGGGCCCCCCTATTACCATAATCATATTATTTCAGCGCATTCTAGGCGCGTGTAGGCCGGTCACGAGTGGGATAAACGAACGGTACTCTCCGCCGATGTCGATACGGACCACTGGAATTCCATCCTACGGCACTGGGTGAAGGAAACCCGTGGAAACACGTGGGAAATAGCAATGGGAAACGCGGTTACCTGCATCGACGGATCGTCGAATGCTATTTGTCGGCCATTGGTAGTTTTCCATGTGACCTGTGCCCGCGATACACTCCGCGACAAAAAGATATCATTCTACCTTCCGTGCATTGATGTATTGAACGTAGCCTGAATGAACCACTAATTTCATTATAATAGAATTTAATAGTCAATGTAGGCGTGAGTTATTGCTATTTAGAACTGTGTAGGTTTCAACTCCTGGTTTAGGTTTGCTTCGATAATTTTAGTTTGATTCTCTTGTCGTACTGGCATCAATATTAAGAGTATGAGGGTAAGTATTATTTTTTGGGGGTGCTAGGCACTTATTTTATACAAAATTGTGTATTAAAACTATCATACAAAAATTAGAATCTAACTAAAGTTATTGCTATTTAGAATTGTGTAGGTTTCAACTCCTGGTTTAGGTCTGTTTCGATAGTTTTAGTTTGTTTCTCTTCTATTACTTTTAGTAGTATCAAGAGTATGAGGTTAAGTATTATTGTTTGAGGGTGCTAGGCACTAATTTTATACAAAATTGTGAATTAAAACTATCATAAAAAAATTAGAATCTAACTAGAGTACACATTCAGAACGTAAAACATTAATTTACATAGCTATATACCATAAGGTGTAAATAACAGAATATTTTTTTAAATTTCTGTACACTGAACTTGTGGAAGTATTAACACGAAACCCACTACGATCGGTCAAATGAAAGTTTCCAAACTTTTCTATACAGTGCTTATACACGATATATAAATGCTATACAATTGTTTCATGCATTATTCAGTTTAGTACCACGTGGAAAATTTTTTCATTCAGTTAAAAAAAAGTTGTTTTAAGTCTAAACATTTGTTCGATTTCAGTAGAAATAGGTACAAATGAAACCTCGATAAGTTTAATGTTAAAGGAAGCTTACAGAAAAGATAGAAATATGTATGTACTTATTATTCGAAATAGTAGTGCTTGTTACTCACTACCTGTGTTTTTACTTCGTCTGTTTAATTCGCGAGAATCTACTGTAATTTTATATAAAATCCAAGAACACACTTTTAATTGATTAAAACAAGTTGAATACAACCATTGTTCATGTATGCTATCACAATGCAGTTACAATATCAATTTCAATTTCAATTTTCATCGAATAAATAACGAACCAAAACCTGCTTATCTTTCATTTGTTTATCTTTCAGTCGAAGTTTCTATTTAATTAAGAACGTTGCCCACTGTCTGACCGCTCGCCACAGTCTTCGGGTGCGTCATGCTCGTATGTATAACTTGCGATCAGTTGCCCCTCGCAGGTCTGTTACTATTATTACTGTTGTTATTAGTGCAACTCGCGAAATACTGCTCGGTATTGGTCTAAACTTGCAGTCGGAAGCTTTTCCAGTAATTCTAAGGCAAACGAGAAGTTTCGACTATGCTCCGATGCAAATTCCAATATAGTAGTTGTGTATAGATCATACAACTATGCTTGCATGATATTGTGTTCTCAGCTTATTTCACCTTGAACTATTCAAGCTCTTGGTAAAATTAACGTTGGTCGTTCATTTCAGCTTCTGAACATAGAAAATAATGTACTTCGAGTTTAATCTCCATTGTATACAATGGAAATGATAACTTCTATGTATAGATTTAATTTTCACGTTTCGAAACCACGTTTACCAACATTAAATTAGTCCGTTCGCTAATCAAAGGAAAATTTTTATATCATTTTATCAATGTATATACTTGTCTGACATGTAAATTAAATTATGTCTCAGATGTTGTTTTTGAATGGATAAATTGGTGCCATTTTCGTATTCCTTTCATAATGTTTCGCAGATACCTTTGTTAAGAAATAATTTATCGAAGAGCTTTTGTATGTGTGTATCGATCAAATTAATATTTAATTTTATGACTTGGATTGTTACAATTTAAAATTACATTTTTTTAAGTATTAATCATGCAATAAAGTCCAGAACAAGCTTCAGTCCTTGAAACGTGTTACCAAGGAAAGGCATCCTTCCTTCACGAACCATAAGTTCAAGGAACTGTCCACAAATTTACGGCCTGTCGCTCGCGACAATTATTCAGTTCTGGACGTAAACACTGATATTATGCCACGTCAGGCCACAATTACCGCTAATTCCAACAATATTTGCCGCAAGACTTACCGAAACCGTTGTTTTTGCGGCGCACCGAACCGTGGTGTATACTTAGTAATTACTTCCCACACGGTTATTGCGAAAATGATCATCCGCTTAGTGAAAGTAAATACACAATTCTAACAATTTCTTTCCTTCGTTTGTATACTAATACCGAAGAACCAATCGTGAGATACATGCCCGTTTACCTTTGGCAAATTATCAGAAACGTGAAAAGTCACGCGGATAGTGATTACTGATTAGCTATCGCCAATCAACGTGATCACAATGTCTTTTTAATAGACATGTTCTTTATTCAATTTAAATTTTTTATTAACGTCGCACTCTTAGAATTTTTAATTCAGCAAAATAGAGTACTATTCCTAAATAAAATTAAGACATACCTTCATGTGAATTACAATGGAAGTCAATAAAATATCATTTTCATTCTTTTGGTTAAAACATACTATTAATTCTACATAATACAAAGACTCCTGTGCTATTTTTAGTTTTACAGTTTCGAAGCCTTCATTATTATTATAATTCTTGTAATTAAAAACTAATATGAAATGTCTTTGGAATCATTTTAATTTATAGTAAAGAAAATTTTTTGAACTTGAACACTTTGAACATAATAGTTTGCTAGATGAGGAATAGAAAGCTACTGCCAGAGTCCTTGAAAACATGAATTGACAATATTTCTGATTGACAACTGAATAGGATTAAACAATAGTGTTAACATATGTACATATATATTTAAATTTAAGTAGAATAATAGACGTGTCCTGAAATTACTTTAAATTGGTCGTTAATATCTCGACTTCGTTCCTTTTAATTCCTGTGAATTTTAAACTCCATTGTACATCGCAAACACTTAGAAGAATAATCACCATGCATTAGCATTGATTAGCATCTCTGCTTATTATACAAACATATACATCATAATAGTACTGTGATTTACACATTCATGTATTCTCACGCGAAGGCATTAAAAATCACGATCAGAGAGGCAAATCTAGGTTCGTAAGCATGAATTCAACTCCTGTCTTCGAAGAACGCTATTATTATGTAAATATGGTTTAGTATTAGCAATTAGAACTTTATAAATAACTAGTATTACATGTATTAGTATTTACCATTTCGAACTGGACGATTGTAGCGCTAATCCCTAGTATGTTCGCAATTTTTTAAACAGAGAATTTCCTTGTGGTATATTTCAATATTTGTAAACGTAATTTAAATGTCGAGCGAAATTATATGCTTCCAATAATCTCTACTGTCGAATTTATATACCTACTATCATTTTCATTTCAAAAAATTCTAATCCTTTTTCTGGATCGAATATTCAATTGATTACAATACTGCAAATTCAAACAATTGGACCTTCTCCTATAAATTGATTCCACAATAAAATATAAAAGTTAAAATATTTTATATCGTAGCTGTCTAAAAGCCAAACTCCATGAAATAAAACCTGGGGATTCATACTATAACCCTCGATTTAACATTTTTTTTCCATTTACGTTTGCGATAAAGAAATGTATAAAAACTGCAGCTTTTAATTAAAAATGAATTTTTAATTAGTAATTAGTCAGACTTTCGAAAGGCATTTAATTATAAAATAAATTTATCGAACAGGATACGCATCTGCATCGAGAACGTTGTATTATGAATAAATGGCCATTAGCAATAAGTATGAATGATGTTTATTTTTGCAAGAGTACTCCACGGCCCCCGTACTTAATTAATTAATTAATACTATAAGCGGCTGCGCGCAGCTAATTAATGATTAAACGAACTTACCAAGTGAAGTTCAATCATGATTGTATGATGCGCCTCTTCCGAAGAGATCATAATTGTAGTACCTCTCATTGTCCTCAGTGTCGCCACAAATTTTAAAGCTTAGGGAAAAATTGTTTCCCTATACTCCGCAGTCTCGTACGCCGTTCGCGCGTCCGCGACCAACTTCATTCTTGAAAGCCTTGCCGTAACCATTATTACGGGTATCTCCCTCGAGATGCATGGGAGGGAGGTACTGATCTCTTCGGAAGAGGCGCATCATACAATCATGATTGAACTTCACTTGGTAAGTTCGTTTAATCATTAATTGTATTTCGCGCCTCTCCCTTGAGATCATAATTGTAGTTGTTTAAAGTTAGTTACGGCAACAAATTGACACGATAATATATATTTATGTGTGTTTTACCAATTTTTTTTTTTTTTTTTTTAAATAAACAAACCAGGAACTTTCAAAACAAGATACAATGCTATTCTTTTAAAAATAATTGCCTTTCGTAAAAGGACTTAATATTCTAACACCGCCTCTGCAAATCGTCCAGTTTCTGAAGAAACGCAACGATCATAAAAACGAGCGAAAGTTTCGGAATCTTTCGACCGACCTGTTTTCCGTATTACATCAATGTTCACACCTTGTCTTTTTGCCGCTGATGTAGCAGCGTGTCGCGTACTATAAGCCAAAAACGTGTTAACATTTATGCCACTTTTAGCCAAAACGCTCTTTATCCACCTGCTTAGAGTTGAGTGCCCACCACTTTGTGTGGTTTCTTAAATGATATAAATAATTTAACTACCGATCTACGTAGTTCTTTGGTTCTGTCTAAATAGGACAACAACGTTGAAGCTGCGCATACGGACTTATCTTGTAAATAGAACGGAAGTCTTAGTACTGGCTGTTTTTTCCCCGGGCCCGAAGTCTTAATGGTATCGGGAATTTTAATTTCCAACGTATTCTGACTTGATCTATAAATATTCCGCGTATCAATTAACGACAGAGTTTGCATACGGTGCCCCGTAACTAAAGCCAACAATGTCACAAGCTTGAGCGTTAGTCGTTCTAAGCTAATCTCATCGTTGGGATACCACTTCGATAAATATTTTAACACAATTCGGGGGTCCCAGGTCGAGTCATACCTCGGTGCTGCTGGCCTTAATTTTGCGACTCCTTTGAAAAAACGCTGAATATACTCATTTTGGCCTAAATGAGGTCCCAATATTAAAGATATTGCCGATCTGTAACCATTTAACGAGCTATGCGAGGCTCCTTTGTCAAATTCCACTGTGAGAAACTTCAACACCTCACTTGTGGAACCTGTAAACGGGTCAATTTCTCCCCCCGCGTAAAATTCCCACCATTTTCTTAGGCCCGATTCATATTGGCAAAGAGAAGATTCTGATAATGAGGCTGTCAATATCTTGACCGATTCCAGTGGTACCTTTCTCCTAATGAACGCTTCCCCGATAATTTGGCGGCAATTAGTGTAAGCCGTTGCCACAAGGGATGTTCCTCCCTGCCGGAAGAACAAATTAAATTAATATTGGGCTGGAAAATAATCGGTTCTTCCTCTCATAATGATAGAAAAACAGGGAACCAAGGCTGGGCTTCCCAGTATGGTACCACTACTATGCCAATTGATTCTTCACGTTCTATTTTCCTCAACATTCTTAGAATTACTGAAAAGGGAGGGAACGCGTAAAAGAACCATTTTTTCCAGCCTAACGTGAAGGCGTCTATGCCGATCGAGTCTGGATCCCTCTGCCAAGATACATAACGTTTACATTTCGCGTTCACTCTACTTGCAAACAAATCTACTTGTGGGATGCCAAAATATCTAATGATCTTTTGAAATGCACTCTTGGATAACTCAAATTCAGTTTCTGGTTGTAATCTCCGTGACTCGTAATCGGCTTCGACGTTTTCACTAGAACGTATATACGCTGCCGAAATCCAAATTTCTCTTCGTTCGCACCATTGCCAAATTTCCTTGGCCAGTGCACTAAGATCCTCATGACGATTATCTTTCATTTTATTTATGTATGCGATTGCTACTTCGTCGTACGTCATTCGCGAAGCATTTTAATCCAAAAAACGCCGCTTTAAGTTCCAAGACATTTATGTGTAATTTTAAATCACCTGTATTCCAAAACCCGTGACAACGTCGGTTTTTACAGAAAACGCCCCACCCTGTACGTGAAGCATCCGAAAATATTTCGAATTCGAATTCTGCTTCATCTATTGGCGCACTCGCGGAGCGGATATTATCTTCCCACCACGTAAAATCCTCGTTTAACTCTCTTGGAATAAACATTTGTGCGTTAAAATTATTATTATTAATTTCAAGCGCGCAACCTCGTACCTTTTCGAACCGTCTTATATACACCATCCCATATTTCAACGCCGGACAACGCGAAACTAAAGTCCCTACGAAAACCGCGAATTCTCTTATACTGCACCGGGTAGTTGTACTGAACTTCCGAGTGAGTTCGACGGTTCGTAGAACTTTGTCCTTAGGTAATTCTATGGACATTTTTACCGAATCAAAAATTAGTCACAAATATTTACACCGTTGCGTGGGAATCGCGCGACTTTTTTCGTTATTAATTATAAATCCCAAGTCCTGCAAAAGTGTTACAGATTCGCGAACATTGTCAAGACATTTCTCGTACGATTGATCGATAATAAGGATGTCATCGAGATAAAATACAGAAGTAAATCCCCTTTTTCTCAGGTATGCTGCCACCGGCTTCAATAATTTTGTGAAAACATACGGTGCTACATTTAAGCCGAACGGTAAACAGGTGAACTCAAATAGTTCTCCCTTATACAAGAACCGTAAAAATTTTCTGAACTTCTTTTCGATCGGAACCAAATAGTAGGCGTCCTTTAAGTCTATCGTTGCCATAAAATTATTGCGACAAATTAATTTCTTTGCTACCTTCCAGTTTTCGATTTTAAAATGCTCAACGTGAATGAACTCGTTAAGACTCTTAAGATTTAGTATCATTCTGAATGTACTATCCGGCTTAGGAATTTAAAATATATTCGACAAAAATTGTCCTTTTGACGTAGAGCATTTTTCGATAGCGCCTTTAGAGATTAATTTATTAATTTGTTTTTCGATTAAACCATGTTCGTGGTTGGACCATGTGGGTTCGACCGGAGGCCGGTCTTGTCTCGGATACGACGTGAAGGGTATCACAAAACCCTGAACCCATTTATGGATCATCGAGTCTTTGGTTACCTTTGACCAAGCCTTACCAAATAATCTTAACCGCCCTGCTGGTTTACCTACATCTTCCGATGAGATTAACGACGTCCCCTGTATTGATGACTCGATCCTTTGCGGTATGCAGACTTCTTTGTCTCCGTCTTGTTGGATGCTGCATGATGACGCCCGTTCGACGTCGTTAGATATTTGTTGAACGTCGGTTGACGTGGCGGGCCCTTCCAGTTTTTTGTCTTCTTTTGTGCATTACTCTGTTGCGGAAGTTTTCTTACAGGTCTCAAATCCTTTGATGTTCGTTCCAAATTCTTAGCCGTCTTTATTTTTTCTTCTAAATCCGTACCAAAAAGCCACTCATCGACCGAAGTGTCGGAGAGAGTGTTCTTCAAGGACGAATTCAAACTCGCTAGAATAAGCCCTTTACGAACCAGAGAATCCTCTCGGTGCACCGATGCGAGAAGTCTCCCCATATCGCTTAATTTTTCCAGCAACTCAAGTTTCTGAGAACTGTCCAACTTCAATGATATCGAGATCGCTTTACCCAACGCTGCTAGACATGCGGCGATGCGTTCTTGCTTCTCAACAATACGGTGATCTCTTTTAATAACGCCTTCTTGTACTGAAACCATAATTTCGGCGTTTAGTTTCGGTACCCCGATAAAAAAGCAATTTTCTGGCGGTGGGTATTTACCCAACAGAGCCTTGACCTCCTCTTCCGGCAGACCTTTTTTCAAAACCTCCGACCACCGGAGAGCTACGTCCTTGTGCACCGCAGCGGCGGTTTTCTTATCTGCCTCGAGGCGCGTCCCAAACACGTTCAAAATTTCCTCTTGTAACTCTACTTCATGTTCGGGAACTTCTGCCGTCTCGACCGCCGATGATTCTTTAATCTCGCTGTCCTTCTCGGTCCTCGAAACCGGTATCTCACAGATACACGATGATTGACTCGATTTTGTTGACCGAGAAACAGACGACTGTCTCGATGTGTATCGAGAACTAGAGCGTGATCTACCAAAAACTCTAAAATCGAAATTATCTCTCGAATAACTCGATGAGCGTCGACCTCCTGATGAGCGTCCTCGAGATACTGACCGAGGTATCTCACGATCCAGCGAGTGTCTCGAACTATGGCGATGGCGTGAGCGACTACGCGACCCCGAACTTTTACCTGAAAACCATCGAATCGAGTTCCAATAACCTGTCTATTCCATTTTGTATCAACAATGTGAAGTTTGATGAAACAAGCCACACACGTCTCCAAGACGCGTTTACAGGTTACAAACCACGGCTGTCCTAAATTTATGTACTGTTTTCTTTCGTCACACGAAAGATGTGCGTTTGGTAAGAGCTAAAGCACTCTGCACAACGACACAGCCGCTGGCAGATTCAACGGATGTCGATACAGTACTCGAAACAAGAATTTACAAAATTCTGTTTCGAAGAGTCTCTTATCCCACGGACCAAAGAAGTGAGGTTACCTCCCGACTTACGCTGATCATCCTTCCTTCGATGCAATTTCTCCTCTAGTCTACGAATTTTTCGATAGAGTCTGTCGTTCTCCTTATCCTCATCCATCGACGACGTCCTCTTTCTATCTTTTCGTCCCATAATATAATATTCTGTAATTCGTTACTCAGTCTACGTGTGAAGACACTGACACAAAGCGAAAGAATGAAGTTGGTCGCGGACGCGCGAACGGCGTACGAGACTGCGGAGTATAGGGAAACAATTTTTCCCTAAGCTTTAAAATTTGTGGCGACACTGAGGACAATGAGAGGTACTACAATTATGATCTCAAGGAAGAGGCGCGAAATACAATTGAACACGCCTCTCGCGGCAGCGCCAATATCAGTGCACGAACTGATTAACTAGCTGATGCAGCTCTTATCGAACCGTACATTTCGACGATAAACATGGTGTCACCTTTCGTTATCCCCATACCTTGCTAAACTAACGAATGACCATACCGATAACTGATCACAGACGATCCGGAATAGATTGAATTTAAATTGCTCTCAATGGTGAATCCTCGTAAGACACGGTACGAGCCTCCAATTAAACCTTTATGCACGATTAAAAGTCATTCGAGAAACTCGATAGGTTTAATTAATCGTCTGTTATTAACCGATTACTCGATACCGTAAAGAAAATCGCGGCGCGAACTCGATACGTGTGCCCACCTTGGGAATGAAATACGAGACTAGGATATGAATTTTATCGACGAAGTTTCGAAAAGGAAAAAGGAAAACAGTTGAAAATTGCAGCGTCAGCTGTCGCGAATATTAATGCGCCAAGTTTTGAGTCACGATTGTATGGAATTACGTGGACTAACATTATGTTGAATTACGGGCCACTTAATCGCCAATTATCGTTTATTATGATCTGCTTAAAGTGTGGAACTGCGTAATTCCTATATTTACGAGTGAAGGGTTTCCAATGTTGGTTATGAGAATGATGTGCGATGATTGGAAAGAATGTTTCGAGAAATTAGAGGACTAGTGCCGATGCTAGTGGTAGGATCGAGCATATCACATCCTGGTGGAACGTGGTTTCCAATATTTTGTATTTATGTATGTGAGACATTTTGTGTTATGTATGTATGTGTAGTAAGTAATGTTTTGAAAGATATATTTTCACTTAAATGGGGCAATACTGTGGTCATTGTTATTAGTCTTGCAAATAATTGTCTGGCATCTTTTAGTATTCAAAATCCTTTCACCCCTTGCATTTTACTAATACTACATAGTTTATATTTCGGAAGTACATTAAATCAAATATTTGTGATTAAAATGAATAATCGAGTCTAAGGAAATTAATTTTAATTAACCCCTACAGGCCTTATGTACTATCCTATTTTAATACAAACAGATTAATTTTGTTCAACAACAATGTATTGGGTTGTCCAGAAAGTTCGTGCCAATTTTTAAGAAACATTCAAACACACGTTTAAATTTTGATATATATTTATTGAATTATGTATGTACCATTTCATTTCACAACTTTTCCACCTTTTAAGGGGATGTCCACATGTTATTTGTTCTCCACCATTCCGATATATTCAGATCTGTACCGCCTACTAAAAATCGGCATGGACTTTCCAGACAACCCAATATATAACAATTACAAATGATTACTGTTTAAATGTTCTTAGTAATAATTAAAATATCAGTAGTGCAACATAGCCAAGAGAATCTAAAATAATATTTTCATTGTGAAACTTGGCATATCTTATATACATAGAAAATCTTATCTGCTCCTTACATGGTGCTTTAATTCGTAATCTAAAATGTGCCAGTTGTCATTTAGATAAACTTTTATACTAGAAATTAACCAATCCAGTAACTCAATAAATACATAATAAACATAATTATAATTATTAAAATTCACGTACGTACTGCAATGCTTCAATTCATTTTTATTTGTTAAACCTCAGATAGCTCGTGGTGCACGACAAACACTTCTATCACCTAAAGAATCCAAGTAAGAACCGAGAAGGTTAACTAATACTCACTCGCTGTGAGTATTGAACTCGCTCCCAACCAATCCTTTTGTACTCGGAGCAGCGAAGCCAGTCACGCACCTGGTTCTAGCACCTGAAACATAAAAAGTGACACGAATATTAAAACCGCAGAAATCGTTCGAAAAGGATGCTCGCCTGGCGCGAGGAAGACAATGAAGTTGCGTCAGACGAAGGCGAGTTCACAGATTAAAGTGATTAAGTAACGAGGACAGGGAGCCACCTTTTCGCACATAAATCATCGAAAATGATGCCTCTAAACGCGAGCCTCTCGTCTTTTCTGAAAATGGTGTAGGCAAGCGTCAGGCGAACGAACGTTGCGGCAAGACGATAATGTGGACGTGGGAGAACTGGCGCTGAAGAATGCGTAATTGTTTTGAAAGAGATCGAGCTTCGTCGTCTTTCGTGTGGGACGTGTGAAAGGCGGCTTAGGCTGCAGACACTGAGCATAAACGTCGAGGACAACTTTGAGTTCTTTCGTCGTTTACCCGCGTCGCCATTATGGGCCCTGTCTTTCAACGCGCCCGCTGTGCAACGAAACGATTGCTCAATTATCGCCGTTCGCGCAATCTATGCGAATCCTGGGTTCATTGGGGACTTGTAATAATTTCCTGGTGAGCGTTTGCGACAGCTGTTTTATGATTGAAAGGTAAATATCGCTGTAACCGTTTGCACTTTGAGAATATAAGCACTTGGGAAGTTCAAGAGAATTTTATGGGGCGACTGCTGGCAAAAGTATTCTTGTTAGTATCAGAATTTTCAAATCTGATTTACTTATTTTTTATATTATTTATTGAGTTATTTTCATTTATTTTCATGTATATCGGTGAGATAACATCAGAAATATGCACATTTATTTATGATCGTTATTTAAAATACGAGGAGGGTCAGATAATAATGATCAAAACGTTGTTTACAAGAGTTTAATGACACTGACTCTGATTGTGCAAACTAATTAACACATGGAAATTATTAAACGAAGGAAATATATTTGTATATATGTAAAATAAAAAGATCAATGTTTTAAAGTTATCCTGAAAATCTACATAAAAATAAAATTGTGAACTGTTAATAAAAATAGGTTTTGAACGACCATACAAAATTTTAAAATCTAAGGAACAAATTAAGAAAATAATGGAATTCTAACAGAAAGAAAAGTACTTCAACCCAAAGCAATTCACATAAACTCATTAACTGATTTACTCCCAACCATTTCAATGATCAAACGAACACGAAGATGTAAAATTTTCCTTTCAACAAATTTTGTATCCGTTTAAAAATGGTTTCCCATGGATTTGTCATACCTGAGCAACTACATCATATCGTAGGGGATGGGAATTTTCATTAGATTCTATATGAAAAAGAAATGGTTGCGTCGAAAAGTTGGACGTGGAGAGACGGAGGATACACAGGGTGCTCGACGACGAGGCAATTCGAAATTTCGAAACAAGATGTATCCGATCGCGAGAGGCAGTCGAGTGGAGACACCAACAATAGGGATTATTAGCATTGGCTGAGCCGACTTCAGGTTGATATTGGTCTCTCGAGCACCGACATATTGTAATCACGCGGATATATTGTGTTCGTGCAATGCACGCTCGCCTGGGCCCTCTCCACCCACCCTATTCTCCGTATCCACCTACTCCACCCCCGCCGCTTTCACCCTCCATAGCTGTCTCGTCCTCCCGTCGCGCACTCGCCCCCTGTCCCTCCCGTAGCCGATCAATGCCCTCTTCTCCTACCGATAACTCGATAATATTACACGCGAAAACCGCTTTCGATGTGCTCGCCCAGTCAGCGAGCCACTTGTGCGAGCAAATAACCAGTTATCGGAAAACCGATTTTATTTTTCAAGGGACGCTACCTTCGATAGTTTTTTCTTCCTGTGCTTCGTCGTTCCCTTCCGTCTCCACCACCCCTCGCAAACAGCCTTTTCTCTCTTCTCCTTGTTCCACGAAGTTCCTTTGTCTACCTGTATTTCGGTATTGTAGCGACCATATTGATAGCACAGCAAAATTTATGCAAGTGGTTCGATTCGATCTTTAAAAAACATTTCCTGGTTGTACGGGTATTACTGAGACACCTTGTGTATACATTTCTATGCAAGTGACTATGTATAGAAATATGTAGCTGGCTAGTCAAATTTAATGTTGGAGTAGTTACATTAGTTTGTTTCGTTAGTTCGTTAAATTAGGTAGTTTCGTGATATTGATTTGATTTAATGAAAAGTGTATCTTTGTATCAATTGCACCACCTGTGTATAGAAATATGTAGCTGACTAATCTAATTTAACGTTGGAGTTATTGAAACTGTGACTCCGAAATGGTAGGTTTCATGATTTTCATTTGATTTAATGAAAAGTGTATCTTTTTATCAGTTGCACTACCTGAATAATGAGACATTTCCGTTAACGGTTTAAAAACTTTCTTTTTAATTTCATTCCCCGCTTCTGTACCTCTCTAGTTTTTTGAAACGATCCTCTACTCTAGAATGAGGTTCTGACCATCTGGGTTGAGAAACTGCCTGCATCCGTTTACAGCGCGAGAGTGGGTCGTGTTAATAGCGGATGCAAGCATTTTTTATTGATTGGTATACGAGAAGATTTTATTTGTTTAGAAAACATTGCGAGATTAACGTCCCTGGCGTGTTACGGGGCTACAGCGTTCATTCCTCGCGCCAGCTTTGTCTTCCTGTCTCGCGTAGGTCTGTGCGATTAAGTTTGTTTAGAAAAAAATAGTTTCTAAAACTTACAGGGATTTCAAGTTATGGATGTCTAATCTAAAATTTGTATTTAATATACATCCAGTGTAAGAAGTATTCGTACAGCAATCAATTTAAAATAAATGGTTCCTGTACGAATACTTAATACACTGACTGTAGAAGAAAAAAGTATTTATATGCAATTATTTATACGAGTTATTGTTACGTCATTTATTGTATTCATTAAGCCAAATCATTTTGATTTTAGTATTTCAATTTATGAAGAATATATCGCCACAAAATAAATGGAATTTAAATTATATACAGTCTTTTATTTAACACATTATTTTTGAGTATATATTTAACAGTATATTATAACATTATTTAATTATAACAGTATATTAACAGTATATGTGATATTTAACAGATTGTACTCTTTTCAATTTGAAAAGTAAGTATTTTCATCATTACTAATAATTATTTTCTCGCTTCAAAGGTGCGACAAATATAAAATCGAAGCATCAATTGTCCGCAATAAATCCCTTCACTTATGCCTGTTATCAGCACTCCCAGTGAACATAGTATACTTAAATGAAAATAAATGAACAGTACTCATCCATATATACCCAATACAAATCATAGGAAGAACTTATTCGGCGGCGTCGCGACGCTCGAGAAGCTCAAGATTCGTGGGGATGATAGGAAGGGGTACATTGCTCGCGCGAATCCGAGAATGAAATCACCCCTTTTACTCCACGAATTGAAACCCTATTTACGAACGACACAGCGCCGTTTTGGAATCGTTTCGCGTTAGATTTGTTTTCCCTCGTAGCAACCACTTCCGTGGACCTTTCATGCAAAGGATTTCGTTCGCGGGAAACTTCAGCCCTCTGTTAGGGGGAGGCGATAAGTTCGAGCTATCGGTTCCCATCGAATTAGCCGGTTAACCATGAATCGCGCCACCGTATCTCCAACGACCGTTGTTCCCCTTTTCTAGCAATTCCTGAAGAAGGCGATCGGGACGCGGAACGAGCAACTCACCGAGTCGGAAAACCTCTTCGGCTATTTGGACGAGCACGGGAGCCCGCGGAGGACTACGAGGGCGAGAAGTCGGTGATTCTGCATGATTTGTACGTTTTATTGGACGCCGGGGCGATTTACATCGGGTGATCGTAAATCAAACGGGGCCCGTAACGGGATTAAAATGAGTTTCGTTCCACGTAGAAAATTGAAATCCGTAATCGGATTGGCTGCGTTAAACGCGTTCCGTTGGCGTTCTGTGTTTGCTCGGTGTCCTGCGCCGTGTTTATTTGTAATCTGGAGTAATTTAGTTGTAATTCGAAGTCGATAAATTGTTTGGAACCACTAACTTTAGATCCTTGTTCCAATACAATAAAATTTTGGGAATGGAAGAGAGTCGAAGCATAACAGAATTTTTATATTATTATAGAGGGTGTAGATTGATGTTAGTCCAAACTGTGACGTCTTACTTCAACAAAATTACTTTAATGTAGATTCATTGGTTAATGTGTTTTGTCTTTGTTTTTCAACTCCTTGGTTGTCTAGCACAAAACAACATTTAGAGAATCAGTAACGGAATGAAAATTAAACTATTATTATTAAAAGAAATGTAAGTAAACACATTCATAATTTAATTACAAAATAATAAAAATTCTATTCCTAATATAGGACCATTTGAAGAGACAAATTAAAAATCTAACACTGAATTTTGAGATTTCAGAAGTAATTGAAGTAGTCTAATAATTTTATCTTCAAGCTTGTTGAACATGAGACAATATTATATAAAATAATGCCATCAGAAGATATGCATGTATAAAAATGTAAAATTGAAGTGAAAAGAGAAAGAAAAATAATTTTCTTTCCGATCAGTAGCTCGGTTAATCAAGGTCCTACTGAACCAAGTATAATACTCCATTTTTCTGTGTCTCTAAGGATCTTCCCAACGACTTAACGAAGTCAATTTCAAGTAAACTGGAAAGGAATAAATCTAATATAATATCAAGGAAAGTGACGTCGAGAAGCCAAATGTGGATGACAGTGACAGACACAGTGACGTATCGAGAGGTATAAAGTAGCGTCGTTTCGAAAATGAAAGGATCCCGGATGTCTTTTTTCCGGCTTTTGTTCGGGTATCGATTCCCGGAGTATTCGTGCTTCAACAACTATTTCCCAAGCCGCTATTCAAACGGTCCGTTCGCTTGTTCTCTGTGCTGGTCTAAGATCCGGTATCGAGAGAGGAGATGGAAGAAAAAAGCTCTGGATGTAGCAGGATCGGGAAGCCAAAGATCCTGGCACAAAGGGCAGACGGGAAAGAAATTGCATCGCACGCTAAATCTCGGACGTCGATGCAACCGTCTAATCAGTCTTCAATCGGCTCGATTGATTCTCTACCGTTTCTTCCAGCGACTACTTGAGTCCGACGCCTCTTTCTCTCGACGAGTCTTTCTTTGCAGTTTACCATCGCGACGTGTTCTCTAAAAGCTGCACTCTGGATTCTAATACACGACGATAGATTCGAGACTCTCAATCGTACCGATTAGTCAGTTTAAAATTATATTGGAAGACATAAAAATAAATTTAAAGGATATTTAAATTTTAGCTCTTTGAGACCCTGATTAAAAAAAAAAATGAAACTCAAGCTGCACAGAATACAATCTTAGATATTTAGTTTTTATACAATTAGTATAAAACATCAAATAACATGTTACTCTATTATAAAATGATACACTCACTCATAGTAAATTTTGAAGAGGAAACATAACATATTTGGTCACTTGGATTATTTCAAATAAGTGGAATTCTTGTGAAATAAATCATTTTTACAATTGTTCAAGAAAAAGATCAGTAAATGGTCAAAAACATATATAAAATTTCTAAAGTTATATTTTAATACAAAACCAATCTAATATATACACATACATATATTTAACCATTATTATGATTTGTCTTATTATTTTCTTTCTAAACTAGAAGGTAAATATCTCGATACTATCAGATTAACGCCCATTCATGATTTTGAAAGTACAGTAGCTCCTTTAGGTGCTTGTTAACCACAGTCGTCTGTTCCTTTACCTACTGAATGAGACTGGTATTTAGCTTGATTGTGCAAAAAGAATTTCGCTATGTACAAGATCGCCACTACACGAGAATAAATTTTTCTCGCATAAGTAGATAGGAAGAACGATAATTGCGGTCCGGCGATAACAACCGCCTTGCCTCCGCTGATCCTGATTACCCTCCCGATGATAACGAAGCAATGGGGAATTAAGCGTTTATCACGGATACTTTTCTGCGTTTAAATTATCGCCAAGAGTTCCTTGCTCCTTTTACGTTATAACGCGAATACGGTCCGAGAGCGTGGCTTTCTGAAATCCGTTATCGTATTTTACGAGCCCCGTAGCCGCGGATAACGAATATCGTTTGCCGCGTAATCTTGGATATACACACCCTAATTGGGGGAACGTAGAAGGGCACTTTGAAAATTTATTCGAACGCGAAACAAATTTCCGTTGTATATTGCGACGTTAAAACCGATATGCTGTATTTATTTCTCAATTACTGGCGTATGAAGGAAAAATGGCGACTATTTCTGTCTTTAAATCAGTAGGGGAGAATTAACTCTGACATTAGGTGTATAGAGAAACTGATAAAATCGATCGTGAGTGTGTTAAATGTTAGAATCGATTTCCTATATAAATTTCTGCCAGCAGTTCTCCTGTTCTATATTTATTGTAATTATGGGGATATAGTGTGAAGCTTCGGTTATTTTTTGTTAATATAAATAGACGACAATTAATTCTGGTGCCTTTGCAAAGAGTAGCATGGTAGGATCGAGGCAGCAAGCAAAAATTGCTTCCTTATGATATATATACATAGCAAATGAATGAACAAGTTTAATTAAATGTCTCTTTTCAGGTATGAATATAATATGTGCATTCGACAAAAATTGAAGAAAAAATTTATATTTCAATTCTCTTATTAACAGACGATATACTCAGTTTTATGGAAATTCTTCTTAAAAAAATCACGTTCCTATACAACAACATAATTTATGCTAAATGTTCGTATACTATCTCATTTAAATAAAGATTTCCATTCGTACACTTTCACACATCAAGAAGGGAGAAAGATTCGCTTTCCATAAAATATATATTTTTTTTTTTTTAATTATTTGAGAACCTCAGATAAGGTTCATATATACAGTAGTATGTATAATACAGTTAACGTGTACATTATATCCCCAGTTTACATTCTTTTAAGAAATCAAAAATACATAGACAAGCTGCAATATTAGGTTTTGCAACAAGCGATTCAACATTAAGTGGGAGACACAGTTTCATCTTTTGGAGCTTCTTAATTAGCTTGGTCCTTGAACTATCGTAGAGCCTGCATTGCCAAATCACATGATTGATATCTTCGATTTCATAGCTGCATTTACATTTAGTGTCACTTATTATCTTAATGCGGGCAAGAAAGGCAGCAAGATTATAATGTCCAGACCTAATACGATTTATTGTGACAATAAATTCTCTTTTATGTTTACTGCGAAAATACCATGGTCTGCATATAGTTGAAAGTATTTCATCCCTTTAAAGGCACCCTGGTCCTTGATCATACTCAAAGTGTTCTGTCTGCCTTTTTCTTTATAAGTTTCAAAAATGTCGGTGAAAGGAATTTCTACTATATTCAAGTTACACGATTGCGTAGCTGTTTTGGACAGATTATCGGCTTACCAAGTAATATATGTTTATTTATTTCCACTCCAAAATCCAACAATTCACCAATTGCATCTAATAATTTTAATTGAGACAGTTCCCTATTTATGTTTTCCTAAGATGTCAAGAAAGTCGACGGCGTCTTGGATGTCGCTGCCGACGACCTCTTCGGCCGTTCCACTCGAACGTGCGCATAAATCCTTTTATGGGCGTCGAGTCACGAATTCACGGCCTGTCGCCGATTTTATTGCCCGGCGGATTGCTCGTTGTTGTCGTGGCTTTTACGTCGTCGAATACGAGTAACGAAACTTCCGGTATTTCCGTCTGACGAAGCGCGAGTATGGGAAATGCGCGCAGGCTGCGTCGTTGCGCTCAACGTTAGCTGCGTCTGTGATCAGACGACCATAAAGGAGACCAGGCAAACTCAGATGGGACAAGAGTATAGATAAATGAAAGATAAACAATTTTCTGTTGCTTACTCGTTGGATAACAATTTGAATTTGTAGTATAGAAGAGGATTATTTAATGATGAATGAAAATAGAAAGTAATTACTAGACTGTAGGTTTTATGCATTTATGACTTCTGCAAAGTGAAATAACAAAAATATTATATTAATTGCGAAATATATTCAATATACGTTATGTGTATTTTATGTATGCTTTCTATATTATTCTACATCGTAATTGCATAAAATCCGCAGTTTAGGGATTACTGTCCAGTTTAATAAATGTGTCAAATAAATTTCTTGAAGATCCATGTGTTGGTAAACCCACAGATTGTAATAATTAAATATGGAAAGCGCAAAAATTTCGTTTATCTCATAACTTTGAAATTCCAAAATGTTTGGAAAAGAGTCTAAAATCGAAGAAGTTAAACCAAGAACAAGCAGAGAAATAAATTACCTTACCCTTCATGTATTAAATTTGTTTACATCATACTTCTAAATAAAATTCTATAATTTCGAATATTTCTCTAATATATGCATATCATAGACGCTACACGGCTCTTAAACATGTTTCGATGTCTGCTATCCCAATAAAAATTCTCAAGGAAAATTGGTTTTCCGTTATCCAAAGGAGGATGCGCAATCGTGATTACAGAGATGCTCCGATGAATAATTACCGCGTCCTGTAGTTTGTTCATAGCGTTATTGCCACGCCCACGTAAGTCTTAAAAGCCTACATATCTGTTCTGCCTTCGTTTATCATCTTCCTGGGCGTTAATATCGCGATACCTGCATCCTCGAGCGTGCACGCTATCAAAAGTCGACCAACTTCGGATGGAAGCGCGTGTTTTTAATAAAAACGTTTAATCACGCGCGTAAGAGTCGTACTCGGGCATTAGCGATTTTTTATTCCGTCTGACAATTAATTTCGTCTAGAGCGGAATCGTTTATCATTTCTCTATGAAGGCGATAAACCTTCTTTGCGCGTGTTAGGGGTCGATGTCGTGGCATACGCGAGAGATTTACAGACCTGCGTGATTCCAGGTGCTATCTCTTCCCGTTGATAATTGTCGCAAATTAGTTCGGTAAATCAGTCCGTTGCTCCTGGTAAGTGTCTCTACCTTCTCCGTCCGCGTCCTTCGTCTTCCATCCCGTTCACGTTTGCCCTTTCTCTCTCTTTCTTATATTCTCACCTCACCGCGCCATCCTTTCGATCGTGAGAATGGCGTGATCGTTTCGCGTAAATAACAATTAAATGAAACCCATGGCGCATTAAGTCGAACTCTCGACGCCCTCGGTCGCTAGCCCGTGTTACTCGTAGATTATCGTACGGAGCATAAATCCCAATTACCCGCCCACGACGCGCATAATGATCGATAATTAGTCGGCGAACGTCAGCGCCTCCGTCTCGTCTCATTTCACTTTCGTCTTGGGCATCGGCCCGCCTTCCATTGCACGCTGCTTTCAGAGAAAGTCGCGGAATTGTGTTCCTTAAGAAGAGATCGTGCGTTTATCGGGTTGATGATTCATAAATAACTTTCGTTGCGGGTAACGAATAATAACCGTCTGCAGGTAACAATTTTTAATTTGCCTGTTAAATGGGAACAAGTGATTTATTATGTAATAAGATGTTTGGAAATAAATTATAAGTTAGCAAATGGAAGTAATTTATGAGCCAACAAATTAAATTATGTATTCTTATAGAGGAATGAGTCGTTTGGATAAATATCTTAATCGTAGTCTTGCTTTGCTCTAGAAGTGTCTTTCAAAGATTTTATCTCTGTAAAAAATTTGGTAAACTCTTTAGAATAGAATTAAATTACTATTTCTAAATTACTATTAAAAAGGATTTAACTACAGACCATGTTAGTGTTGGAAACTTGGAATAGGAAGTGAAGAAATATTTAAAAAAGAATGTAATTGACCACCGAGAGCATATGATTATAATTGTAATCCAGCTCGTTTCATGCCTGTCTAATCATTCAAGATATTCTTATTACAGCTACGACATTGCTTTATCTAATTTCTTATTTTTACGTCACTTTTACTTCTATCCTTTCTATACTTGTTATATATAATCACAAATTTTGTAATCATATAAGAATCATTTTTCCCACATTATAGTTAGTAAGATCAATTTTAATTCATTTCCATGTGAACCTTTATTAATAGAGTGTAGATTCGAATGCGCTTAATTAAAAAATTGTACTTAATTCATCTTATATTTTTAACAGAGTTGAAGTATCCTGAGGTCTGCAAACAATTATTAAAATTCTCACTAAATGAAGGTATTTTCTATTTGATTGCACTTTACGCAAAATAAATAGTTCCTTTCTTAATTTAAATCATATTAATTAAAGCTTATATTGAAATGTATTGAAATTTATAGTTCAACCTCAAAAATTACGAAGTACTTCAAACACGTTACACGTATGTAATGATTAGATATTTTTGCGAGCAACTATATATTAAGAAATGTATTACCCTCGTCAAGAAGATCTATCGTGGTAATCCTTGAAACGTCAAAGATTAAGACAATAAATCAACACATGTAAATGTATAATTTTCCATAAGATTAACGGCCTCATCACAAACGCAAGCTGGAATTTCTTATTATCTCAAATGTCTTCTGCTCCCTTCCGGAATCCTAATTTAAATTCATGCATTTCAATGCTAACCGTGAAGTTCCTAGATAGCCACAACTCATAACACCGCTAGACTCTTAGTACTCGCAAAACAATAAGAGATGTGTATCCGATAATTGGAATGCACCAATAAATTTCTTTCGAATTCGCCGATCAGCCGCAGGTGTATCACAGGTGCAATACCTGTCGCCAAGAACGACCGCGCACATGGGGCAGGTGATCATAAAGTGGAAAAATTCTTGGGTGATCTAGAATCGATCTTGACGAATTCTTCACGGGCTAATGCATCGGTAACGAACACGTCGACGGGTTTTCACATTCTCCGACCTAGACAACCTTTCGATGGACAGGTATTCCGTGGTTTTTTTCGTTTCCTGTGACAGGTACGCGCGAGGTGACGCATTTTATTAACATTTATCATTGGTTGAAGGCGATCGAAAATTGCGTTGCGCCGTTTTAATTGCTTTTATCTTCGAAAGCAATTTAAATCAGTGTGAAATTAGAAATGTAATTAAGAACTTGTAATTATCTGTGTAATTTTTGAGCGCTAGTCTCGAGGTTTCAAGACACGTGCTAATTTTAAATGTCAATTATCTTTTTCTTTTTATTTCACTGTGAATGAGTAATGTTCTCGAAGAGTATCTATTGAATTAGGATGTATGGATACGTGGTAGACTTCTTGACTATATTATGTGATCATTTAAAACTACGGTCAGTTAATTAAAATGTCAAAGAGGTTTTTGGAATATTTATGTTTAATTTGCTCGATATTCAACATGGTCTTTAATATCACACCTGAATGTGATCGTTGAGGTCGGAAACGTTTATATAATAAGTTTTATATGATGCGAATAAGTATTATACAACGTGTAGACCAATAAATATGTTCAATTTGAAACATGTTTTAATTTCATTCATTTTCACACTTGTAATTGTAATTTTTCTTTTTCTCTATTCTATTATAATACTTATAGTTCACTCTAAGAAGGGTCGAAAACGACGACTGGAACACTAATAAAGTTCAATTTTAAATAAAACTTCACTCACTTTTAATTGTCCTACAATATTCTTCCTGTTCGTAACTCTTAGATATTACCAATAAAATATATCCACACTATCATTTTTGTCAAAATATGAATTACTCATTTACATATTCTCCGTTTACTAGGATGAAATCAATTGAAACTTCCCTTAGTTGAATTTCAGGCGAACTTTTCCGTTCAAATAAAATTCATTTAACGAAGAAACCGAAGACGCCGCGTTCTTCGTGGCGCGAGCAGCATTTTCCATCTGCTGTTTGTACATAACTACGGCCCCCTGGAACAATTATTATTCTCCGCGGATCGTCTAGGTTATTGAGCAAGAACAGGACTTCCGCCGCGAAATCAGATAGTCGAGTGCATGTGCAGCATGAGCGCAGCGCCGAGATGCGCGTACACTCGCACGGGGGAATCCGAGCGCGCGTCTACCTGCGATTCCATGTGCATCCGTGTACGAACCGACTGTGTACAGATTACAAAGTGGATATTGACTCCGTGAACTGTGCTCTCTCTATGATTTGTGCCCCGTCGTCGTATGGTATTTACGCTCGTATCGAGTCGACAACCCTTGGTTAGAGAAATTGTGGAACTAATGAATTCTCAGTTTCAGGATTCCACGCTCCTCTTTTCTTATTTAGCGAGTTTTCGATTTAGTAATTACTTAGAGAGATTGTGAAACCGATGAATTTATAACCAAGACCTCCACGATTTCCACTTCCTCATTTGTCGATTTTTCTAAAAATATTATTTACAAGCATCGAAGAAAAATTTGTTTCATACGTCTATGTTATGAAAGTAATGAACTCTCAAGTTCAGGGCTCCCATAAGATCTTCTTCCCTATTTGTTGAATATTAATATATCAACTACAAAGAAACATCATGAAAGTAATGAATACTCAACTTCAAGCCCCCACCAGATCGTCTTCCCTATTTATTGAGTTTTTAATTTAACAGCTACAATGAATCTTCTTACCTTTAGATCTTTTTATTTATTTAATATTTAAAAGCCCCGAAAAAGATTTACATCGAGTAATATTACAATTTAACAGATTTATTAGATAAAGTATGAGAAATATAATTCTGTCCTGTTCTGAGGAGCAGAACAGTTATACTAATCTCCAACGGTTAGTTCGAACCGTCGGTCGGGTTTTGATATTAGTGGGTAGGCTGTTTTATGGACTATCGTGCGCGCAATTAGTTGCCTACAGTAGGAATTGCCAATTTTATGATACGGAAATAAAAATTTACTATGATAAACTCTTATTTACGATCGTAGCCGGGTGTGAGATATGTAGATTTTATCACTTAATCGTCGCGTTGAATCTCTAATTAAGCTCAGGTTGTACGTGATACCTAAGGTGCCGCCGCACTCATTTGTCCCAATCATACCTCAATAAATTTCAGATTTGTTCCAACCTATAATCGAGTTTGATCGTTCGATTTTGTACATCTGTGCCTCGGGTTGATAAAACGAAAGAACCACGCTGTAATAAAATTCGCGTAGAACCTGAATCCCCGTACAGGAATTTACTGAAATTATACAGGTTTCGGTCAAGTTTATAGCGCAATCGTGCTGGAAACCGTTCCCCCGTTCAGAAAGAAACCAGAAGTGTAGAATAATTTAAAGTACAGGACTCTATAAATCTTCAACATGTAACTATCAAACGTTGTGAGTTGCTTGTTTAAAATTATATCTGTGAAATCAGAAAAGTAATTTCTTAATCTATGAATGAAAAAATTACGTAGATAATTACTTGTGGAATGTTTATAAAATTAAAAGAATATTTCAGTCAGTTTATTTGCAGCAGGCTATAGAGTTTCATGACAATTTTTATTTAACATTTTCTACCAAATTTAATCACTAATTAACATTGATCCCATTCACTCTTAAACTTTCTTGATAAATTTATTGTTCTAGAACCTATTTTCCTGACAATTATAATATTGCGCTATGCGTTTATTTTTAACTGGTTAGCTGCACGATTGCACCTCTGCGAATGCAGTTTAGGCCTAGTCGCAGGCAACACATGCGAGACCTATGAGGAGCTAGAAGACGAGCCGATGGAAATTGGCAATTATCGCAACCCATAACTAACGGCCATGCACTCTATCGTAACATAAGGTCTGCACACGGTATTGGGATCGGAGTGCAGGGTCATTACGCGATAATTAGAAATAAAAAAATCGAAGAGGATCGTCGGTATAATCTAGCTGCCTCGCCCTCTTTTCCTTTCGATTCCTTGTACCACCGTTCCCAAACTTGTTTAGTCGCAAAACGCAATGCTACATTCATGGAATCGAAGTATATGAATTTATGTCCTCTAATTAAAAACAAGGAAAAGCTACACACATATTTAATGCCCAAATGCATTTTATTTTTATGAAAGAAATGAAAATTTATGCATGAGTATTATAAAATAGATGCAGTTTGAGCAATACATTTTTTTAAATGGTCTCGTTGTACGTCACATCTGCTTGGCCTTTAACGACGACTTTGGCAGAATTTTCGTTTACAGTTATTTGAATTTGATACTATTGTAAGGATTTGTGTTATTTAACACTGAACCATCGGTGTTCGTTTGTAACTATTTCTACTGTGATGGAACAAATGACTAGTTTTAAAAACCCTTCTTTCAATTAAATACAACAATATTTAACGTAGAACAAAATTGAACGGTGCATGAAACAATTGTGTAGAATTCATATGTTGCATATTAAAACTGAATTAAAAAATTCGAAAACGGTCATTTGACCGGTCGTGATAGGTTTAGTGTTAAATAGTTCATCGTGTTTTATACATGTTTCTACGATGTTAAACCTGTTTCTGGGTTAAGAGCTATTTTGTGTACCGATAAAACAACGCAAACTATCATTTTGCCAATCTCTGCTAGGGAAAACGGTTTGGGAAACGCTGCCCTATCCGTTTCTATCTCGAGTGTTGTCTACCCCTATTCCTCTGCTTCCATTCTGCTCGTTCCTCCCCCTCCTCTTTCCCGCGTTCCTTCGGTACGGTGTGCATCGTGATCGTTTCGTTGCAGTTAAGCGCATCGTCAGCTGGCGAATTGCATTTCAGCGCGGATACCGGTACGCGATGAGTTAACGAACCTGGCACGTTCCACTCCTCGCTCTACTTCTGCCAGCTACTACTGTCGCTCTTTCCTTCTCTTTTCGTTCTTTTTATCCCTTGCAACGAAAATTTAGGAAGAGGACGACTGTTCAATTGCCCAACGGAACGGGGAAGGGCAGCCATTGCGAATATTATGGGGCAGACACACTTTAACCTCTTTAGGTTTCTTTTTTTTTTTATTTAAAGCTATCAAATCCCTTACGGGATTATTAACTTAAGCATATTTCAATACTATTCGAATTCTATTAACTTAAGCATATTATCAGTACATATATACCTTTACATTATAATATATGAAATACAATACGAGAAAGCAACTTTGAGAAAGAATACATCATTAAGGATATACACAATCATTTTTCAAACATTTGTAAATGATTCGCAGCGGTTGAACGAAAGGCTTGTACAAAAAAGCATTCAACGTATATGGAACCTCTTCCGACTTGATGTACAATTTAATCTAGATAAATGCTAGAATTATATTTTGAAGCAGATAAACAGTTTTTTTGGAATAATAAGTACGGTATACTTATAATTGGTCTGTGTGATTAGTGTAACACTGCAAATCCATATAAAAAAGGAGTGTTCCATTATCCAGATACTGTATTATAATATCATAGCATAAATGTTATGTGTAAAATGGCATATAAGGAAGCATCGTTCGTTACAGGAAATTCTGCTATTGAAAAATTAATAAACAACATATGACTGCTCTGTATCATATAAATATAATATTTTGTATGTATCTCTTACAATTTATAGACAACTACCTTTTGGTTCCAACATATATTCATCTAAATGCATTACTGTAATTTTCCAATACGAATATTATACCTGAAATGTCTGCGTTCATTTTGCAGACAACGACAACTGAACAACTGGTATAGATAGCTACACTTCTTATCAGCAGTCGTTTGACTAATTGACGTTTCACCGCATTGGGTTCGACTCAGAACGAATAGATTTGCGGAATTTGTTCCGATGACTAAAACAGTAATCTGCAAAATTATCAGACGAGTATGCATATCGAACTCACTCGGAAGTTACGTCCACACCGTGTTCCCAGTGTGGGAAAACTGTAAACCTGTCTCTACGCGCTATTTACGAGATGAATGAAGAGCAAGTCATTATCAAAGCGTGCGTAAGAAAGCGTCAGCGTAGCGTATTGTAAAAACGATCGTAAAACCCGAACGAAATGAGCGGTTATGTAAATAGTCCGACAATTTGTATGCAATTACAAAGGGGTCGCGAACCGCGACTCTGTATCTGATCGTGGAATTTTCACACGGGACGGAAAACAACCTGGCGCTATGAATCTTATCCAGACAATCGTGACGATTGTTACTCGGCCATTTCTTTTGCTGTACTGAGACGGTCCGCGGGATAACGCTGTATGCATTCTAACGTGGAAACAAATTCTAATTAGAGATTATTATACCGCGAATCATTTCACTGCGTCGTTAACAATCGCGCTCACCTTGGAAAGGTGAATACACTAATAAATCTAGAGCCGCGACTATTTGTCGAATTGTGTTTTCGAATTTTGAATTATTTGAAACCCATCTGTAACTCGAGTATTCGATAATGGAGTTCGAATACTTGACATTTCAATATTATTTTGATTCAATATTATTCTGTTTTCGAATGCTGGAACCCTTCAGTAAGTCAAGTATTAAATGAATGGAGCTCGAATACTTGACATTTCAATACTATTCGAATTCTATTAGAATATTTGGCTATTCGAACGGTATTATTCATAATATTAGGGGGACCAGAAAGTAATGTCGTTTCTGCGAATGCAAATACTTGTTTGTTACTTACCAGCTGACCGTGTACCAATCAATTTTTATCGATCAGGTATTGAAAATTTGCACACTAGATGGCAAAAGGTTATTAATAACGAGGATAATTACATAATCGATTAAAAATGAAAACATATTATACATTTATTTATTTGAATTTAATGTAAAAGAAACGACATTACTTTCTGGTCCCCCTAATATTACGAGTATTGTTATCAATATTCTTGAGATTGTTCCGATAAATTTTAATTCTAGATTATAATTCTGCGAATCATTTCAGTGCGTCATTAACGATCGCGCTCGAGTCGAAGAGGTGAATCCACCAAGTCGTTGAAATTAAAGCTACCGTACATTACGCGATATACGTGTATTAATGATGACAAACTGGCGCTCCCAGATTAAAAGAAATAAATACGCTACCGCTTCCATTGCCACTTCGCGCACCGCTGAAACGAAAGAACTGAATACGAATGTGATTTACGTACAGCCATCGTTCAAGCGTTAAGTACGCTGGGAATTGACCAATAATTTCTCTGTTTCCAGTGTTTGATAATCACGCGCGGAGTTTCTCAAACCTGTCCACTTGTAATGTTTTGAATCTGTTCTCTCGCGCGGAGATTTTTTTTGGGATTGATATAGAACAAACCGTGACTGCGAAAGTATCGGGGGTAGCATATTTAGACTTACGCAAACAAAATTGTATGGGATGATTGAAGTTGTCACACGTTAAAATTACAAATCGGCGTGAAGAGTAGCGTTACATAAAATCAGAGAAATTAAGGTGGAGTGGAGTGCTTACTTAATGGCGAAGAAAAGGAAGTAACAATAATTAAGTTGTTGTAATCATTAGAAAATTGAGGCATTATTTCATAGGAACACTATTGAATGATAGAATTGGAGTATTAATTGAGTCGTTCACTCCACAAAACAATTAACTCCACTTTTTGAAAAACCTTAAGTGTCAAAGCACTTGGTATAGTCATAACTTTTTATATTTATAATAACGTTCGTAAATAATAAATATTAACACCATTAAACGACAACATTTTTTCGGCCATTGAATAATAAATAATTTATTTCATATGCCATCTTGATTGCATTTTTTAACTTTTTGTTTTACGGAGTTAATCGATTTGTGCAATGAACGGCTCAATTTCTACCGAGCAAGAGTAACAACTCAAATCTCATCGTGAAGACTATTCGACAGTGCAGCTCGAGTTTTATTTTTCTTTGAAATTGTGCGCCTCGAGGAGTTAACAGTGGAAGCAAAGGTAACGATGGAGGGGCTATAATGAAAAATCCGCGGCAGTTGCTCGCGGAAGGTAAAATGACGGGATGGAATAAGAAAGCACACGTGGACACGTGAATTCTCAGTGACTAATCGCGCACGTCTATAAAAGGAACTCGAGCTACAGGTATGTTTATCCGTGGCGTTTCCACGTGGGAAAGAAATTGTTCTTCCTCGGTCGAGTAACGCCCAAGGAACTGGTTTCCACGTTCGACTCCCTCTGCTCGTTCGTTTCACTTCTCCTCGAACATCTCTTGCCTGTTTCTCTGTCTACCTCCCCCTCTTTCCCTCTTTCCATGCCATGACCACACTCCTCGTTTCAAGATTTTACGAGTTTCTAATGAGAAGAAGGGGTTGCTTTAGCACAAAGAACGTTTGGATGATCTCACCTTGCGCCTGGCTACGAAGTGGTCGAGGATCGATCGACGATACTTATCTAGGGCTGCTACTATTAGATACCGGAAAAAGTTCGTGTGGTTTATTCGTTAATTGTAACTATATATCGATTTTCGTGTGGTAATCGGCAACTGTAAGACATGAGTTTGGTTTCATTTTAAAGCTTGATCTTTGTAATTGGTATGCATGCTCTGTGGAGTTCAATTGTTTCGTTGTTGTGTAGCTATAGGAACAGTAAACATGGACAGCGAAAGAGTAAAAATTCGTGCTTTTATTCTTTACGAATTTAAACTTGGCAGTACAGCAGCAAATGCAGCAAGACGCATTTGTAGCGTTTGTGGAGAAGGTGCTGTTAGTGAAAGGACCGCACAGAAATGGTTTAAAAGGTTCAAAGAAGGAAATGAATCGGTAGATGACGAACCGCGTTCAGAGCGTCCATCTGTCATCGAAGACGAAAAATTCATCGAGTACGTAAGTTCAAATCCAAGAAAAAGATGTTCTGAGCTTGCTCAAGTATTCGAATGTGAAGAATCTACCGCGAGAAAGCAAATTCATTTACTTAATTTTCATGAAAGATTGGGCAAATGGATACCGCACCGTTTAACGGAAGAGAACAAATACTCCTGGCTGAGCATTTGCTATATTCATTTATCGATCGAATTTTAACTTGTGATGAAAAGTGAGTGGAATATGATATTGTACGACGATCACACTACTGGATTCAGAAGGGATCATGTGCAACGGAAACCATACCAAAACCGAGTCTTCATTCGAACAAGGTGCTGATCACTGTTTGGTAGACTATGCGAGATATCGTTCACGTTGATTTTCTTCCACGTGGCAGACTATTACTGCAGATACTTGTTGCAAAGAAATTGATGGTCATTGATGAAATTGATGATAAATGGTGATTATTTCGTTGAATAAACCTGATTTAAAATAGATTTGAGTATCTGTATTTTTCTCTGAAAATCCGCACGAACTTTTTCCGGTACCTAATATTTACCGAATTCTGCTTTCGAATTACGTAACCTTTTTGTGGTTCAAGTATTCGATGTTTGTTAGAATGCTTGATATTTTAATATCAGTTTAATTCCATTGCAATATTTGACTATTTGTATGGTATTCATAGTATTATGAGTAGACTGTGAATGTTTATGCATTTATGTCATAGAAAATACGAGTAAATGTATGAGAACGTGCACAACTCCAAAAATAATGTACATGTTATACCATTTTGAAGATAAGACTTGCTTTCATTTGACACCTATGGGCTCTTGTAACTTTACAGTCACATGCTCATATATCAACATTTTACCAAATAATTTTAGTTTTTTTCACAAGTTGACGAATACATCTTAATTACATAATGTTTCTGATAACCAACAACAATTTTGATGACAGTTAGCAGCATCATCAACCTGAAATATCAAAGTAAATGCCTTGCAAGTTTTTTGTAGATCAAATATTCAGCCCATACAGTTTCAATTCTTTTTCTGTATTTGTGAAAGTGTAAATTTGCATAATCTATCACGGTCTAATTATTAGTGTTCTTAACGATGTTCTTAATTCATATTGGGTACTTGAATATTAAAATATTTTAGGACTAACCAAGCATCTGAATATTCATACTATACGAATATAGCGTGATGTGGACGATTAATCAAATTTCTTACGGCGAGCATTCATTTTAATTTCTACTTTCATTTGTGAATATTCTATACATCTCCATCCTGATGAAGAGAAGCTAAGGTAACTATACTTCCAGCTGTAGAAAAGACTACTTGAGTAACACAAAACGAAGATGTTAAACACATTTAAAGTGTGTTCTCCAATTAAGAACTCTGTTAAGATATATCCATAGAATTAAAAACAAAAAACTTAATTTAAATCGTAATCTATTTTATCCATTCCACAAGAATTATTTTATAAATCATGTACATGTAGAACTCACTCAACTATCAAGATCATCATTAAAAAGTCTAAAGGAAGCATTCCAAAAAACAGAATTCCACGCATCACAATCGCAGCTTTCCCCAACATTTTCCACCCACCAGCCACGCAGAAATAACGGGTATCTCCATCGAAGCAATACACGAATACAAGGAAAACACTTGTCTCTAGGAAGACAAATATGTTTTGCGTTGGCACACAAACGGGAATGGCGGTGCATCGAATGCATAAAATACGACGATTTTTTCTTTTACTCCCTGCCCGTTTGCGAAGAATGTTTCTCCTGTTTAAATTACACACGCGTGCGCCTCGTCTTCGAAAAATTGTCTCCGATTCCCATTGGCCGATGAAACGTAAACATTGCGAAACGACTCCTAAACGTGCATATTTCGCCGGTCGTTCGGGGCATGAATTTAAATCTATTTACAGGTTTTCGAAAAGGTGTCAATTTGAATACATTACAACGGATGGTCCTGTCTCACGTGCGTGGCCTGTTCCTAGCAGCAGTGTTTGCTCATGGTATTTCTAAACACCGTGTTCCCTTTGGTTTGCACGTCGTCGATTTCACCGTTCCCGAACGTTTATGGACGCCCACGTCTACGAACATCTCCATTCGTTGCGTGCTCGCTCGCCATTCGATTTGTCTGCTGCGAGGCTTCCATTTCTACCGCGAATCTGCTGATAATGTTACGACTATTCGGCGACGACTCTTAAACGCGAATCTTCTTTCTCTACGCGCCCGCAGGAATCCGGTCGTATTACGCGATCATGTGACAGGGTAACGTTAACAATTCGCTCGTTAATGAGACGACGTTTTTCAGGTATTGTACTCAGTTTGCGAAATATGTGGCCTTGTTGATGCACCTTGCGAACTAGAACTGTGTATTTTAACGTATTGCAGAAATTATTTCAGGCGGTGTTTTTGAGCATTAAGGCCCTTTTAGGTGTTAGGATTGTGAATGTATTTATTAAGCGTAGCTTGAAGCATTTTCCACACGATTTGCACTTTTAGACACTTGTAAGTGCAGAGAGCAGCGAAAGATTCATATGTGTTCAATACTAGTTTGCAAATTTGTTGCATGTGATCGATTATTACTGATAACTAGCACTCACTTTTTCGTTTAATTCTCGTTTTCTCTTAACACATTCGCGACCGGCAGATATTTTACGTTTCTGGGGACGAGTACTGACGAAAATAATAAAATTCTGAAGCTGGACATCGCAAATTTGTATCGTTAGGGCGAAGATAAAAATTACAAAATATGTTTTGAAATATCAACGTTGTAAATATCTAAACTACAAAATAAAATATTTTCATAATTGTTTCATAACCAGGAATAGAATTTGAAGTGACGCGAATTCACGTCAGCGGTCGCAAGTGTGTTAAGTATGGAATTGTATGATAGAAGTATGTCGTAATAAACTTCTTTGGAAAGAATGTAATTTCATGTATAGTGTCATAGTGAGCTTATTCGGCTGTAGAAAAGATCCACACATTGTGGTGTAAACAAGTCGTGACAAAGCAAAGTGGGAATCATGGTTGGTCTACATCTTCGTTAATAGCTAGTGTACACCGTCATGCTTGGTAGCGAGAGTAAACAACATCTATCTTGATGAAGAATGGTTGGCAGACCGAACGTGTATATCACTTTTTTGGTTCGGAATATTGGAAATTTTGCTGGTTGTTTGTAGAACCTTCTATAAATTAACAACGACAGTCGAAATGTTTGTTTTTGGTTTATTATAAGAAATCAGATAAAAAAACACAGAAACCAAAAAGAAAAATATTATTATGATTCATTAGATTTGATTCAAAGATTAAATGTCAATTTTTACGTATTCCGTGTCATGGATTAAATATTTAACTGTCACTCCCAAAGACTAAATAATATTTATTACAACTGTGTCAGAATTGATTTCATATCTGTCACTTTTATATTCGACACAGTTATGTTTGTCAAAGAAAGATCTTCAAGATTGAGTATTATTGGGCTGTCTGAAAAGTCCATGCCGATTTTTAGTAGGCAGCAAAGGTCTGAATACGTCGGAATGGCTGAAAACAAATAACATGTATATATTTCTTAAAAGGTGGAAAAGTTGTGGAACAAAATGGTACATATATAATTCAATAAATATACACCAAAATTCAAATATGTCTTTGAATTTTTCTTAAAAATAGGCACGAACATTCCGGACAACCCGATATATGGAAAATAGATTGACAATTTTTCTTCTCCATAATTTATTTCTAGCTAGCCCACTGGATGACTACTCTTTGTTGCTATTAAATCATTCCCATCTTGAATGATATTTTCGACCACTAGATTTTCGACTCAAGAACAAATTAAAAAGTCATATAAAATTTTGAATAGAAACGTTGAATGTAGCTATTGAAGAAATTTTGTTAAATTAAATTATTGGTTCGATGTTACTAAATAAATTTTCCATAATAAATATGTACATAAATAAATTGTACATGTGTGTGTATCTATAATGAAAATATTATTTGGAAACATCAAACCTGTCATTTAATTTAGACAAACTTCTCTGAAAAACACAGAGGGTGCGGATATTTATAGGACTGACTGTATATAAATCATGAAAGAATTTCAAATCGTCCGAGTCTTATTAAAATAATCTTCATCGAAATATGGAAAAAATAACTCTGAATGTTATGATGCAAAGGTAGACTTCATAATTACGCAATGAATATTAATGAGGTCGGGAACTGTTATCTGTAATCATCGAAGATAGATTATTATAATACTAAAAACGTAGCAGAAAACAGGTGATTCAACAGCGTCGGTA
>NC_071977.1:20736593-20748935 GCF_026283585.1 Hylaeus volcanicus
AACGTAGCAGAAAACAGGTGATTCAACAGCGTCGGTAACTATCTTTAATGTCTACTTTTAGCGAGAGGCGCGATAAAGTAGTCATCTCGGCCATTCGCGCTTCCGTTTTGTTGCTTCATTAAACGATTGCTACTTTTTTGATGCGCACGGAAATATCTTGCTCGTGGAACTGCAATTAACTCTTTTTTCACTTTTTAAAAAAGAACACTCGTCGTACCGCACGATGTCGATTAAACTTAATGACGCGTTCGAGCCATTCTTTTTCGAGTTAAACAATTAACATTCCGCCACTCGTAAATTCACGATGGCCGTTACAGTCATAGACTTGCGGAGGATATGTGCGTGGGTGGTGAAACTGGAAATAGTCTCATCATTTCTATAGGTTTTGGGTGGAAAAAGAAACATGTCCTATTGGCAGAACAAATGTCTCACCTTTAGACGTTTTACATACTACTGAATACGTAAGATGTCAACGAAACTCGTATAAGAAAGATGTGAAATGAATAAAATAAATAATATTTCAATCATTCCTTTGGTGTGTCAATATTGTTCCCGTTTTGTCTTTTAGAATTTGCAAGTATCTGTCATGACCTCAAAGTTTTCCATGTCATTCCATATTATTTTATATTATTGTATCAGATTTATGTACCATATCATTGCTCTTATGACAAAATGGAAATAGTACATGGAAAAATTACATTTTACTTGATAAAATGGTTACTATGCTCTACAAAACAATTAGGGAATTACTTCTGTGATAGCTCCAGAGGCACATAGTAGCCCTCCCATTCAAAATATTGAGTGCCTTCTTCCTGTACATTCTCTTAACCCCTCCGATACCTGTTTTCATCACCTTGTAAACATACAAGACATCCAAACACTCATAACTCAATTTCTCTTAGCAGGTGCTATAATTTCACCGACTATAGTAAGCAACCAATAATTACCCCAATTATTGCACGAAAATTCGTCGATCGCGTTCAATTTTTAAACAAGCCAGCGAATCTAGATATGCGAATCCGTGGAAATCATTCGGATCGTTTCAAGTTCCAATCGATTATATATCGTGGAGGGCTACCCGTGCAGTTAAACCAGAATTCGATCGTTACTAATTCACGAAAACGATCTTAACTGCCGGTTACGATCCAGCCGATGGGAGCACAATCCAATTTCATTCGGAGATCCTGGCCAACCTCTTATCTGGACGAGTGCTGTGCAATCATTCCATTAAAATTACCAGAAACGAAAACATGGTTGTGATAGGCAGATGCGCCTTTAAAACGAACGGATTTCGAACGCACGAACGAGTTTGCGAACCTGTTTGTCTTTTCGTTTGGGGCACACACATCGACGATGCCATAATGACGGACGTTCGATACTATCGATATCGTGCGAAGCAAGCGTCTCTGCTCCTGGCGATTCTTCGATGCAATATACAGCATGTTCAGTTTAAATTGTATAAATTTGATTAATCGGTTAATGCAGGAATGTTTTTGTCTGTAGTCCATTTTAATGAATTTTGCAGAGCCTATTTTATTCAAGATTAATAATTCATAGTTGATTCTTATGCTCTTCAGTAATGTTCTTCTTCCCATCAAATATTAGATGTCCCAACAGTTTCTTTCGCGACTTACACTCAGTTATTTTACGTGGCAGTATTTATATAAATGAACAACCAAATTTCTTAGATGTTAACGTTGTAACAGTAATGGAGCAAAATGAATCGTACCCAATTCAATAATGTAACATTAAACAAAAAATATTGTGGATGTATTACTTATTAAAGAAATGGAAGAAACTTTTAAGACAACCTAATATATAAAGGGACCAAATATTTCCAAAAGAGACTTCAGCATTTTACTTTTTTATAAAACATTAATAGTTTGGAATATATTTGATTCTGTTATTTTAAATCAAAGTAATTGTGATTAAAATTTAACGTGAAAAATGACATTTCTTTAAATGCCTACAGAAGAAGTGTCTATATTAAAAATAAAAAATCTTAAAACACTTTTCAGGAAACCCTTTATACGTATTCCTCAATATTGTACCTATGATAACGATTACATGTGAAAAATGACGTATCTCTAGTGCCTACGCAAAGAATACAAAATTCTAAAACCCTTCTAACAAAACCCTTGATATATAATATATTCTTTGACATTGGAAGACCTTTTACTTTTCTTGAGAAAAACGTATCAACATCTAAATTTTCCACTCTAATATTCCAGTCTAATATTCGTGCTATAGGGAAGCTCTACACGTAGAAAATGTTCATTTCACTCCAAAAGGAAAATTGTGACCAAACTTGGTACCTGCTTTTACATTGTACCGAAGCCACCTGCCTCTGAACATGGGTTGCTTTCAATTTATGAAACGCTATCGCTCCCGATATCAACGATCATTTTATATGGATCGCAGCGGTGCTGCGTTCTCGTCTTATAAGTGACGACGATCAAGATCGCCCGTTTAAGGAGCACAATTAAGGAGGAAATTATATGGAATTAAATTTTTCTCTTTAATTACGCAACTATTTAAGATGATTCCGACAGACACTAATTTTGTGATCATTTTTGCAACACGATGATGTTCTGTCACGACCACGCGTTTAGGTAACGCGAATAGTCCGCCAAGTACGCGTAATTCCGTTCCACGAAATAATTAAAATGAATTGTTGCCTGTGCTACAGGACTTCCTAGGTCTCAACTTTCTAATAAGAGATTGATCGATTGCTGTATCTCGACTTAAATTCAAAGTTTGTTCATTTAATTAAAATCTTCCTGATTTTTAAATGAATGTATCAAGTTATTTCATGAATTCTGGAATTTTATTACAAGCTATGTAAGCTTATATTTTACTGAATATTTTTGAATGTAATATTATAATATACAGCTTGGTATAAACAAAAAATTGAGTAACTGCATATGTTATTAACTATGTTATATTATAATAACTATGTTACTCAATTTTCAATATTTAATTTAATTTATTATTATTGTTATAAAAAGACAATTTTAGCCATCGAGACAACAATCAGGCATCAGAATATGTGGACAGATAAAGTTTGAACAACATCGCTCGCGTAATATATTTTTAAACATTCCAAAAAGGAGAATGATAGTAATCGAAATTTGGTGTATTTATTTATGGAGATTTTGGATTTCTTTCAAAAGAGAATGACATTTTCTCGCATTGCTTTGTTGCAAAAAGTACTTGCCACGAAGGTAAAGAACGGACCAGCTATCGCTTCAAGGCCTGCATGCTACTTATACTTCGCAAAGGGATGTAATACTTGAATGCAAAAAAAGGCGAGTATGGTTTTGCATGCCTCTGCACGCTCGTACCTTTTGGAGCGTTTAAATCATATACCGGTTGCACCTGCGCTACAGGGAGTCGTCGCTTTTGAAACACTGTTGCAATATTATCTGATCCTTTCATCCTTCACACGACACGTCAGTCTTCCGTTTGATGAATATCGAACAGTCAGTTTTTAAGGCATCCTCTAATTGCTCCATCCAATCTCTCCAAAAAAATTCTCCAGATTATTTGCTGCGACTTTACATACGAATTAAAGGAATATTCTTCAGGTATTCAAATTAAATGATTATTTCTAGTGTAGAATTACGAACAGATTGATTTTGGTTACATTTTCTCGTATTCTATTAAAATAAGTTAAAAGAACGAATGTATATTGGATAAAGGAATAAAATTGAAAAATTTTGTTATTTAGATAAATTATAGAATTAATAGAAATCAGTGATGGGCAAGACCCTAGGCTTCGAATAAATCTGAAGTTTGCCGATATGTTTGTCTCTTTTCGTTATTTGGAAAATGTTCTAAAGAGGAAAGGAGATAGACATATCGGCAAACTTCAGATTTATTCGAAGCCTAGGGTTTTGCCCGTCACTGATAGAAATAAGTAATTTAAAAAATTAGAATGATATTAATTTAACTATACACAAATTAATTTATATTGCAACCAATATAAAACTGGTTAAAACCAAAAATATTCTGTGGAGAGGAACGTAATAATTAGCACAAGAATTTAAGTGATTATCAACATCGATATTTTCTCGTATCTTTCAAACTACCAACGATAAGTACGTCTTTTATTGTTCAAAATCTAAAACAGTTTACAATTTATAAAATTCGAAAAAGGACCTAGTATTAGACGTAGCATTACCATAACCAGCTCAGAACTTAATTGAGTCCATTCCCCGCACGACGATAAACGCGTGGAAGTATTCTGACTACTATTTAATCGTGCACGGCTAACGGTGCCTCTAATTTATCTACTCCTGTCTTCATTTGCAACCAGGCATGAACTTTTCCACGTCTTCCTTTCCAATTACACAGATGTGGCTGGTTCAGGACCATTATATTTATTTACTTCCGGCGTGATGTTTATTGACATTTAAATCGAATTCTTACTTCAATTTACTACTGTCTACTTATTGTACATAGTGTGCAATTCTATTTTATTATACAGGGTGTTCAAAAAAAAGCATTCAATATTGATATGGTGTATAGGGCACACTGTACTGAGTAAAAAAGCTTTAGTAAACATAGGTCCAAAGGTCAACCGTTTCTGAGATATAAACATTTTTGTTTGCTGGTATCATGATTGACTTACTACTGGGTTTTCGATATTTATAGAAGATTTTCCATGATTTTCCACCGCTCATTTCTGTACACGAAATTGAAAAAATGAAATTGACGAAATTGTCGGCACTTGAATGGGAACATTCAGAACGCAATTTATAAACACTGACATAAACATCGTATGCGATGGAAGCAAGTAAGTCAATCATGATACTGGCAAACAAAAATGTTTATATCTCAGAAACGGTTGACCTTTGGACCTATGTTTACTAAAGCTTTTTAAAATATAAAACAAGAATGTATATAAAACAAGAAGTTGCGAAGTGCGTTGAAATAATGTACATTGTTTTTTAAACTTCCCCGTATAATATAAAAAATTAAAAATAATAAATGGTGTTAATCTTTACTATTCAGGAACATTATTATAAATATAAAAAGTTATGACTATACCAAGTGGTTTGACACTTATGATTTGTCAAAAAGTGGAGTTAATCGATTTGTTCAGTGGACGGTTCGTATTTTAAATAAGTAATTTAATGTACTATAATTTTTCAATTAATACAGTAACCACGAAGAAATTCCTCGCGATAAATAATACTTATAGAAGTGGGGCACAAGCTAACCACGTTCAGGAACATTGTTCTCGACGATTTCCTCACTGGAGGAGGACATGCAAAGTTTGAAGGGAACAGCGACCAAAGCGCATCGGCATCAATTAGACCGAGTCACGAAGCGTTTCGCGTGCCATTGAGAAACTCCTGACTGGCTATCGCATTTGATTCGCCGGCTCGGTTGTAAATAGGAAGAGCGCATCCGCTTGTATCATTAGCCACGATAAGTGGAACGGTACACGGAGATAGAGCAAAGATATTCGATTACGGCGTATCAGCGAAGGATCTACGGGAACGTTGAATCGATTCAAACAAGGCGGACGACAAATAAATAGAAATTTACGGGCACAAATGGGCCGGTAAAGAGCGATTTAATATAGTTTAGAATAAGTGATACACGCGCAAAGATAGCTGTCGGTTACGGATAAACGATCAGGGATACCTGAACACGTCGAGGACAGAAACTGCTCGTGAGCCTTGTACAATTTTGCATTTGTAACGTGTTATCAAGCACGACATTCTCTGATTGAGTACACGGTGAATCACAGGATGTGTACTCTATCGACTGATTATGTTCTTTTGGGATTTACAGGATTTTTATCGATGATATATCGAGTGTATTAATTTAGCTCTCAAGAAATATTAATTCTTTTGGAAAATAATTATTCAGTAATATGATTTTCACTTGTCGTTTATGTAATACTTTTTTGCTTTAAGAGTAATAGTAAGTGTAATATTACAGCAAAGTCATATTCTCGGTCCCTGCTTGAACAAATATTGTTAATAATTAATGTAACTATTCTCAGAAATTAATTTTTAGTTATTCCAGCTAACAGATATAACAATATAGAAAAATTTCTCACGATTACTATGTTCGATTAATACTTATTCTGAACCGTGATTCTTATCAATATTTAATCGAAGACTGAATGTTATTATATGCATTGTAAATATTCAGTTAATTCGGAGATGTACATATGTATTTAATGCATTTTAAAGCTTTAAATTATTATACCAATGTTTTTCGAGAAAGTAATATTTCCGAACATGAAAAGTTGAGAAAAAGTAATCGTGAGATATTTTTCTATATTTTAATATCTATTGATTGGAACAATTAAAACCTAATATCTCCGATATAATTAAACATTTGTAATACATACAGTATCATTCAGTTGTTCGATTAAACATTAATAACAATTACGGTTCAGAACAAGTATTCATTCGAGACATTAATCGTGAGAAATTTGTCAATATTTTAATATCTATTAAATGCACCAACTAAATATTAATTTCTGACAATAGTTAAATTAATTATTAACAATACTTATTATTTAAACAATGATGGGGAATATGATTTTGCTGTGATATTAATGTTTCACGAATTATTTTCTCGATGGATTCAACGAGCCTTCGAATTAAGCGTCACGGGTTTGTTGTTCGCCCTTCCGCTTCTCTACTTCCAGAGGTACAAGCGATCCGCGACTCTCGACACAGGTATAATCCGAGGGGCGCGGTCTCATTCTTCGACGATCCTTCGGTCGATACGAATCTCGCGATCGCGCGTCCACATCTCGCGTCCCTCCCATTTTTGCTTGTGTAGTTTCCCTTAGTTATCGTAGCTTGGTATTGCTTGTGGGTACGTTAGTTTAGTCTAGTTAGTCTTAAGGCATATATCTTATTTAGTTTTAAGGCATGCGTGTACGAGAGTCTGTCCTCTGTCAAATAATTATTAATTATTTGTTCGATTCTTTTGTTTGTTCGTAGGTCCATATTGGACTCGCAACTTCGTTCTCCACTTCGGTCACTATTACTTCATGTGATAAGTGAAGTGACCAACTGTGTAACTGGACAGAAAGGTCGGTTGCCGTCCTCCTGGTGGATCTGTATTCAAGAGGAAGACAATCGGCTCCTCCGGATCGGTCCTCTACGCCCTGTATCCCGTCTGGTGTAGTCCAGGCTCCCGGCGCAGTGCAGTAAGTCCAAAGCGCAGTGAGACGGGTGCAAGTCGGGTCCTATCGTGGCTCCCAGGTGGGTGCAGGGTGTGGAGGACTGGTTCGGAGGAGTCGGTCGTCTTCCTCTCGAGTCCAGATCCAACAAGAGGAAACGGGACTGATTCAGTAAGTCCAGTTTCATAGTCGCGTCGCGTCGCGATCTCAAGTTAGCTTCAGCCTCTTAGTTTTGAAATAATTATTTGGCAGAGTCAGACTTAGACTTTAGAAATCGAAGGGAATTTGGATTTCCTTTGATTTTCATCGTTTCGTACTTAGTATTAAGCTCGTCGACTCTATGTAGTGTATGCATCTACGTATGTATACTCTATGTAGAGGGAGATCGAAGGAACTTTGATTCCTTCTATCTCCGGGTCTCCAGTCGCAGCAACCTCCACGTGGTGAGACCTGGTAATTGCTATTATTCGTGACGAACAATCCTTCGTCACGAATAATAGCGAGCGAATGGCTGCGAACTTGGAATAAGATCTTTAAAGATAAAAAGTGCAAAAGTGTAAAGTGTAAAGTGCAAAGGTGTAGTGTAAAGTGCACAAGTGTAAAGTGTAAAGTGAAATAAGATTTAGATTAGCAGGGACAACATGAAGGAGCAGTAGCTGGTGTTAGTGGTCCGTAATGGGGATGGTTTCTGTGCATTTGTCGTATAAAAATTTGTGCGTATAAGGAGATTTTACTGTAGTAACAAAGAAATGTTCCGTTACAATTGGGTTTTAGTGGGTCACAAACCAATGAAGGGATTTTCTGAGAAAAGAATGTCCTGTCGTGGAAAATCATTAAGTATGGCAGAGCAGGTGGCGGTTCGCGCTCCAACTCTTGCGTGTGCCCGAAGTTTGTAATTTTTTTGTCGATTCAGATGTATGGTAAATGGATTTCTGCCTCTTGGTCCGAAAATCGTCATTCGGGTAATATTGATTGCTGCTCCATTTCAGGTTACAATATACTGTCCTGTAGAAATAATATAATATATATGTATTTACATATATAATACATAATACGAATACGCGCTTTGGGTAATTCTTTTGTAGATAATCTATAGAACTATTTCTTAACATTAATTTAAATTAAAATTGGCAGCTCCAACTTTATAAATTTATTAAATACGAGAGATATGTTATATACATAGGATCAACAAATAGTTCCAAGAGTAACTTTATATCCCCTGAAACCAAAGAGAAATAAAAATCCAATTAATCAGAATAAAATATTATAAAATAAAATGAAATAGAAATTGTATAAAAACTTCAAATATAACGTTTATCATACAATTGGATTGTAAAATCATTAACCTTCTTCTCCTCAACATATCCACCGTGACGATACCGAAGTAATTTCTACAAATGACAAACAGCAAATCTGAACTTACCAAATGAGATCCAACAAACAAAGCGGTTTTCCACAACTGTGTTACATACGGTCACCTAAATCTCGAAGAGCATACTTTGCCCCACAAGATAAAGGACGAGCGGCAAAGAAGAGTCCCTGAAGTGCAGCGTCGAGATTGCGCGAGGACGGAGCAGAACGAGAGTGTTCGTAGAAGAAGAAAGTGGAAGACTTGCCAGTTTGTCGAGCAGAGTTATGCGAGCGCAACGACGTAAATATGCGCCTTTGCCGTGCTTTGGCGCGGCTGTGAAGACCGAAGAAGGCGCGCGACGTGAGGAAGAGTGAAGAAAGAGGAGATAAAGGAAGCTCTCGCACGTAGGTACAAGGCAGAGGCTTCAAGACACAAAAGGCTAGGCGAGGAGGAAGGTGGTTAGGAGCTAGTCGTAAACAACTGTCGAACACAATCTCCTAATGCACGCCTCTTCTTTGGCACGCGGGACACCCCCTCAACCCCCTTGGACTGGCTCCCATCCAGATCGTACAGCTCCGTTCGGTAATAGGAAGTTATATTCGCGGGATTCACGAGATCTGTGCCGCCTCGAACTTATCGTTCACCCCGTTGGTGTTTTTCTTTCTTGTTTTTTTTTCTTTTTTCATTTGCCAGGGTACACAGAGGATACAGACTTGTAAACATAGGATTCATCCCCGTAAAATTTATATTGATGGAAACGAACGTCGTTCTGCTAATACATTGAATTTCATTCCCTTAGATGGAAACGGAGAAGGCGGTCTTCGGTCTGTCGTAACTCTAGATGGAGATGTCGACGTTCTTTTACGATGCAATTACACTATAGATAGATAGAGAAGTCTATAGAAAGATGGGTTGCAATGAGGATGCATTTTAGTCACGAACGTGTCGTGGCTGAGACCTTAAATTATTAAGCTGTAACCACGTGCTTTACCGTTGGTACCTCGAGCGAATATATCTTTTTTAATGCAAAACTTTATTTAGCAAGAAATGCTTTGTAAACATATTAACACATTCGCGATCGCTGACGTGAATTCATGTCACTTCAAATTCTGTTCGTGGTCATGAAAAAATTATGAAAATTTTGTTACTTTATACGTTACATATTTACAACATTGATATTTCAAAATATATTTCGTGATTTGTACCTTTGCTATAACGGTGGAAATTTGCAATGTCCAGCTTCAGAATTATTATTTTCGTTAGTACTCGGTATAAGAAACGTAAAATATCTCTCGGTCGCGAACGCGGTAATAGCGTTTGTATTTCACTTTTGCGTAAATTTGGATTTCTAGTATTTATAAAGTCTTCTAATGCGATTTAGACTCTTCTTTGGAAATCGTTTTCCTACGATGGAACTGTTCAAAGAGAAGCGAAAATCGAGAAAACATTTTTTTATAAATCACCTAGGGGACGTTTCAAATGAGATTACTTATGAAGATAATAAATGTGTGTATTGGAGTTTGAAATTAATCCATTTAATAATTTTTAATTCAGTATCCAGTTGTCTGAAATTTATACGTCTGCATCGCTATAAGATAATAACTATGACACGGCTGTTACAGTTTTTTCGTCGGTCTGCGAAAACAATAAGAAAAATGAATTCTTCGTAAACAGAGGATTCCCCCTCGCACAGTTTCGCATTGATATTCGCAATCGGGGAGCTAATGTATCGGGCTTTATTTCTTCTGCAGCAGGAGCGATTCCTTTGAAAATATTTTAATATCAGTATTCCTCAACGTAATCTGCGTTTGTCACAATTTTCCCTTCCATTTCTTTCGCTACGTGAAATAAACAACTACTCGTAAAACAGTCTGTCGATTCTTCCTTTCGAAATCTAATCAACGGAGGTGCTTTCTTATTCAGCACGATTATATATAGCAGGTACTTAAATTTTTTGTAATCTATCTAACCTTCCAAGCTTTGCTCCAACCTCATATCTTCCCAAGGACATACAACAGGGCTTGCATCGTTGAAAGGAAAACTAATTTCCGTTTCTAATAGTATCCAGGATATTGAATCCTGCTTTGCGTGATTATTCGATTCGTCATGTACATTATTTAATCCAATTGCAAAACACTGCGTATCAAGACGATGTTTTTTGTCATAGTGTAACAAATCGCCTTTATCCGTGAACAGCGTTTCGCGTAATCGATTCGTCGTAAAACGTAAACGTGTTCCGTTGGGGATCCATCCGAATCCAAAAATCGCAACTAATGGGGTACGGGCGCGTCATCTGAATTCTGTTTCAGGAAACAGCAGCGATATATCCTCGAAATGTTGTCTAGTTTGTTAAAGTCGCGATTTTTCACACGCACGCGTGCATGCCCGATTCCTTACACGTCGGTCAATTGGAAACACTTGTCGGCAAAATGTATCTCCACTGGATCTATTAATAACGCAGCAAAATGAAACCAGTCTCCGCATGAATGCAAGAACACGATTTTTGCGTTACGGTTACCCTTCGATGCTGATTACCTGGCTTCGGCAGGTACGCCTCGTTTGCTGTTGTAAACATCGATCATCGTTTTGAGAGGCAATTGCCTGTTCGGGACTTTTATTGAGCCGGCGCGCAGCCACGGCTGATATGTTATCAACATGGCCAACTGGCAAGAGAGAGCAGAAAAGAAATTGATACGTCTAGAATTACTTTGCGATAGCTCCAGAAGATTAGTATAACGTGTACTCGGTAGCTCGGAAACGTTGATCAATCGTTCGCAGATACGTTTCCTGTCAATATTATCGGTGTATACAAAGTGTTTTGTATATCGCGAGCACATCAACATTTCCGTTGCTTACAACATTGCCAGAAAAATGTCGATGGAATTATCTGCATCGAAAGGATAAATGTCGTGGTTAATTTGTTTGCTGTCGATATGGTTTTCTTGAGTTGTTCTTCAACATTTAAGTGTAAACATGAATCTATCGTTAGAAGAACTTTAATTGCAATTCCCTTTAAAATTTTAATAAGAGAAAAATGTGCTATTTATTTTAATTACTATTACTGTTATTTGTACTTCCATAATTATTTAATTTTGAAATGCTAAAGAAGGTACCTTGGTCCTTTTAGTTGATAAATGAGAACATTATTAAATCATCTGACATTATACGTGGAAGGTTCCATCGCGCTCGGTAATTTCCTCACCGAGTTACATCAAAGAATAGAAACTTAGCAATAACCATAGTTATACACATATAAAAAAGTCCATAAATCTATGCAAATTCGAACAACATAAAATCAGCTGTCATTAAAGGTGGAAAGTTACATATGGATCAGTAAACTCCTCGTCAAATTACATCGTATAATAGGAATTTTGCGATAACAATAGTTATAAACAATAAAGAAATTCATAAATTTTTGCAACTGTGGTCATTGCGCGAACCTCTCCAGCAGCAAAATGTAAGAGGTTTCATCGATTTCATCGATTTCAGGCCAAACATACGTGAAATATTACGCTTTTCGCGATAAAAACTGATATAAAGTGGTAAAAAATAAGACAAGGACAAATGTTTTGTTATGGAACCAAATGGTAAATGCTCTTCCAGATGCAAGAAGTTTCAATCCGATTGGTCCATCCGTCTTGGAGTAAGAAGCAAGATAAAACTGTTCTGTTTTTTTTTTTCCAAAAAAAACGGATAAAAAATGACAAATTACAAAATGTTTTGTTTCCGGAACCTAGTGGAAGAAATATTGTACAAGATGCAAGAGGTTTCATTCCGCTTGGTCAAGCCATCTCGGTGTAATCGGTGAACATACCTTAAAAAAAAAAAAAAA
>NC_071977.1:20749035-20763207 GCF_026283585.1 Hylaeus volcanicus
AAAAATGTCGAATTGAGTAACCTCCTGCTTTTCGAAGTCGGTTAAAATTTAATTTCTGTTACACACGTCTACTAAAAATAAAATCAATGAATGAATTCATGTGTATTGGTAGCATGGTTTTCCTCCCTCCCAAGCAACGTGTCACAAGAATTACAGAGGGTAGCATACTTCAAATATAAATAAAATACTATCCTAACAATTACTCCCTTCATTTACATATATGATACAAGGTGTCTCACTTACCCTCTACAGGTAGGAAACCCTTGTCCAATCACCTTCAATAATCTCATCAAAAGATGTACCAACTTAAGAAACAAAATTTTGCTTATCAACATCTGAGCCGTTCATTGCACAAATCGGTTAACTCCATAATTGAGAAATGCGATGAAATATAAAAAGTTATGACTATACTAAGTGCTTTGACACTAAAATTTAAGGTTTTCCAAAAAGTAGAGTTAATCGATTTGTGCAGTGAATGGCTCATCTATGATAAAGGCCACGATTTTTAAACCACCCTCGTATCTTTAACCCTGAAAGCATTATTCTTCGTGTCCCTCGAGTACCTAGGGCGAACGCGTTGGAATCCGGACGAATTCGATTGAATTGCAGGTTGTTGCATAGACAGGATCGGAACACGGTCGCGAGAAACTCGGTTAACCTCGGGTTACGAGGAATCCCCGACTTTTCCTAGGCCCTCCACCCTCCCTAACGTGCACAGAGCACAACGAATACGTGGGAGAAGGCGGGTGAATGCCCGTAGGTCGGAGAGGATGTTAAATCGTGCGGTAAATTCGCTTGCATTTCACTCTCTGCCGAAGGAGTCTCAAGTAATATGTCGTCGTCGTCGTCGTCGTCGTCGTCGTCGTCGTCGTCATGGAGGGTGTAAGAGGAACTTGGAGCTATTGGAACGGGGTCGAGTCGAAGGTCTCGAGGGTGGTACTGGGGCTGGAAGGTGGAAGTGGAGAGAGGGTTGGAAGTCTGATCAGTTTATAAGCGCACATTGAGTTATTGGTAGCTCATCTGCCCTGTCGATATCCGGCTGGATGGCTCTTCTTCGTGCTCTCGCTGACTCTTCTCTTCTGCCGCGAAAAGAAACCACTCGTCCACCGACCTCCTCGGAATAAAACTTGATCCTTTTGTTGTTTCCGTCGCGAAAATAAACGCTTGATCAATGCTTGATAGCATTATTGCTGGAACTTCCTGGCCAATCGATTAATCATTCTTGTAAATCGGTGTCTTCAATCTCTGATGCATTAGATGCTTGCTATGAATCTGATTACATAAATGCAAAAATCCACGATGACGGAGATCCTGCATCCTTAATCTCTGAATTTCCCGTTTCTCGTCACGTAATTGTTAATGTAGTATTTTCCATACTCTATTTTCAATATGCATGTCACATTTTGTTGTTCCATAGTGTATACTATTTTATATTCTTTTATTATCCTTTCTGTGTTGTATGCTTTCATTTGCCAACCATATTTGCAGTTACTATAATAATGGAGAATAAAGTCGTCCTTGTTCATGCCACCACACATGCACCCTTGAAGATCCAATTGGTGAACAGAAAATAGCAAGAGTTTCTTAGAATAATCGATGACAAGTAAGACCAAGGTATCATACTTTATCGTCGACGTTTATTCGATTGAACAGTTATATTTCTATTAATTTTATAATTTAAATACCAATTTAACGAGTATTAAATTAATTGATTTTTTCTTTATTATCTGAAACTATTATCGAAATAATATTATCTCTGTTGAGATTACGATTAAATGACCCAAACAAATAAATAATGACGTTAACATTGAATGAACAGGTTCCTTTTAAATGTGTTACATCATTGAATAACCGTTATTAGTAATCAGAAATATATAAATATCGACATCTTTTTTAAGGACATGAATTTTAGATTTCCTGTATAAATTACAATTTGAAAGAAGTATGTTTCGCGACACAACTGTTACGCCTGCAGTATGATTGCGCACGATGGCAGACGAACATGATGGCAGCATCCTCTCAGGCAACGAGACTCTACACGCAAGAGTAGTTTCAGTTGCATGCTTACAGGCGCGGAAGCCAGTACCATCTGTAGGAAGAGACTATCGATCTCATTGGTACATGGTCTCATCGAATTTCGTTTACCGTGGGGATTCTGCAAAGGACCACCATGATCGAGGCAGTAAATTTGAGGATTTTGGCCCTCCTCGAGGTATAAATTTAGCTCCGAATCATTCGCAAGTTGGACGATCTGTTCCTCTAGCAAAATACTATTTCGAAGGAAACCATACTCGTCTGAGTCTACAATAATTTCTACATCGATGTCTTTCTAATCTTTCTAAATTGATATCACAATTTCGTGAATGGGAAAGGTACAATAAATTTGTATGCATTGCAATACTGCAGTGTTATGCTAATTTGTATTACCTTTCTACTTTATTGAATTTTGTGTATTGTATCTAAAAGTTTCTTCAGCCTTATACCTATCTTTTGTGATTAATTATTAATATACATTCGACAGGGAAGAAAAATATTTCTCTAAAATGATAATATAAGTGTTCTTAGACAGTGATGGTATGTCGTGATGTCTTTCATATTTACTTTTATTTTTTTTTCCTTCTATAATCTTCGGTCTTCAAATTTCAAATAAATATTTAAAATATTACATATAAAATATTTCCTCTAAAATGATAATACAAGTGTTTCTAGATAGCGATGGTATGTCGTGATGTCTTTCATATTTACTATTAATTTTTCTTTTCTTCTATGACCCTCAGTATTCAAATTTCAAATAAATTCTAATTACACTCGCACAAATTAAATTTAAGTTTCGCAGTGATAGTCTACAATAAAGTCTCACATTTACGTTCTCATACTGGAAGCATTTTTTCACGAACAAGAATCGAGAAGTTAAGCCAGGAATTTCCAGTGGTGTTTGTTCAACCCTGTTTCTTTCACCGTGAAATACATCGCTGATGGGTTAAGTGATTTACATATAATAACTCGGTTCGCCCACGTAAGAGAAGTAGCCTGCGTTATGCATACATTCACGCACGTGCGTTCGACACGTTTAAAGTGGCCGATTGAATATGCGGGACGCTGATGCACGCTGAACGCGTCAGGACAGATCTGAAATAATTGGACGTGGGCTGGACACGGAGATTGAAGTACGAAAAAAAGAAGGATCGTAAAATACCTGACGCGACTGGCTCTAAACTACGGCTATGGCACCGATAACTTTCGAGATATGGAATGTGATTAAACATTTTCTTGGGGTATTATGCATACATTATAGATGCAAATGATAGTACCGAAAAAAATCGAAAATTTAATCATTCTATACAAGCAAACTGTATTTTCATCGACTGGAAGCTTATGAACGTTTCTACTTGGCATCTGTTATAGTATTCGTGGTGGTCTATAACATAGAATACAATTTTTGGTAGTGAATTATAATGAAATACTGGAAACACTATTTTCTTATGTTAAAAATCTAGTTCTCTATTGTAACTAATTAACTGATACACAATTTCTTCTTCAAAATTATTCTTGATAGCTTGTTCTTTTACCAAATAATTTCTGTTTAAGGTGAAGATTATTTGCATACGTTCAGTGCATCAAAGAAAAAATAAATTCGAGTCATTGTACTCGTACGATTAAAAAAATAATAAAGATCTATTTAGTAAAGGAACAAGTTCAAAATAGAAAGAGCATACTTGAATTCTAAATTCTTTGAGAAGGATCATCCCAAGCACTCCGTTACTAATTACGACGTACAAATTACTAGCAAAGACAGAATACTTGCAAAGAAGAAATAAATTTAACTGTTTGAAATCATAGGTTGGACATAATTTCTCGTTTATGACAAGAAAGACGTTATCTGCTCGGGTCGTATGCGAACGAGTTCTTCCTGGATCGAAGTCACCGTGACAACGACGAAATAAATTGTTGTTCCACGGTCTTTCATCCGTAACCTTGGAACATTTCCGGGTGTACCGGCCTCCAAGCTCTCAAGGTGCCATTCGGCCATTGTACAACCCTGTTAGGGCCGTCTATCACGCTTTGCCTACCGACAGATGTTCGCCTCCTAATGTATGCACGTGTCAACGTATCTGCTCGTGCTCGCCTCTACTTCCTGATAGATCGTAATGTGCGGGTGGTAGAGATAAACGGTACGCTGTGAGTTTGTTGGAAGAATGGTCGTTGCCGTGGAACGAAAAGGGCCCAACCAGTTGACGAAGGGAGAAACGTGGATTTAACAAAGATGCATACAATGGGAACAAACGTCTTCGTGGGAATTCATTCATTTTACATGACATAATTTTTCATGCGAGGATTGTTTAGTCGAGACGTAACGCTACTTTTTCTTTCTTTTTCTATACTTATAGTCAGTCCCATAAATAATAATCCCACTAATGACCCTCTTTGTCTGTTGAAGAAATTGATCTAAATTAAATGATTGGTTTGATGTTTCCAAATAAATTTTTCATTATAAATATATACTTGTGTAAAGTTTATTCGTGTACATATTTATATCAAAACGTGTTTGGAAATATCAAACCTATTATACCATTTCGATAAATTTCTTCAATAGACGTAGAGGATGCGAATACTTATGGGACTAACTGTATATTAATATTCATATGATTCTTATACTCTAGATTTTAAATAAACCCCAATCACAGTAGAATAAACTAAATCAAATTTTGCTTAGTTGTCAATTTTTACATTTCTCTATGGAAGGTTGTAGTTGTTCTATTATTAAACTGAATGTGAAATACTATTGCTATATTATATTTTTCGGAATACCTACTGCATAGATTTTACATATGATTGCTATATTAGCCCTCATTATAAAACCCACAGTCAAACGACGACACATTGAGATGTGTAAACGTGACGTTTTAGACTCATTAAGATAGTAATTTCAAAGTGGTGCAGATATCTAGTTGGATCAGTATGGTAAAGAAAAGGTCTCTCACTGGCAGAGGAAAAATGAAATTCGTTATTCATACGAGACAATGTCGATGGATCTAGAAGATCGTGCGACTCCGAGATCCTTCACCCATTGTCCACGAAGCATCTGCGCGATGTTAATTAATGTTAAGGCACAGTGTAAGACAGACACGTTTGCCTGATCTCGATCGAAAGATCGCGATATCATTGTTTGTCCCGAATTGCATATTCAATGGCTTCGAGAAACAATTATAATCGTTATCCGTCTCAAGCCTATTCGTGGCTATCTCAATCCCATTCCGCGTGTGCAACCGTGGAAAGTTCGAGATAATTTCGTCCAATTAACTCCTCGCTCTGAAATGTCAGTAACTGACTACAGGGAGCTTTTTCTTAGATTTATCGCGATTCGTGCAAGGACCTTCCAATTGCGATCTGTGCATTCGTGAGAGTATTACAATGGTTGGAAAATTGTGGATAATTCAAAAAGAACTTGGGGAAAACATTCAAGCGTTATATAATATAAATGAATTGACAGTTTTTAGGCAATTATGTTTGGTACGCTGATGAATACAATTATTTAATATTCGATGGTTTGGAAGAGAGATAGTGGATCCCTTGTTAAAAATATTCACATCACACTTTTCCATGCATTGATACATTAATCTTGTAGTAGTAGTCATTTAAAAATAAAATTTTTTCCTAAAATTTGTCAGTATTTTACTTGTATGAAAAAGTGCATGTTGTGAAGTGTAAGTTTTTTCTGTAGCACATGCACCAATTCCAAAAATTAAGAAATACAGATATGCTTATTTGGATATAATACTTAATATATACATATACGTTTATTTAAATACGAATCTTAATATTGCATGTAAAATATAATAGTTCAAATTATGCAATTGGTGGTTGAAATTATAACCTTAGCGTCACTTCTTCTAGGGTCAAATTAGATCCTTCTCAAACTTAAATCTGATTAAGCTTGAATAAGACATATTTGCTACAAAATAACAGACAAAATAGTAGTAGTACTAGTAGTAGTAGTAGTAGTAGTAATCTCTTTATTTTATTATCATCTCGATATATATAGGATTAGCGCTTCCTATTAATACGATACACTTAATGAAATTAACCTTATTCTAAATCGAGTTGGAAATTTGTATTCTAAATTCTCCTCGCTTATCAAGTACCTAATAATTAATATTCTTATTCCTACTACACAGTTTTTGTCAACAAATCGTAAATTTTTTATCTGAGATCGTAACAAAATTATAGTCTTTTATTTATTCCTTCTATTCTCTTTGATCTTTTTTCTTGCCTCTAGAATCATGTTCATCCACTTAATTCCGGTATCCTTTTCGAACAGACAAAATAGTATTACAGAATATAAAAGATTTCTTAGAGGATAATCCCCAAGACGACTCAATACACGATATATTACAATACCCACAACCAACTCAACATATTATAAACCTAACCTCGACATTCTAATCGCCCATACTGCGATTGAAGCTACATTAAATACCTGATTTAAAAAAGAAACACCCCAATCAAATCTCGCGCAACGTTAACAGTCCTATAACAGCGTCGCAGAAACAGTCGGTCGCCGAAAGGAACGTCTCGTCGCTCCCTTTTCATTCTGTCCCTCAATTTTGTTTAAGCTGCCAACTCCGCAGGGTCCGTGAAACGCCAGAATGGAAGAGTTCAATTCCGTATGCAAATGCGCCGGCTCTCACGACATTTCGCGCGGCGGAGGACCCCCGGCGGCCCGTCGTCGGGAATTTGAAAAGCCACCACCACCTGAGAACGTGTCAATCGGCCGACATAATTCGATTTGAATAATGAACGAACGTCCCCTATGCAAATTTCGTCTATTATGGAGGGTCCCTGGTAACGGTCCTTCGTGCGACGTTATTTCACGCGACGCGCGCCAACCTTTCTCGAGGACCGCGCCTTCCAGGTACAAATCCTCTCGATAGCGCGACGACAGTTTCACGATGTCGTTATTCCGCCCTGGGCCTTGTTTAACCGAGCGAGATCGCGGCTGCGAATTTATCAACCAAACCGACGAAGGATCGCGATGTGTGCCTGATGTCGCGAGCAAACAATAGGTTCGTAAAGCTGGTGGATGCGATCGTTTGTACACTGATAGACATAATTATACGACATCCCATTTATTTAAAAAAGGAATATGTATAAGCTTGTATACGTAGCATGAATGATGATGGGATGAAAGAGTACTATTCGCGAACTCCATCACAATGTAAAGAAATACAAAGCGTCGAAGCATTTCCAAGAATTGTAATGTTTGGTTTCTTCTGTAGGACAAAATTATAAGACATTAATGTTAGTCGACTACAGACAGTCGTTGAATCTAAATGTATTCGTGTGTTTCGTACTGTGAAGTCTCTATTATAGTGATTTTGTTAGTATATAATAGAAAAACATTAAAACTAAAATCATGCCACGTGGTAAAGTTCTAACTGAAGAGGAAAAAATGTGACGGAAAGTGCTTTTTACTGATGAAAAGAAAATGAATTTAGATGGACCTGATGATTGGAAATATTATTTTCACGATTTACGAAAACAAGCAAAAATTTTAAGTCGCCGTCAATGTGGTGGAGGATCCGTGATGTTATGGGCAGGCATCGGGTATAATGGGAAGACCAAAATCAAGTTCATTGATGGGCAGAATGAAAGCTACTGGTTATTTAAAACTAGTACAAGAGCAGATTTAGAATTATACTGAACGAGTGGCTGGAGAAAACTTAATATTCCAACAGGACAATGCAGCTGTTCATACAGCTAAAGTTGTAAAAAATCATTTTCAAGCTCAAAATATATCAATTCTAGATTGGCCAGCACGGTCTCCGGATCTCAATATTATAGAAAATGTGTGGGGTCAGTTGAGTAGAGGAGTATACGAAGGTGCCAAACAATATAATAGTCTTAATGATTTGAAAGTAGCAATTCTGAAAGGTTGGGAAGACTTAGATCGAAAGAATATAAAACATTTATTTAAAAGTCTACCGAAACGAATGATCGAAATTGTTCAAAGTAAAGGAGGCTCTACACATTATTAGTATTTCAAAATGTGTATAAATTTTCAGAACGTTTGTACATTCTCTTTTTATTTTAAGCAGTGTCTTATAATTATGTCCAATCGAAATTGTATTATTTTCGAATAAATTAGATATGTTTTATCATTTTTCGCAAAATTTGTAAAGTTGTTATTAAAAAATAAATCATTTTCTTTTGACGAAGTGTATTTTAATATAAATACATTATTAAGTGCCTAAACCAATATTTTTCGGGGTGTCTTATAATTATGTCCACCAATGTACTTGGTAGCTTAGGTGACATTTCTTAGTTATTCTCAGTTAAGTATGTTATGGGCAGTATGTATTCAGAAATTGCAGGGTTAGTTATGTGTGTATTTGAGGGGGGAAGGGGGTGGTAACATTCACCATGTATGAAGTGGTTAATTGAAAAAATATTGAATTTGTAACATGTGGTTGGATCAATTGTTTCCAAGTTTGTTGAATAATACTCAATGCTAAATAGTATTCATAATTATTTTTAGATGTAAAAATTAGTTATTTTAACCGTAAATCATTCCATATTTATTTGATTTATATTATGACTTACGTATGTATAGAAATGTTGAACATGTAACTCATAGTGGTTGCTAACGGTTTACAAGCTGATGCAACGATAAATAAATACACTTATATAAAACTTGTTCGTGAAATAACCAATAATTTTTACCAAAAGGTGAATTATCTCTAACAAATCCTAGTGCAATAGAAATGAAAGTATCATAGGAAGATAGAAAGGATAATTCAAAGTTTTAAATCAATAAATATCATCTCCTTTGAAAATCCAAAAAGCATACCTCTCTTTAAAACAATTTCACTTACTACACTCACAGTGCAGCGAATAAGTTTTATTTCCTTCTAAACTGTACATCATTAATATTATTTGTGGGCAATTAGTGGACTGTGGATTGCATGCGTTTATGACGTACGTTGGTATGAAATGGATATGCAGATCGTGTGCACAGTATACCTCACATGTATCATAAAATAAAACAGCAATATTAATATATCATTCTGCACAACTTGATTCTATATCGCATTCACTTACCATATGGATTTCAGATTTGCATAAATAATGACCGCATAAAATCCCCGACTAATTACTATCTAGTAATTAATATTTCAAACGAGCTCCCTTATGAATAATATACAAATTTAATTATCATGACCGACTACTCTAAATCTCGCTTAGCTTTATGTTCGTTAATTTAGCCAATGATTTCCGTCATTTCACTCTGGATAAATCCTAACGAGAATTTTATTCGACGAGACGATGAAATTAAAACTCGAGAGGTATTAAAACTCAGGAACTCTGTTTAAAATTCCGAATCTGCAATGTGTTCTACGTCATCTGGCGATGAATATGGTTGTCGTTGAGTAGGATCGACGATTAAAACGCGCTAGTTTTTATTGCGGCGCGCCTTCGATCGTAAAGATGCGAGAGATCCAGAGGAGTGGACGAACAGAGGCAGGTGCTCTATAAATGATACGCAGATGTGAGCAGGGTGGCCGATCGTAATCGTTTCAGGGCAGAAATTGATAAAAGATATAGGAAACATTTAATTAGTACGGTCGGACGCGTTACGCGCGCGATTGCTTCACGAAAACGCGATCAAAATAATTACACACACGGCAGCGTGGCTCTTTCCTTGAGAAATGACTCTTCGATTTATGGCTTCCGCGTGCGATGCTAATCGGATTATGCCTTTCGAGAAACTCGTCGTAATCCAATTAAGGATTAAACTTCTCGCATTGGCCTCGACGGTGCTGGTGTTTTTCTCGTCGTTCCTGGGACTGACTTCTAATGAATAACGATATGTTTACCATCGCCGAGCTAGGTTGATGTAGTTGTTCCTATTACCTTTTTACTTCGTTACGAGCAACAGACGATTTAGTGACGGCGTTTCGAGTTCATAATGAATTACATCGTTTGCAAAATATCGTTTGATCGTTAAGTCTAAATACGAAGCAGCAAAATATTCAGTATTAAGTCATACAAGTCTATGAATATTATGCTACTTGAATGTTTACTATTAGTTTATCCATGGCATACTTAAATTCTTATTCTTGTTACATTAAATCTTGATTTCTCGAGAACCTTAATATGAATTGAAAACTTAATTAATCTAATATTTATATATTTATCGTTGAGAATCCTATTTTAATACAACTTATTAAATAACTATTCAGTATAGAGTTAAAATAAAATAGTCCCCTTTCTCCTCAAGACTTCTAATAATTTGATAAACAACTAAACACGAAAATAAATTATACAAAACCCAAAATATGCAAGTGGTCAAAAATCAAGGTTCAGCTAAAGTGCTGCTACCAAATGCTAGCGAACCTAACCTCAACGTGGAATTCCACGTTCGCGAATATTTTCAACAAAATGTAACTCCCACGTCCTTATCCGACTTTCGTGAACGCAGTTTGCTATGCTTGGCGAACGAAGCGATTTATCGTCAAAGTATCGTCAACTTCACCGCGAAAACATCGTAGATTACGCATTCAATCGACAGGGAAGGGGGTGAGAACATCCCTTTAGCGATCGTGCGTGGTGGCACACGCCGTCGATGCTTTCAAGGATCCCGTGATAAGCAATAAGCGAGCCAAGTCAGGATAGCGAAATACTTTCTCGCGTGTTGTACGCGTAGGCACGACAATGGACCCTGATGAATGTCCGTATACATTTACATGGGAAATGCCCTCCACGCAGCAGTCGCGAAGAAGGTTACGTTGTATCGCGTGCGAAATTTTCCGTCTTGAAAATTTTGGATGTCATTTAATATTCTGCAGTGGTTGCTCGAATTATCTTTAAAGAGACTGCGTTTTGTATCTTTCCGCTATAGGATATTTCTCACCTTCCACTATTTATAATTGCGAGATGAGAGATAAACATTTTTATTCGCGTTGTCTGTTAAACAAACATTTGAGTGCAAACTGTATGATAAAAGAACGCTGCATATTGAAGTGATAATGGAATAATTTCTTTTGGAAAGTACGGAACAAGGATTTCTTAACTCTTTGCGGCACAGGAATTCAGGTCATAAAATAGACCCATGTTGCACAGGAATTTTATTGCGTTTTAAATGAAACAAAATTGTTATATTTGTATTAATAAAGGTATCACGCATATACACATGCAGCTATTGCAAAATTTCGAGGTGGAATTAAAAATGTCCCACCATGCATTACGGTCCATTAAAAAGGTGGGACACTTTTAATCCCACCGTACCCCAAAGAGTTAAATAAAATTCATCGAATGAAAGCAATTTATTATTGAGAAGTATTAAAACGTCCTATGAAGATCTAAACGAATATGCTAAGAAATTATTTAAATTGTCCTACTGCCTAAAAAGGTATCCAATTATCTCACAAGTAGTTCTCACCTAGAGTGTGTTTTATATTAATCAGAACAAACCGAAAACGTAACAGAAACGGTTTGAACAGCGCACGTGCAGGTCGACTTTAACGGTCTACCATAAAGAGAAAGTTCTGACCGGAAGTCGGTGGCGGTTTACGTCATGAAGGGTGGGTGAAACCGTGTGGATGATGACAGTGCCAAAAGGGGTGGCGATAGAATGGGTTAGAGCAAGCGAACAAAATCGGACCACGTTGGTGAAAGAGAGCGGGAGAAACAGAAAGAGAGAGTGAGGGAAATGGCGAGGGCGGAGAATGGGACAAAAGCGTGGGGGTAGTTTGCGCGGGGTGGAGAAAGTGGATAATGGAATTTCGAGGGCGAGAGTTGAGGACAAAATGGCTGGCACGCTCGGTGCTTTCAGAACGAGAGAATGAGAGGGTGGAATGGCTTGCAGTCGGAGGGGTTGCAGGTTAATTAATTCCGGGACATAAACCCACCCCGCCTTGGCTCCCTCTTTCTCTCTCCAGCGAACTACGAGCTGTCGTTCTGCATAGAGAACACGGCCCCGCTTCATAAACTATTATCAAGCGCAAGGTCGCGTTTAAATTGTGCCACTCAGCACAGTTTAAAGGGACCGAGTCGAAAGGATGTTTAAAATGGGATCTAATGAAATCTATCGTTTACATAAATCATATAAAGTAAGTTGTTAAGAAGAAAGGTCAATTTTTTTCTTCAAGATTGAACGTTCTTCAATATTTTGACCTCGTAATCTGCAAAACGTCTTTACATATAAAAAGGCCATGTACACTGCATAATATGCCCCTTTGAATCATGCAACTTTTGTATACAAAGTTTTTTCATGAAATGCATTAGAAGTGACTCAAGGTGAGCAAGTTACGTGGACTACCATGTATATTTACAATTACAATATGTAAAATAACTTTGAATTAATTAGAATGTATCTATATAGCATATGTGATTAATAATTAATCATGTCGACTGCACGAAGGTCGAAGGAAGAACGAGACTAAAGAGGAAATCAAAGGAATTGAAACAAACGCTCCACTAACACGTATTAAAATTGCTAAAACTTTAATTCCGTGTAACTTCGAAACTACATAAGCTATGTTTATAAATAAACAATCATTGAAAGCGACGATTCCTCCCCTTTGAAATGCTTCCTGTTTCGTACCAATTCGACTTTCCGTTTTGATAATATTGTCGTTAGAAGAGAGGTCTAATTTGTTGAGTCCCACTATCTCCCCCTCTCGGTCGCACACTCGGACCTCTCCCTCGCTCTTCCGCACTGACCTACCCCAAGCACGTCACGTGTGCGGTGGTCAGTGACACGTGCTGAGCCGGCAGTTTTTTTTTTTGTTTACTATCGGAAGTAGTAGTGCGTACGCATTTCCAAGAATTTAAGTGGGTCAACGTAACTAGGAAATTCCTGAATGGGAAACTTTGAAGCCTTGTATCTTCGGAACCATTTGAGATATCGACTTCTAACAAAGCGCGTTATCGAAAGCATCACTTCTGCTATCTACCAAGTGTAACAACTATTATACAGGGTGTCTCTAAAGTACAAACGCACAGAAAATTTTAATAAACATTATAATAGCTAATAAATGTTATATACGAAAAATTGTTCTTATTTCTGTTGTAGATCGGGATAGGTATATGATGTTGAATGAGCATTACTCCTTCTTTCCTTATTATAAGTAGTATTCGGATATAAGGTTAAGAATACATATCACACATTACTCGAGTGCGTTCTAAAAAAAAATACATCCCGTCGTTCTCTCGGACGCTACGTATTCGCTTTTCTATTGTTTATTCGCATATCGCGCCACACGTGTAGTATTACTTCCATCGGTGATGTAAAGTCCTACAATTTCGTATGTGTACAGACGTCTGGGATATACTGTGTGTATTTAAGGATCTTGAGTGGATGGAAGACTTGCAGAAAAGGTATACTTCTAAAAAACTTTTAATAATTAATTTTAAATTACTAAAAAAATTTTAGACATTACTTTGGTAATAGAAGATACATAATATTTAAAAAAATATAATAATTACGGAAGAAGCGAACGATTGGTAAAATCAGGGCTGGCACTCACAAAACAAAGAAGGGGCTAAACATGTTATTACATATTTATGTGTATCAGTCGAAGCTTTAAACATTAAATACCTAAATACCAAAGAACTTTACCAAAGACTGTATAAATTACTTTCCAAAAAAAAAAAAACATAAAAATCCTGATTTCGATGCTTAAGTAACCTCGAATAGTCGCACGTAAATCAAAGAGGGGATTCGCGCGGGGTTTAGACAATATTCTACTCGGTGGGGCAAGAGTGACAGAGATAAAGAGGGAAAGTGGCGGCGGTGAGCATTTTCCACGTGGTGGCGGTGGCTAAGAGGGCTTGCTCGGGGTTTGATAAGATGCGATACGAGTTTTTATTAATACTCTACCTCATCTGATGGTTACTCCTTCCACCGTGCCACCCTAAAGTCTTAAAGAGATTGCGGAACGAATGGCGGAAAGAGGAGGAAACTAAGGGAAAAGTGAGAGAGGGTGCTGGAATTTGCGCACCCTCGTTGGCCAGAGGGAGAAGTCGCGCGAGGAAGAGAAGGCGAAGGCACTTGGTTAACCAAGGCTACGGTACATGACCTACCGTAACATGACCCAGGCCTTGCTTAACGCCGACCTCCTTCAAATGAGGGCGATAGAATGGGAGTATAAGGAGCTTCAATGTGTATTT
>NC_071977.1:21073207-21222564 GCF_026283585.1 Hylaeus volcanicus
CGGGAAATATTTTTTGTTCCCCAGCTGGAGTCGCGTTTGTTCCGCGAGATCAAGCAAACCCTTTACTAGGAGGAAGCAGTTTCTTCGAGCGGCTGTCGTTTGCGTTTCAATCGACGCGTTCTCAGTTCGCCATCGTACTCCGCGGAAACAAATTTGCTCTCCCTTTATCCGCTACTTTGAACTCTCGAAACGTTTCGGAACGGTATTAAAAAGGAAGTTAAAGTCTTTGTGCTGCCTCTTAGTCGATCGTTTTCTCGTCGATATTGCGATTTGGGACGATTATGAGGTCGGGGAATTTTTATTCATTGGAGGACTTGGTAATGTTAATTTTGTTTGAAATTTATTGGGGAAGTAGGAATGAACTCGATATTATAAGGAATAGTTTAACTTGTACTGTTAGGAATATGTAGATATATACATAGATAGATAGATAGATTTAAAAAATGGCAAAATAATTAGAATTAATATTAAAGTTTACCTTTGTTGATGTTCTAGACGCAATTTTGTCAAATCTGTTTTATCAAACAGTGGCAATCTAGAGTTTCATTTAGAGGCCACACTAGAGTTCCTCTTAAGACAAAATTTGTTCCAATTCACCTATACTCTGATTGCACAGACTATTTTAGTTACCATAATTCTATTACTTTTACTTCAAATGTCATGTCCAATTCCCTAAGAATTTTTTAAAATTTATTTCGTTTTCTCAAACTTTGAAACACTATATAATGTTTTTTTACCGTTCTAGAAATTCCATATATTTTAGATAACACTCTATCCCTCTATAGAACCGAATAGATCAAATTTGCACAAATTCTAATTAATTTTCAATCTAAATGCATAATTACATATTTCGACCTCTAATACATTTGCGTGAATGTTTCCAAGGAACGAAACAACCCCCCCAAAATAAAAGTTCTCCCCCGAAACAGAAGCTTCTCCAATCCCTGGAGCTTCAAACTGTCCCTCTCCCAGAAAAAAAAAAAACGATAACCTTTTCCCCCAAACACCAACTGCACGCGAACTTCCATAAAAGTCAGTATATTTCGCCGAAACTCCTCTCAGGCTTATTTTCATCGATACCGGATCGCCGTGAAAAAAAAAAAGTAATCCCGAGCGGAGGTTAGGTCCCGTCATATTTCCTAAAAGTAACAATCGCCGTTCCCCGATGGTGACGGATTTTTCCGCTTACGTGGCCGCACTTAATTTGGCCCCCTTTCGCTATCCGTTCGTCTTGTCCGCGGTAAAAGCCGACGCGGGAATCGGGAGTGAACTTTTCAATCTCGTGGTGGATTCTTGGCTTCCAATCTGCTCCCAATATCACGGGGTATTCGTCGGGCTTTTGAGTGTTCCGGGGGAGTGAATTCCAAAGCCCCTCGATTTCGGTGCGTCGAGTTTATCGAGCGGATAGAGAATCTCATCCGTGTACATACGTCCCCATATGTGCCATGGCCTATGTACGCGCGAGAGCTAGAACTGCGCCTGGGTCTTATCGGGAATTATTGACGAACGAAAATTTCATGGGCGAAACTTTGCTCCGCAGACCTGGGCCACCTCGTCCAGGTGTTGTAAATTCATTCACGAGAACGGCGTGGGGAGGAAAGGATGGACCGTGACCATAAAATAGGAGACTCTCGATGTGGACCGTTATTTAATGTGCGAAGTATCCATAAGTTGTGGATTAGTTTAGAAGTTGGACTTTCAGCGATTTATCGACAATTTCAGCTCTTTTTCAGATGTCATTTGAAAACCTACGAATAGATTCAATGAAAAATTATATTGTAATGATGATGTGCGGAGAGAAAAAATCTTAATTTTGGAATATCTAAATCGTATTATTAGCTTAAATTATAATGATGATGTTATTTCTCGTAGAACAGAAAAATCTTGTATAAATTAAAAATAAGTAACGAATACATCTTGTATATATTATCTAAAACATAATAGATCGATGGGAAACAGTGAGTCAATGCTTACAAATCGGTCATGAGACACTGAATTATGGTATATCCAAATCATACTATTAATCTGAATTGTAGTGATAATAATGCTACTCCTCGTAGAACAGAAAAATCTTGTACAAATTAAAAATAAGTAAGGAATATATCTTGAGTATATTATTTAAAACATACTGGATCGGTGGAAAAGAGCAGGTCTACGCTTACAAACTGCGATGTAAGTAGAAATATGAAGCAATGGTCAGACACGGTGACAACATTCTACTGAATCGCGCAGACAACATTCTACTGAATCGCGCAGACAACAGAACATTCTTTCTACTGCTCTTCTCAAATAAAGAGCTAGGTATGAAAAATTAGTATTCTACATTTTTTATCTGTTTTTGCGAATTATTTTTCTTTCGATAGTAGAACGATTTGTAGCGTATTCAATTGCAAGAGGTATGATTGATTGATTTTTATACATTGCAGATACGGTACATTGAAACTGCTGAATAAAAACGAAAAATGTTCAAAGAGTTATTTTTCTTGGGAAATTCGTATCTTTCTACTACTATTCTTGATCCTTCACTAAAAATAATTGATCGATACCTATCTATCTGATGCAATGGAATAAAAGTATACAAAAAAAATGACCATGGCAAACCAAGTTTTATCTGTATTTCTGAAATAAATAATAGAGATATCCAAAATGTTTTTCAATCTTAATTTAATTCTGCAACTAAAAATTTAATAACGTCAGTCTTCGATTCAATAATATACATATTATTTAATGAATTTGCACCTAATTACCATGTTGGAGGAATTACCATTCTCAATTATATACTATAATATAATATTAACACGATTACGAAATCTGAACAGGATATTTCAGTAACTTTGTTACAAAATACCTCCTCCAATGTAATAATAACATCAAAATGTTTTTTGTTATTATACTTCTTTCCGCGATGTTGTGAAACGATAACTTTCGAACCTTTCCTAGTAGATGAACAGGATTATAACTCAGGAATCTGAAACTCAATTACTGGAAAATACGTGATTATAAAGTTGCCATCGACCTGAATAACTTTTACTTGCAACTGTTCTCAGATCAATGGACGCGTCGAAAGTTGCTGGAAAGTATGGCGACCATCATATCGAGGGGCAAAGTGCGTCTGACTATAAGCAATGGCACCGTAATGGTCCATTCCCCTCTCTGTTACACTCCATTACTCCATCCTCACACTTCAGTAGTATAACTCAATCATATTTCAACGTACTCTCCCGTTCCCTGATATCTGGGTTATTTCGAATGAAGACTGTTCGAATTAACGAGTACTTTTATGAAACGTGTACGTCTGCCAACAATTTCATTTAAATTTATCGCTTGTATAATTCATTCTAAAAGGGTTGCAAAGCATACTGTGTTAAAAATAATAAGATTCTTTGATAAGTAAATTTTTATGGAGAAAGGTGCGCGAAAATGATATTATTTGTGAATTATTTCTTAAAAATAATTGTAGTCCTCGATGTGTAAATTAATTGGCATTGATAGCAATTTGTTTAAGAAATACATTTTTAATGACACGTGTATTTTAACGACTCGTATATGTCAATGTCCATTAAGACGCGATGATTGTAAATAAAGGGGTTGAACGAATTCCCACGGAATTAGAAATATTTGAAATTATTCCAAGCGTTGAATCCATCTCTCTGGCATGATGCTGACTAAACTATTCGCACAGTTATGCACGCTCTCCGCTTTATCTCTTTGACATGAACATTTCAAACTCACCCACTCTCTTTAAACATGACCTTTCCTACATAATACGGTATAAGTATTCTCTTTAAGCAGAAATTCAGCAAAATAGTAATGATATGATTTTGCACTACACGTTCGTACTTTCGAAAGTTCATGTTCGTTAAGTGAAAATGGTAATACGATGGAAACGTGGATAACCTATATACCACGTATGAATGAACAATGATTTTAATAATAAAATAACTACTAATATAATATACTACGTATATTTAGTTTATCCACATTCGCCACTTTTAATAATTACAATTTGGCGTAAGAGAACCTAGTTTTAATATGACAGGAATCCTAGAAGGGTGCTACGAAAATTAATTTGCATAATTAGACTCCTGTCTAATTAATTAAATCTGCCTTGCAAAATCGTTTAGATACATCACGCTACGTTGCAATCATATAATGCTGAACTGATTAATACATACCTACAGTAGTTTTATTCATAAGCTAACATAATTTTGCAGAAATTAGCATATGATAAGGTTTTTACGATTAGAACGACTTATGGCATGTAAGGTAGACGATTTTAGGAGGAAAATTTAATTAATAAGTCAAGAGTTTCATTATGTAAGTTAATTATCGTACCACCATTTTAAAATTCATGTTATATTATAATTAAGTTTTCCTATTTAAAAACACAATTCTATTATAATTCTATTCCATATTGGAATTATAATTTTATCTTCTAAAAAAGGAATTCATTTCATTTATTAAACTGTCACGATTCTTTCAATTATTGTGAAAATTGTGAAAATTAGGCTATCGAGCTCAATTTTCTGCATTCCGTATTGGTTATCCAATATCTAAGACAGAATTTAATTAATTAAAAAGATGATATATTCTTAGACTGAACATTTTTATTAATCTGTCATTAGAACAAGTACTATTCGTTTCAAATCTATTTTTGTTCAGTTCCAACATTTTAGATACAATCAATTGATACATTGTCTTTAACTTCAAACTAAAAATCTGAAATTTATCTCTTCTGCGAATTTGTTTGTCCATTAATCATTCCAACTGCGAACTCGACGATTCGAGACGCAGCGTTAATTAACAGAATCAGTTAATTGAATTTCGCTATCCAATTGTTCGTAATTTTTGAAAATGGCTTCCGGTAAGGAGTTTCGACGTTGAACACGAAAACGAGACTGCGGGGAAGGCGAACGTTGTAACTCTTATTGGCGGAGAGACACGTGGCTCTAATTAACTTCGTGTCGTCTCCAGGGATTTAATCCCGTGGAAAACCGTTTCGGCGACCGAGCAGTGGAAAATGTTAGGACTCTGCATCTTTCGTAATGTCGTGGAACCGCTCTTGAGCAAAATTGAAGGTGCCCGAAGTGAAGTGCCTCGAATGGCACGTGAATTCTCACGACGGCGACGAAATTTGTCGACTTTGCTCGTCCGGAAAATACGAATTCTTATCCCCCTATCTTTACGTTCTTTATTCTTCCTCTTGTCTGGCTGAATTATGGTAATACTCGCCGAAATAATTTTTTGGTACATACACGTCGGACCAAATCTCTACTGCGGCGCGGTTCACGCGTATACTCGTCGTGTAAAATAAAAAAAATTACCATTGACTATAAAAACTCGACATTTCTATAAAATGTAATAAGAATATTATTCGGTGGTGTGTTTCCTTTATATTACCAAAACTGCTATGTATTTTATATGCATGGGGAAACATTTCCCAAATTTTATACCGGCTACTAAGGAGTCAAGATATTGGTATATGACCTGCGAAGTGCTACTTTGTGTGCTATCATGCTTAGAAAAATATCACACTTAAATAAATTGAAATTTTTATAATTATTTTCTGTTTTCAATTTTTCTTGTTCGTATATTTTATTATTTTTTGACAATTTTCAAGCTTTTAGTAAAAATAACACATTCAGAAACGAATTGTTAATTTTCTTGTTAAATAAAATTATTTAAAATTTACAATGGAGCTATTTGCCCTGCGTTCGATGTGTATATACTCGTAATTGCTTAATTCTAACTTGGCACTCTGTGGAGATCTTTTAAAACTAAATTCCGCGGTTAACAGGTTAATTGGATATTATTTCAAGAGAGATGTTGTCACTCACTTATGTTCTTTTCCCTGTACTGCGCCAATGTATCACCAACCAGGCAGGCGAGCGTCAACCACACGACAAAATCACGTTTTCCCATTTCGACCTGCAAGCAAATGGTAAAAGTTACCTGAAACATGTTCGGCGAATACAGAAAGTGTCAGGGAATGTAATAAATAGAGAGGTCAGAGACCTCAGCCTCGCATAGGTACATTTTTATTTACGATTGGAGTATTGTTTTGAGCCATCTATTAAACTAAAAAGATTACAGTAGATAAGTCAGAATATAATAATATCTATTATTCATTATTTACTGCGATAACATAGAAATATAATAGTCTTTCCTCCTTCTGTCCTTCGATCAAGTTTTTATATTACAATAAATAACCATGTATTGTAGGTCAGTGAACTCGTCTGAAAATTAGAATTCGTAATACCCAAGAAAAATTCTATTTGTCCATTCATAAAAATAGGGATAACTTTGACACACCCTCGGTATCAGGACGAAAATAAAAAAATAGCTTCATTTTCGAGGTCACTTCGAATTTTCTAACTATTACCTAAATGGTCTTCTGTAATATCGATAGTTTGAGTACTATCGTTCTGTAACAGGTTAGCTGTCCCACCTTATATAGTTTCACTAAACACACAGCGTTCTCAATGATCACCAAGTACTACATGGCCTGACGCGGCGAGGTTCGCGTTGCAACGAGAAAACAAAAGCAGCGACCGATCCACGCCCCCAATTCACCAGCGATCGGATCGGTTGCTATCGCAGGTTAGTATTAACAGGCCGTGCGCGAAATGGTTGGCAATCATCGATAGTCCTCTACAGTAATCGATCGCCATAACGCTTTCACGTCATTGACAACTGTCGAGCGTCGAAGCTGTCAGGAGTCAAAAGCGACCCGATTCGACGTGATCCCGTCCTCCAATTACTGGTCTCGATTGGCCGTTCATTATTGCGAAGGATGCACCGTCGCGTCATTCCCTGTCTCGTCTCGTCCTGTCACGTAGGTCGAGTCCACCTGACGCGAGTCTCCGAAGACGCCGCTGGGACGAAGCGCAAAGTGCCATCTTAGATGGCTGGCTCGAACTTCGGCCATTTAATCTAATTAACCGGATCCTCGCCCCGACCGATTAGGCGGAGTAGTGTGAATCGACCGTTTCGATCCCTGTCAGAGTCAGGGACAGCATTCGACTTATTAGACATCCCTGTACGTCGATGGGGCAGCTTTGATTAGGGAGTTTAGAGTCGCTAAATTTCAGTTTGACAAATTGGGAAATCTGGTGTTTTGAATAGAATGACTGCGAAGTCGGGACTGGTTAGTTTTCACCATGAGAACTTAGGAAAACTTGTGTTTAGGACGCGTGAGTTTTGAATAGTTTGACCGAGAAGTCTGGACTTGTTAGTCTTCAGGATAAAAAAATTGGGAAAACTTGTGCTAGTGATGTGTGTGAGCTTTGAATATTTTGCCTGTCTCGATGGGCTTCAAGAAGAAAAATTGTGTTTAGGACGCGTGAGTTTTGAATAGTTTGACCGAGAAGTCTGGACTTGTTAGTCTTCGGCATGAAAAATAGGGAAAACTTGTGCTAGCGATGTGTGTGAACTTTGAATATTTTGCCTGTTTCGATGGGCTTCAAGAAGAAAAATTAGGAAAATTCGCGTTTAGGTTCAGATAAAGGAATACCAATACATTAGCGACAATTTACAGTGTTATAAAGAAGTTCTTAATGAGAGAACTTAATACATCAATTAAAATCGCCCAACAGTATTACATTTCCATGTTAATAAATTACCAATGACTGCCATGTTGTATTAAAATTTCTACCTAAAGAACTGAATTGATTAGTACAAATAAAATAACAGTATTAAATTTCCACTCCCATAAATTACTAAAAGTGGTACTAAAGTTTGTAGCAAAGGAACAAAACGCACCACTGGGAACCACCCAACGTTGTTAAATTTCCACGTCAATAAATTACCTCTAATTTTGACCATCCTGTTGTACTAAAATTTCTAACGAAAGAATATCAGTTTAAATCTCTCAACGGTAATAAATTTTCACTCCTATAAATTATCAGTAATTTTGACCACCCTGATGTACAAAAATGTCCAACAAAAAAACCCCAATGGACTAGTTGAAATGCACCAACAACGTTAAATTTTCACTTCGATGAATTGCCAATAATTGTACCAAAGTTTCTAGCAAAGGAACAAAACGTACCAGCGGAAATCAGTCGTCAATGTTGAATTTCGACGCGTCGCGCGTAGCTGGAAAATAGAGAAATAAAGTAACGCGTGACGGATCGCGAAGGATGTGACAGCGAGGAAGATTTGCGACGATCCACGCATTTCCAGCAAAAATCCGCGAAAGCGTTCGTAATGGCGAGAAGTCACGCGCGGGCGTTGCGCGAGGCGGATTATGCAACGCCAATAACAATTTCCCGCGCGTCTCTCGAGCATCGTTCATGAAATTTTCACGAGCTAAAGGCATCCTTTCGTATCCGTTAGATCGCAGAAGCGCGCCGTTTCCGGCTGTGGAATCTCGTTAATTTCGCGGATAAAGAGCCGTCGCGCGGACGAAACTTTCCTCTTACGCTTTGCGCCGGATCATATTCATGGAAACTGGCGCAAAGGTCTTGAATGCTCCGCGTGCGCGGAGCTTTCCACGCTCTCGGCACGGCGCGGCAAACGAAACTCTATCCATTCCCCAGACCCTCTCCGTCATGCTTCGAAATCCTCAAAGAAATATTTCATAATATCCCGGTCGACCTATTCCACCTGCGACTCGATTATATCCTGCCAACATTTCAGGTGATGCTGTCTGAATCGCCCTTCACCTCGATTCCTTGGGGAATGCGACGCTTTAACCCTCCCAGTGCCAGACCGATATTCTTAGACCTACGTACCAATCGAATTTGTTGTTTTTAAAATCACTCAAGATTTGGCGTGGTACTTCTTTAACTTCAAGTTTCTTATAAAACGTTTCAATCTAATTACTCGTGATAAAGGTGACATTTTGAATAAGAATTTCTGATTAAAACAATGTGGATTTATATACTATGGATACACACTCCTACAATATTTAATTCCATTAGATTTTTTAGAAACAATAAGTATTTTACGTCTCTAATTTCATGCAATTTCTGGGGTCATATGCAGAGAGAGGGTTTTTTGGTTAACTCGATCCAAGTTTTAAGATACACGGTGTTTTATTAAATTAAACATTTCCTAAAAATCAGATGAAAAGCAATAACAATAGAAAATAAGATGAAAGAACGAAAGGGTCAATGGAAAAACCCCGTTTTGCAACATGACCTTAATTTTTCGAGTCGTTATAAATATTCTAACATACCAACAGCCACTAAACTTGAAAATAACAATTCATAATTGAATATTCCAACTAGTGTTCCTTCAGTTCCTGAAATTAAATAATAATTAAATAGTAATTCGATGCAAATTCGAATTTTTGAATCTATTACACGATCTATCGTCTCTCAGTAAATTAAATAAATGGGAATGGTTATTCGGATGGTACAATGGCATTAAAATTGAAGAATCCACAGACCCAAAATTATTTGTTCAAAGTTAAACTATTGGATGAGACCCGTGAAGTTGGGTCGATGGGTTCACGGTTCACGGGCGCTTTGGCAATATCCGTCACGGTTCACTCGCTCTTATTTCACGAGCTAGCGGGTCTGGTGTTGATCATGTCCGAAGAATGGACGACCCTTGCAACGTAGCCTATATCTCTCGCCGTGGCTTATCCCTTTGCTCTCTCCGGGAAATCCTCTGAACGAGCTGCGCGAAAGTTTCTATTTTTCCCGCAGGGAAAACATCGTCTGACGCTTGGCGCGACGTCCTTTGGGAGGATCATGTCCTTTCCCGAGGACACGTACGCGAACCAACGACGGCGTGGACGAACTCGAGACGACAGCTGCACTCGAAGCTGGCTCGTTCCATGCCAAATCCGACACTTTTTGGAGTAGCGTTCCAGATTTTTCTGAAATTGAGGTATAACGTGGTTGCTGGTGGCATTTAAATGTATTACGAAGGTCTTTTCAATAATTCGAGAATTGTTGGTCTCAGAGATAGCTGAATAACGGTGCTAATGTTTACGATTAATTATTGGTGCAAATTGTAACTGTTGAAATAATTCTGTTGATTATTGCCTAATGATGAAAAAATTGAGAAGTGTTCAAATAATTTAATTTATTTGAGATTGAGATTGTTCTGAAATTGAGGTATATGGAAGAACTTTTCAATATTTTAAGTATTGTTTGTCTCACAACTGGTAGAGGATTGATGCCAATTTTTTGCAGTGAATAATAAGCATTACTAATAACTCTTGTGTTTTGGAATCGGGTGATTCCGGCGGCTGGGACTACCTTGTATGAAGGTTGGAGGTCGAGGTTGTGGAAACCGATATTTAGGATGAAGATTAAATGAGATGAACTCCTTGGGTGTATTCGCACAAGAAGCACACGTGTATCACAAACACAACAGTTCTTTAATGTTGGTTACAATTGTCTTGCACCGATCGTTATTGATATTACAATTGAGCGGTGCTCGTTAACTTGGCGCAAAACACTGTGACACGGAAACTCGGATTTTGGCTTCGTCTGGTCAATATCGCATGTTGCGAACAAAACAATAACGGTCTTGTTGCCGCGACGGTTATCCTAACACTGCCAAACGCGTCGAGTTTCGGAGAGAAAAAAACGGGTCGCTGATCGAACACGTTCACCGATTGGTAATCGATAGATTACGTATTGGGAGAGGTAACAGGTGCGGACATGATTAATTAAATGCCCTGACTCCTTCTCAAATTCACTCTGATTCCCAAACATCTTGAAATAGTTACAATGGTTGGTCCAATGCATTCTCACTAAGTCACCAATAAAAATTAGAAAACATCTTTCTATAGACAATCTAATATTACTAAATAATTCAGTACACCTAAACTTTTGAAAAATCTGAAACGTCAGTCATAAAAGTGTCTTTTTTAGGGTGGAATGACCCGATGGAAGCGCTCCATCGAGGATCCTTCGGAGTTTCATCGATCATTGCTCCAAACCCAATCTGGCGTGAGCCTGGCCACTCGCACGTATCTCGTTTCACGGTTAGCCGGATCTAAAATGTCCTCCTAGCCCTTTTCATCGGCGGCTCGTCGTCCTCCGCGCGGGGGGACCTTGATCTGAGACGCGAGTAAAGTGGGGACAGTGGCGTCGTTGAAGGCAAACAGGATGCGTTTCGATTTTGGCGCCGATTGATCGACGGATGCCGTAGCTGGTTCTACGTTTCACCTGCGGAAAATTATGTTGCGTTATGAAGTCGAGCGAAGGACGTTTAAATAGAAGGTCTTCTGGCAGTCGAGGAAGGAATGACAAGGAACATTGCTCAACTGTGCATGCTCCTCGTTATTATGGTTAATTAACTAATTAAAAAGCAAGGATGTTTGATATCGAAGAGGTCCAGGACTTTGAGGTTGAATCATATAATGATTAGGCAAATTATTAATTACACATATCAGATTATTAATTAGAAGTTATTCTTGAAGCTATTCTACTCATTAAAATGGTAACGAGATGAATAGGTATATGAATTTTATCTAAAAATACATATAATAAAATTTGTATACGCATTATCTTTTTCTCATAATGTGATATTGGATTGAGTTTCAAGAGTCGTCGTAACAAGTCTTCATGATATTATAAACGCGACTCTAGTTGTTCATGGAAAGTTCAAATTGAATTTGTCACCTTTCGGATAAAAACATTTCAAGGAAGATCGTAGATATTTCACAGTAACCAGAATTACACAACTTCCTGTTGTTTCTTGTCCTCGTATTACTGCAAGTTGCTATAATTACAAACTTCAACGTATTTGTAAATGCAACAGTTTTGGTGACAAGAGAAACTTTCGCTGGAAGAACACAGGGAATGCTTGTAGTTTGTAAGGGGACTTGTTGATACCAGAAAAGCCGAAGGAAACTCCCGGAAAACTTCGTTGACTTCTTGAAGAACTCCCAACAGCATCGACTTTTAGTTTCGATATTTTACACGAAGTAGAGCAGAAAAGTTGGATTTGGGTATCTAAATCTTGTTAGACAAGTTCTCCGATCACTTCCTCAAGGAGCTGGAGGCGATGTACAGGGTGAACTCGAAGTCCTACTTTACAATTTACCATGTATTCTGCGACTCGAGCATTAAAAAAGTGTTCTAATGAACGCGAGTCCATCAATTATTTGCATTTTAAGTCGGTTTAATATTCAAGTTTTCTTTGATACATTATGTCATTGATTTATATTTTTGGCTAAATTTTTTTATAAGTATAACGTTGAAGACAATTTGTATAGATTATTGCAATTACTGGTGAAGGAAATTCATTTATTTTAAATATATTGTAGATATATTACAATTTTACTACTGTTCACAAGCACAACAATTTCGGACATACGTATAACATCAATAGAATTTGAAATACCATGAGCATGCTTTACATCTTCATTTTGGTGCAACCCTTAATGTCATACGCAGGTTGATTTATAAAACAAGGAAGGCTGGATTATACAAATTCTTTTTATTTGAACAAGTAGTACATAAAGAAATTCTGTCACACTAGTGATAAGTATGGTCATAAGTAAATACAAAATAAAGATTATACCGTATGCAGTATATATCTCATAAAATAATATCGAATATTAATATTCCATTTTTTACAAGAATATATGAGCCATATATATTATATATATATATGAGCTTTTCATTGCACAAATTGATTAACTCCATAAAACAAAAAGTTGAAAAATACGATGAAATAATGTACATTGTTTTTTAAAATTCCCTTTATAATATAAATTTACATAAACATTGTAGAATGCATAAATACACATGTCATCTAATGGTATATAAAATTAATAAGTAAGAATAGCCAAAAAATAATCGACAGTAATGTTACAATTTTTATGTGACTGGTGGAGTCAATGTGCAGTGAACGGCTCATATAGAAATTATATTTAACGCTTTGCACTCGGATGTCATCTATGAGGGGACATCGTAGGTCTAACAAATTTTGTTAGTGTCGTGATAACTTAGTGATAAAGGATTTATGTTTGCAGTGGTGTCAACGCTCCAAGAAAGCTATAAGAATTTATAATCAAGTCTAATAATACCAAAAAAGACACGTTTCCAAAGTTAGACTATTTCATGTAATGCGATTCTCGTTCGCACATTTTGCAAAGAGATGGTGTGGAGTACGAAGAGTTAAAATAGAATACTATAAAACCGAAGTCTTCCCTACAAGAACTAGCGTACCAACGTCATTTTTCAATTTCCTCTACAATTAAATATTTCCCCACTCGAAAATCAGGTCATACATAACAAAAAAATTATATTGTAATGATGATGTGCGCAGAGGGAAAATCTTAATGGTCATGAGAAACTGAATTTTGGAATATCTAAATCGTATTATTAACTTAAATTATAATGACGATGTTACTTCTCGTAGAACCGAAAAATCTTGTATAAATTAAAAATAAGTAACGAACACATCTTGAATACATTATCTAAAACATAATAGATCGATGGGAAACAGTAAGTCAATGCTTACAAACCGGTCATGAGACACTGAATTATGGTATATCCAAATCATATACTATTAATCTGAATTGTAGTGATAATAATTCTACTCCTTGTAGAACAGAAAAATCTTGTACAAATCAAAAATAAGAAAGGAATATATCTTGAATATATTATTTAAAACATACTAGATCGGTCGAGAAGTCTGCGCTTACAAACTGCAATGCAAGTAGAAATATGAAGCAATGGTCAGACATAAAAAAAAAGTCTCCCCCAAATAACGTTTCCTATTTTTCCACAAAAAATATCACGCAGAAAGGACCAACCTCTCTGTATTCCCGTTCCTCGAGCTGGAAATCTCCGAATTATCGAAGCGAGAACTAACAGGGCTTTTGCGCGCGCGAGATGTTCATTTCTCAAAATGTCCTCGAGGCGCACGAGAACGAAGTCGCTGACCAGCGAGCAGAAACGAGAAACATTGGAGGAGCTCGCGACCAACGGTGTGCGAACTCTTGCCTCTCGCGTTGAACGAGAAGGAGGAAGGAAAAATGCGGAGGTGGCGCGACGGGGGGGAGGACGCACGGATTTGCGAGGGAATTTCCGGTAGCTTCCCAGCCACATCCGACCGAGTGATAATTAGGGCTGTTCGTCACGGAACCGGCAAGCCAGGGAAAGGCAGGCCAAGCTTTCCACAAGAAAGCCCGCTGATCGAACAAACTTCCTCGCTAAGTAGCTCTCCAGAGATTAAACCGGCTGCTCTATTCACTGGCCAGATATTCACTTCCATCCGGAGCTCGGGGATGGTCTTGGACTTTGCTAACTTGGCTAATGATATTTATGTACAGCAATCGCAAACGATTTCGAGACCGCTCGAGCGCCGATGGCGAGCTATCGCTGAGATTTCGACTAATCTTTCTTGTAATTGGTCCCTAGCTGGACCTCCGTGCTCCTCGAGTAAGGGACATTTCAGACTTGAAGCGTTAAAGAGATTAAAGGGGAAGAATGTAATTAGATTTGTGAAAGTTTGTCTTCTGTAATATGTGAAGGATTGACAGTTATAGTTGTCGGGTAAATTAGTTATTCGAATTTGAAGCTGTGTAGGGATTAAGAGGAATGAATAAAAGAATTTAATTAGATTTATTAACGTTTGCTCTCTGCAATGTATGGACGGTTGAAAGTTATAGTAGTATTTTTGTTTGCTTCGTTTCGAAACATTCCTTTATTCTCATGAATTTATATGTCTAGATTGCATCCATGCGTGCGTCATTATTTTTAAATACACGACTTACTCCACTATGGATTTTCTAGTTTCATATGTACGCAATAGAACAGAGCTCTCGTTCAGAAAAATAAAAGCCACGCTATGTTTTGATTACATAAATGAAAGAATTTCTTTTCTTTTTAATAACTGTAAGTTTTTGTTGGACTTGAGAGAAAAACAGAATAATTCTCTTCTCATGCTTCGACCTTGGATTTAGGTCTTCACTAAGAAAATAATCTTGAAAGGAATTTTTAAATAGAGAAGAGAAAGGAAAAATATAACAAAGATTAAATCTTTTCATTTAAGAAACCTGCACATCTTTATTAAAACATGAAACCTAACATCTCTTGTATAATTAATTAACCAGCCTCTGAATTTGTTCAAATATCTTGTGTGCACATTTAATCACAGCCAAATTTCCTTTTCCACCGTATGGTCTAATAAATACAAAACATTATTCAATACAAATACTTTGAATTCATTGAAGACGGTTCAAATTAAAGAACATATGTAGTTTCGCACGCCTTCAGAGGAAAGTTTCTCCCATTTCTTTTTATTCAAACATCTTGTGTGCACATTTGATCACAGACAAATTTCCTTTTCCACCGTATGGTCTAATAAATACAAAACATTATTCAATACAAATACTTTGAATCCATTGAAGACGGTTTAAATTAAGGAACCTCGTTCCACAAGCCTTCGCAGAAAAGTCTCTATTGCCCCAAAAAAGAAAAAACAGCCCCTTCCTCCAGTAGATTAATTCACATTTCGAGGGATCGACCTACCCCCTAACGAGTTAGAAATTGACAGTCACAAAGCGACAGTTGAAAATGAATGGAGCTCGTGGGAAATCACCTCTCGCGCGGCAAAAATGAAAATCCGAGGAAATCGAGGACTGCAGACATTTTTACCGAATTAGTCTCCCCCCGTCAGCGTCGTTTCATACAAAATGGCGGCCTCGTCTAATGAAAGCGACCAAGATCCCTTGGTCTAAAAATCGACATTGAAATTTCTGCCACGGCTCCGGACAATTTGTCCCCGACATCTATGCTTTACCTGCACCCTCCCGTAATTCCGTGATCGCGTTAAGGGGGAGGTATCGTTAGGAGAAATCGAAGGCAAGGGTTGAAAAAGTTTGGCAGGCAATGGCCACGGTTAATCTTGCAATATCACTCGTGCTCGCAAATAAACAGGAACGACTTTTCAGGGCTACGGGCGATACTGGAAGTTATTAATGGAGGCTTTGCGAACTCTCATTTCACCTCGTCTCGGCTAAAAGAGGCGAGAATTAAAGGGCACGAGGGTGGGCGCGGAATAAAGCCGGAAGAAGATGAAAGTTTAACCCGTCCCCCGGCCGGAATCGCGAAGATGAAGCACCCGAACGTCGCGCCACTTCGTTTCTCGCAGTATGTTTCGGGTCTTAATATCACTTCGCCACTCTTATTGCTATCGTCCTAGAGCCTCGTTGCTTTATTGTGCCCCGTGCGTCACGCGGGAAGCAATACGACAGCTAGAAGGCGTTCTGCTGATAAAGAGACGGACTATAGGGCGAGACTGTTCGTGAAAGGAACGAAATTCCTTTGGCGAGTACATTGTGTCGGTTTGAGGCGTTAAAGCAGGTTAGAAGTTAAGAAAATAATGATGGAAAAATACTTCATGCATGATTAAATAATATTGGGTTGTACAGAAAGTTCGTGCAAAAAAGAAAAATTCAAGAGCACATTTGAATTTTGATGATATTTATCGAGTTACACAAGTACCATTTTGTCCCGCAACCTTTTCACCTTTTGAGAGATTTACACATATTATTTGTTTTTAAACATTCCGATATATTCAGATCTGTACTATATACCAAAAATCGACGTGGACTTTCCAGACAACTCAATACTAATATTTTGTTTTCTTATATATGTCATATTCGTCTGTATCATGAATGCATGAAATCCACAGTTAGTTATAAGTAGACTGCTGATCTTTATGTGAAAAAAAAAATTTTGCAACCGCAATACCTACAAAAATTCAACCTAAATTGGAATTTATTGTACTCTGCAAATATTATAATATGAACTCTACTTTCAATGTTTCTTTTCATATTTTTTCATATTGCGTGCATTTTGTAGTTTCTTGCACATTCAAATTTCCTAGAAATGCATAAATATCTGCAGTCTAATTATGAGTAATACGAGTGTATTAACACTATATCTACCATATGACCCGTTTTCCAACTATTGTGTACAGTTCTTATGTACAACATAAAATTTATATACAATTATTTCATGTATTATTGAATTTAGTATCGCGTGAAACATATTTGCATGCAATTAAAAAAAGTGTCTTTAAGACCAAACATTTAATCGATCACAGTGGAAATAGATACAAATAAATGTCGGTCGGTATAGTGTTAATTTTCCATTTGTAAATATTAATCTCCTCCTGTTAACACGTGAGATATCTAAAGAAGGCTATAATAATAATAATGAAATACCATCTAATCAAATTTGACTCGGACTGGTTAAAAAAAAACAACATTTTTATGTATTTTAATACAAATCTTCATTATCGCCTTCAAAATAGGCTCCTTTTGAGCCAATACAAGCATGCCAACGGTTAATACAATTTTCCATACACTTCTTATAGGCCTCGACCGGGATGGCCTTTAGTTCCTTCAGCGAATTTCTTTTTATGGCCTCAATGACTCATAACGTGTTTCCCGAAGCGGATAATTGATTTTCGAAAACAGAGAAAAGTCACAGGGTGCTAAATCTGGCGAGTACAGTGATTGAGCAATGACTTTTGTTTCGCGTTTGGCTCAAAAATTTAGTCACAATCAGGCTAGAATACTAGAAAATTCAGATCTTTCGGCACGAGTCTAGCGACAACTCGCTTCATACCCAAAACATCAACCACAATGTGTTGAATCGATCCATGAGAAATATTGAGAGCCTCTGCTATCTCTCTAATGCCAACCCAACGATTTCCAAGTACGATTTCCTTCACTTTTTTAATATTATCGTCATTAACAGAGGTGGATGGACGACTCGCATGAGGCAAGTTTTCTACGACTTCACGACCCTCACTGAATGTTTTATGCCACTCAAATACTTGAGTTCTCGATAGGATAGACTCCCCATAACACTTCTGTAACATTTTCAAAGACTGCGTAGCCGTAATTCCATTGGAAACACAAAATTTCAAGCAAACTCGTTGTTCCATTTTTGTTTCCATAGCAAAAATCGCCAGACAAACTTTTCGCGTCGTACACAAATGACTGCCAAACTCTCAAAAATGGACGTATTCCGCGCGCACTTCACACGAATGTCAAAGAAGGTTATACCAAACTAAAAAAAAAAAAATATTTTACCGATTTAGTTTACGCGCGCGATTTAAATGGACCAGTCCGGGTCAAATTTGATCAGATGGTATACTACCTACTACCAAAAGATCACCATATCCATTTTACTCTCCAAAATTGCATAAATTCGACGGTAAAATGAGCCAAAAGAAGCTCCGCTATTTTATTTACGCTATCCCAGCAAGGTTCCTAGGACAAGCGTGATCCATCCCACGTCAGGCCCTCGTACAGTGTACACAGGGGCTCCAGCTATCAAACGCAAATGACACTTGTTCAAACAAGCTTCTAACGTTCCAGTCGGGCTGGAAATCGATCCAGGGTATCTCGATCCGTCAAAAGATACCAACCGGCGTGTCCATTCAATTGAACAAGGGACGAAGAAGAAGCTCCAACAACAATACGTGTACATATTTACAAGACAACATGCTCCCGTATTTACTGAATCGACGCGGAGACGAGATTTCTGCATGCCTGCGTGGGCTGAGGAAACCCTCAAGAGAGGTCGAGTCGGATGAAACGCTATGCGTCGTATCCTTGACAGCGAGCCTCGACGTTCGCCCTTCCAGACGATATTCCTTATTTGTTCCAGATGCCTCTGAGTTTCCTCGAAGGATGGCGCATCGACATGTACTTAAAACACCCGTGGGATGAAGGAACGGGATAATGGAAAGGGCGGGGGTGGCGGAACGCAGGAGGAAGGCGAAAGTCGACGAGCCGAGGCTAAAGAGGAACGCTGGAGAACTTCGACGTGGGCTACGCTGTGATATTTTATCCATTTTCTGTTTTCTTTCATAAATAGACCTCGAAGGCACGGAGTGGTTCTCGACACGAGATTCAAACGTAATGCCAAAGGAAAAAGGAAGAAGATAATAGTGATTCAAGCGCGAGTATATACACCCCCGTTTATAAATAGGACACTTTCACAATAGAGTTATTACTTTATTTACGAGGAGCCTATTTATACAACTTTTAATTCGAATAACCACCTGTAGGATCCGATCAACACTTTACCGACCGTTAGTGATTCAACATATAATTAAATTCAATAATATTTTTTATTTCGACAACATTAATATCATTCAATCTCTATTTTATCTATTAGAATTTTCTTTTGATTAATGTTTACATAACATTTCATAACTCATAAAATGATAGAAGCGTAAATACTCAACAATAGATAACAAACTATTGGTGTCTTAGCATAAAAGTCGATAAATAGGCTTCCAGTCGTTAAATGATTAATTTTGTTGATAATAGTCGACTTAAAATTAGATTAAAGAGCCAAACAGGGTTGTTATACTAATTTGTATAGTTAGTAACAGTATGTAGACATTTATTTCAGTCTAGATTAACATGTACCAATGTCGACAAATATTTGTCTTATTTGTACGGTGTTAAGAATTTATAATAACAAAATATCTATTAATGAATACCACTTTTCTGCATTTAGATTGTCTAATATTAGATAATATGTCACATCAATAAATTATTTCATTAATAGTTTCTTTATGAAATATGTTACTCGATACTTTAATATTATGCGATTTAATATTATTAAATGCTAATAGGTACACATTCGAAATAATATTTAGTAACAGAATTATGCATAGAAGGTGGTAAAGTGTTCACATACTTATAGACGGGGGTATACGGTTCTGTTCTGCCAGTGACGCATGTGGGAAACAAGGCAACGATCGAGAAACGAACCTGCCTTAAGAGGGAACATGTCCTTTCGAATTGTCAAAAGCACGAGATTTGTTTTCAGCGCGAGGAAAAAGCAGCGTGGAGGAAAAACGTTTGACCAGACGCTGGAAATGTGTCTGAGTCATGTACTCGACGCGAAAAGTATGTTGAAAGCGTAGAAAGACTCGTATTTTGAAGGGATAAAAATACAATATTTAATTCTTGACTGGATACCGCGAAATCTTATTTGTGAAACGTATTATAATGCTACTGGTTATTATTTATTAATTTATAATGAATAAAATAATAGGAAGGTATGTTTCAAAGGAACAAAAATACCTTAATTATCAATAGAGGAAACTTCGGATTTTATCTTATTTATTTTTCCCATTACGTTGTGAAGAAAATAAATAAGTTTAATACTAGACTACATACATTCTTAATCATTGGAGGAGAAAGAATAAGAACTTGTCCACCTTTTATTCGAAATTAATATTTAGGTAAATTATTAAAAGTAAAATAAACTTCCACATAAATTTATTCCATTGTTTCTGTGTAAGATTTGAAAATGGACAGCCAGAAGAAAAATAGATTAGCAATAATATGTATCTTAGAATGAGTAAATTCAATTATTCAGAAAACATCGGTGCATGGTACAAACAATCAAATTTTCTTATAAATAATTATTATACCACTCAAATTTGTATTTATCCAAGCATAAGAACGAAATTCAACCAGCATATCCAACGTAGCATTTAAAGCAACCTATTTCTACATTGATAATTTAAAAGAATTCATTTATGCAGAACGTGACTGGAATTATTGTTCTTCACGGAACAATTTTTAAATGTTCTTATGGACCACCAGACTGACAGACATCTCGTCAATAAATTCAGCGGTGTTCATCTCGACTTTTCGTCCAAGTTTTGATAATTGCCCAGCGAACTCGAACTTTAATCCAATTACAATCAATTATTCTGCCTCTGTCAATCACCCAGACGAATCCTCGACAAGAATTCCGAGTTCGTTCGATTTCGGATTACGAAATTCGCGTAACGTCACCTCTTGCCGTTAGATTATTAATATTGCAGAGATAAAGACAGGCTAATGCATCGAAGCTTCGCCTGACTAATTTAAATTAATTTGGATAAAATTTGAAATTCCATTACGCCCCGAACGACCCGGGTTCGGTTCATATCGCTTGGCGAATATTGCGTCGTTTTATCGGGCACGAATATAGTTGTAATTTGGTTAAATTAATGGCGCGTATGAGAGAGTAATTTATTGGCCCCCTCTTCGTGAAACAGTTTCATTAACAAAAAGGTTTCCTCGTTCTCGTGGATTTATCTCTTTCGGATCGAGGTGTGCTTGACGAAGAGGTGGAAAGTTTCGAAATTTATTGATATTGGACTCTTGGAGTCGCTGCTCCTATGAAATGGAAGATGGCATTTCTTATAAATTCTCGTTTAGGACAAGTGTTCCCCAACGGAAACATTTTATATTGGGGAGAAAATATTGAATATTCCATAAACTACACGCGCACAATTTTTTAGTGGTATATGTGACGCAAGATAATGATAAGGAATGTTTGTTTGTTCATGTTACCTCATCTTCAAATATTATTAACTTCTTGGTTGCCTCAGACTGATCTAACACTACTAATTTCACTCGTCAGCTATTTACAATCATTGCTTTATACTAATCATTTATAATCACTTCCTATAGCAATTTATTTATAATGTTCATTAGGTTGAATGATTGTAGTTTGTATTACTGTCGATAGAACTAGTTTTATGGCTCAAATTTTAATTTTTAGTCTACAAGAAAAGAATAAAAATTTGTCCACCTTTTATTCGAAATTACTATATAAATAAATGATTCAAAGTAAAATAAACTTTCGCATACATTTATTTCACCGTTTCTGTGTAATAGCGTGGCTCGAATTAACATTTGTCTTGATTAATTTTACACAGTGTGACAAAGTTAAATATTGCAAGTGAATACATTTTCCAAACGCGCGAACAAAACCATTTATTAGCAAACATTCCCTACGTTGCAATCAAATACTTAATGTTTAATTAGTAATGTTTCCATTTATTCCATTTATTTATTTGATATTTGTAATTTACATAACGCGATAATAAGGGTCCACGATATTAAAACGAGTAAATCGAGGAATACATGAATGCATAAAACGCGTGGCGCCGCTAAACTGCTGTTATCGAAAACAAGAATCATAATTTTAATTTGTCAAAATTTATTTAATTCATTCAGTTCATTCGTATACCCGTTTTAAACTATCAAGGATAATTAATTCGGGCAGTAATTGCTTCGTTTGTAGAAATAATTATTTGGGGTGATCTTTCACAGTTTCTCACAAAGTGCTCCAGCACATTGTGTTTTATTGTATAATCTTTGAAGTTCAGAAACGAATGTACAATTAGCAAAGCATAATGAATTAGACCAAGCAGTGCAGAAAGAGATTTTGCAAAACCGACGTGGTTGTATATTAAAGTGCGTTTAATACTGCATTAACGCGAGCGAAAGCTCAAAATGAACCACGTAGATATCGTTTAAATATTCATTTCAGAATACGAAACATAGCTGTAAACAAGAATTATGAATTTGCTTTTCACGTTACGTTTGGTACATGCTACAGAAATTCAGTTTATTAATTTATTTAAGAAGAAATCTGAAGATTTATTTTGAAATTTTACGAATATAGTATATAGTACATTCGTCTAACGGATTTTCAAATAATGTTTTATTTAAATGAACATTAATTTGGATTAGCGAATAAGTATGTATTATTCCTTATATGAATAATAAAATTCTATGTCATTTAGAATATTTACCATTTTGAAAATATTCTATAACATTGTTATCGTTTCTAATTTCGAAATAAATCCTGAGGAACATACTTTTCAATAAGCCCCATTAGATCATTGAAATAAATCGATTGAGCGCTATTGAATAATAACCATTAATTAAAATCGACGATGGTTTCAAACGACTAGCCATTAGTTTAATCTCCAATCATCATGAGTGATGTACGTATATCCATTTTAATCGTAATGTCGATCATTACTTTAACTAAAATTCGCCCAACCAATGCATGGCAATACATTAAAATATAAAGTCCACAGAAATGAAATATGTAGATATCGTTGAAATAATACGAACACATCATTATGATCTTCCAATGCGATAAATACTTCTTCAGTATTGTCTCTAATGCAATATTCTTAAATTCCTAGCAAATTTAAATGAAATATTTAATAGCCACTATTAACATGCAAAAGGAAGACCGTCTCTCTATTTAAAGTCGACGTTATGTGTATGCGTTAAAGAGACAATCGGTAGGAACGTTTCTTCACGACTAATTCTCATCCATCGTACGTCTAAATTTCGTTAGATTCGGAAATTTTAATCGACGCAAATGGCCGTAAAGTCAGTTCTGAAAGTGAATTAGCAAGACGGCTGGGAAATAGTTGTAGGGCAACAGCATTCCGACACAGCGGGGGTGCTTTCCATACGAGACGTGCGCGGAAACAATTATATTCAAAGTAGTTTTCGTGCTAGCATACCTGGAAACAATTAAACGCTATTCCAACAACAAGATTTAAGTTTCGCTGTCTACTGCACGCTACTTAACTCAGTCAGATTCCTCGTTTCTTGTTGGAAAAACTTCCCATTGTACGAACGATTAGTCGTGTTAGGCTAGACACAATTGAGGGAACGAAACATTTTTTTCATTTTAATTAAAAGGTGTTTTCCCAAGTGTATCATTTAAAAGATGTTTCGACCATTAAGATTTATGGTCCCTTTTCCAAATGTACAAAATGTTTCTTGCTATATTTCTATAAAAATTTTCTTATATTAAATGTATATTGGATGCGAGGAAGAAAGAGTTTTTATGTGACATAGAATATATGTAGAATAGTTATAAATACTCTTTAAATTAGTAGTATATAGCTAACTTATAAGTAATGAAAATTAAAACATATATTCACTTACATACATGCAAATAAATTTACATGGGACAGGTCCATGAACCATAAATATTAATGAACGGAATCATAGAAAATTCTGTCACATGAAATTCTTGAAAAAATATTTTTCAAACGTTTTTCATCAAGCAAACCATTAAAATTGTGTAACTTAATTTAATCGTATAGCAGTTAATGCTTCGCAGTTTCTGATTGAACCCACAGAGCTGCAATTTTGTTCTTCTATTTCCTTTCTCCTGTTTCCTTCAAACGTATTTCCAGCGAATTGAGGCAGCCAAAGAGATAAATGGCACGTCTCGTTTGAAACTCTTTTGAGACGTAGCTTGCACTGTTCCCATACATCGGACACTGGAGCTTTCTGTTTCTTGTGTTTTACGAAGTCTTTCCAGTACCCTGTGGATGCTTTTATATTTGTTTATTGTACGATCTTTGCAAGACCCTTTGTGTTTTTGTATCGCCTAATGTACTATTGTTTGATGTCCGTAATTTTATAATGTGATCGAATCTCTGAGGGCTTCACAAACATGTTTCAATCTCGACTCAGGTCTCTCCAAATACAATATTTTATATGGAAGATACATCATAGATTTCAATTTCAACAACATAGAAGGAGCTTCAAACATTCTCTCTACATTCGTAGAGTACAAAGTACACTTTCTTTAAACATATCAACCAATTAGGAAGTTATGAGATTAAAATATGATATCTTTAACATTATTCTATGCTCTTATAAAAAAAAAAAAAAATTTGACATTAGTTATAATATTCTAAAAGAATTCTTCATCTGGAAACAATCACGCTTGCGTAATATCTATTATTTCATGAAATGAACTATTCCATATAAAAAAGTACAGTCCTAAACTTTATTCACTCAGTAGCAGAAACAAGGCCTCGATGGATTAAATTGGAACATCGATTGGTTTGGGGACGATTAAAAGAGAATAAAGTTCTCGAAAATTTTCAGGAACATCTCCCCCAAGAGTGATCCTTCGTCAGAAACGCTAATCGAGGAGAGCCGGCTAAAAACCACCTGTTGATTGATGAAAATATCGATCAACTCTCTTCGAAAGTTTTGCTCCGCTTTGAACCGCGAGGGGAAACGACTCCTGGAGAGTAGCAGGACTCCAGACGGCTCCTGGAGGATCCTCAGGGAGAGGACACGAAGCATTTAATTAACCACCTGATCGATACACCTGTCCCGGGAGCTCACCTGGACCCGGATTTCTCCAGGGGTAGCTTTATGGTAAGTATAAGCGACCGCCCGCGTGTTAGTTTGGGATTTACAATCGGTCATCCAAACATGAAATTTGAATTAAACGCCAAGTGGTTAAGGGACGCTTTTATCTCCACTGTTTGTACGTTAAATCTACTCTTCGAACGAAACGTGAGGTTAGGAAAGAAAAATCAGTGTAACCAGTTTGGTATAGGCGTATCTGTTTGAGTAATTATGCGATGCTGCAAGGTGAAATCGTGCGACATGCTTTTGCTCGCAGTATAATGCATCGTGCATCTGAGACCGAAACATTTGAACGTATTTCAAAATTAAATTTGTTAATGTTTAATAAATGTTTACTTTTTATTGGGTTCAGGGATGATACTTCACTGCATGTTTTTAATTGGCTTATATCCTGTACAGCTTCATTGGAAACAACAACATTTTGTTTAGCCTATTCATATTATTTAATTCTATTCTTATTTAGTTGCGACATTTTTATTTCAATCATATTTTCAATTAAGGAATATATTTAATTTCTCTCAGAGTTCCTCCTCTGTGCCTGTTTACTTTATTTAAGTCTATTCTTATTTCGTTGTAACACTTTTTACAGTCACACTTATTTCAGTCATATTTTCAACTAAGGAATATATTTAATTTCTCTCGGAGTTCCTCTTCTGTGTTTTAATCTTTTTAATTTTCCGAACATAATATAAGTTTGTAATTGAAACTAATTCTCTGTATCTTGCTTGAATCCCACTTTTATATCGTGACATTTTTAATTTCTATCAAAATATAAAAAATAACACAATTTCTTGAAAATAACCTCAACCCTAGAGTTCAAAATCCATAAAATAATACGACCTTATTACTAAAACTCAACCTAATCACCTTTCCCAAAAATTATGCTTAAACATCCAATCTTTAACGACACTTGGCTCGCGTTAGAACATTGCATTCCCCACTCTCGATGCAAAACGCCTTGAACAAACTTTTAATGTCGAGCACACACATTCTCTTGAGCAACTTTGGAGTCTCTTAGACTTAGAGAGAGGGGGTAATTGTCTGTCTATCCTGTGAGAATGATAAAGACAACGGGAACGCTGCGTACAAACGCTCGTGGAATGTCAGGCTTTTTGCTCGACGGTCACTTTCTCGTTCTCATGGTATCCTCTTATCCATTTGATGTTGCACGCTACCGCAACCTCGTTCCGTCACCACAAAGGCAAACACAACACGTGAAAGGAAACGTTGCAACTGTTCGCTGATATGTTAATTAATGTAACGGCCCCAACACGTTAAAACTCCACGCTGAAGGGGTCTATTAATTTCCAGCAAACGCGCTCTGGTGCGTTTCCCACCATTCGACGCTAGGATTTTTGCGAAAACTCGAAATTTGGAGAAAATTGTAAATGAGTTTCGGCTAGTTCGCGAAACCGGTTACTTTGGTGTTCGAAGGATCCGTAGAGTTCGAGTAGTTCGGTTACAAAGTTCGGAAGTTCGCTCACAAGAGTTCAGAACGCGGCTGGCTGCAAATAATTAAACTGTTCTTAAGTTTAGTTTCAAAGTTCATTCGAGAATGTTCTCGAAGGGTGGCAGATGGATTAACGAAGGACAATGCGTTTAGGAAATCTAGGAAGGATAACTAACCGTATATGTTATGGCTTTATATATTTAAAAGGAGCCCTCAAGTTTGTCTTGTAAACAGAGTATGGAATTTTACTGTTATTTTGTACGATCATGTAGATTGTACCCTGAGTTTGTTATGCAGGCTTTCAAAGACTCTATAAAAATTGAAATATAACGTGATTTATTTATTCAATGCTTCCTTGAATTTGTACAAGTCCATTGTATATAAATAAAATAAGTATCTTTAGTTACTGGTCTATGGTCAGCAAATAAACTCGATAAATGACGAATAGGATATGACCCTAAATGGGACTTTTTAGAATTTCAATTTTATTGTATATACTATAAGAAGGAACTGTATCAACAAATGGTGAAAATAGAGGAATATTAATTTTTAGTATACATTTAATACCTTCAGATGTGTATTACTTATTAAAGATACAAAGATTTCATTTCATTTTCACATTTACATCACCGTCGAAACTCGTTTGCGAGGATTCAAGGGAATCAGTGGTTACAGACAGCAGACGTCAGATCACGACTCCCATCAGCTGAAACGATCTATTTCAGTATGATTAGTTCAGTATTTCTCAAACTTCATATTTCCTTAGATCATCCTTTCCTTCATCTTCCCTTCCCCAAACGAAACAATTTTTTAAACTAATTCATTAATTTCCATTATTTTCAATACAAGCAAAATTGAAACTGACGAGTAATGAATACACAAATACAGTCGTCCTAAATTTCTAAGCTTCAATTTCACAGCTTCTTCTTTGATACTTGCACTATTGTCGCCAACAAAAGACTTTTCAATACTCACTCTCGATAGCAATAGAGTCCAACAAAAAAGAGCTACTTCTTCTTTTGAAAGCTTCTAGAGTCCCAGAAGCCTCTAGATCACTGAGGAGCACTGATCCAAGCAATGAAAGAGCCCGCCAAAGCGTGTAAACAATCCAGAAAGAAGGATTCTCGAAGACGAGAGCAGGTACCTCCAAGCTTCGATGGTGCCTTGATCATCGATCGCCACCAGTCCACCTTTCCGGGTGATAATTAATCGGTCACGAGCGCCTCTCGTCTTTGTCGCAATTATTCGACCAAAGGGATCAACGACCCTACTCGCGCTGGACACTCGAATCGGCCGCGATGATCGTCGGTGGGGAAGCCAGTGGTCGTCTGGAACTCGGTTCCTATCTATTTCGTGTCCCTGAGAGCGAGCTACGAGTCGTTCCTGGTCTCCTGGCAGCACGATACCAATAACCAGCGACTCTGCGCACGTCGATCGCAGCAACGTGCCGCGTTTTGCACCTGCGTGAGCGCGTCCGACGCGTCACGAGCCTTTTGGGATTATCACGCAGGCGTCCGTCGGGTAACCGCTGTCGCGGGATGAATGTTAATCGATGCTGGACGACTGGCTCTGTCTGTGGGGACCGCGAATCGTCGTGCAACTGGAATTGTACCATTCAGAGCTGATGAAATTAGGCTTGGCACTAGTTTATGGATTTCTGCTTTATGTTGGGATTGGGTATTTCAGCAGATTTTTTTAAATGACTTGTAACCTGTGTGCTGTGAAAGGTTTATATGAGTTAACTCGTTTAGGTTCGATTGTTGAATGGCTATTGAATTATACGAATTGTCCTATCTGTAGGGACCAGGAGCTATTGTGTAAATAGGATTATCCCATTCAGACCTGGTGAAATTAAATTTCTCGATACTTTATGAATTCCTGCTTTCTGTGGGAATTAGGTACTTCAGAACGCTCCTTTAAATGTCCTCTAAATGAGTAAACTCATTATGGACTCATTGTTGCAATTTTGGAGGCGTTGAGTAACCAGTGTTAGGGAATGAATGTTAACCGTTGCTGGACGACTGCCTAGATAGGGCTCACGAGCCGTCATATAGTGTGCTCAGTGTGTTCAGCGACCTAGCGGAACAAAACTTATGTGGTCTAATATCTCGGAAACTATTAGGGTCTCTGCATACGAAGCTACTCTAGTTACTTATTGGTTTGTAATGATTTTGAACATTTTTATACAAGCATCTACCGCTGTCCGCGCGGTGTACTATTACGACAAAGTTATATTCTCGGTCGTTCCTTGAACAAATATTGTTAATAAATAATGTAACTATTGTCAGAAATTAATTTTTAGTTATTCCAGCTAACAGATATAACGATATACAAAAATTTCTCACGATTACTGTGTTTGATGAATACTTATTCTGTACCGTGATTTTTATTAATATTTAATCGAAAGCTGAATGTTACTATATGCATTGTAAGTAACCAATTAATTCGGAGATGTACATATTTAAGGGATTTTAAAGTTTCAGATTATTATACCAATGTTTTTCAAGAAAGTAATATTTCCGAACGTGAAAAGTTGAGGAAAAGTAATCGTGAGATATTTTTCTATAATTTAATGTCTATTGATTGGAACAACTAAATACTAATTTTTTACAATAGTTACATTAATTATTAACAATACTTATTATTTTAACAATGATGGGGAATATGATTTTGCTGTGATATTAATATTTCACGAATTATTTTCTCGATGGATCCAACGTGTCGTCAAATCGACCGTTACGCGGTTGTTTTTCGCCCTTCCCTTTCTATACTTCGAGAGAGGCACAAGCGTGCCACTACCCTCGACCGATACAGGTATACGAGGGGTGAGAGCTCATTCGTCGACGATCCTTCGGTCGATATGGATCTCGCGATCGCGCGTCCGGGTCTCGCGTCCCTCCTATTTTTGCTTGTGTAGTTTCCCTTAGTTATCGTAGCTTGGTATTGCTTGTGGGTACCTTAGTTTGATTTGGTTAGTTTTAAGGCATGTACCTACGTTAGTTTTAAGGCATGCGTGTACGAGAGTCTGTCCTCTGTCAAATGATTATTAATCATTTATTTAATTCTTTTGTTTGTTCATAGGTCCATATTGGACTCGCAACTCCGTTCTCCATATGGGTCACTATTACTTCATGTCATAAGTGGAGTGACCAACTGTGTAACTGGACAAAAAGGTCGGTTGCCGTCCTCCCGGTGGATCTGTATTCGAGAGGAAGACTATCGGCGCCTCCGGATCGGTTCTCTACTCCCTGTATCTCGTCTAATGTAGTCCAGGCTCCCGGCGCAGTGCAGTAAGTCCAAAGCGCAGTGAGACGGGTGCAAGTCGGGTCCTATCGTGGCTCCCAGGTGGGTGCAGGGTGTGGAGGACTGGTTCGGAGGCGTCGGTCGTCTTCCTCTCGAGTCCAGATCCATCAAGAGGAAACGGGACTGACTCAGTAAGTCTGTTACATGGTCGCGTCGTGTCGCGATATCCATTTAACTTCCATATAGTTCAAATAATTATTTGACAGAGTCAGACTTAGACTTTGGAAATCGAAGGGAATTTTGTTTTCCTTTGATTTTCATAGTTTCGTACTTAGTATTAAGCTCGTCGACTCTATGTAGGGTATGCATTTACGTATGTATACTCTATGTAGAGGGAGATCGAAGGAACCTTGATTCCTTCTATCTCCGGGTCTCCAGTCGCAGCAACCTCCACGTGGTGAGACCTGATAATCGGTATTATTCGTGACGGACAATCCTTCGGCTCGAGTAATAGCGATCTAATGGCTGCGAACTTGTAAAGTGTAAAGTGCAAAGTGGTTAAGAGTACAGTGGTTCGTAAAAGAACAAAGTATTCGATATATAACAGTTTTCAGAAAAATTCATTCTTATAAATTACGTATTAACATTAATACATTTTTATTGCAAAATGTTAGTCAATGTTCACGACAATTTGTGCATTGAAACTACAGATCAAACAATTGACCAAACAACAACAATGTCATCAAACAATACGTATTTTCTGAAATTTTGAGTTCTTGCATTATATTAAATTTTCCTATTTGTAATGTACTTACATTGTATGCGAAATGGACACCTTAAACCCGTATAATCTAAGAACTAGAAAACTTGTATGTCGATCCTAATCACACGAAACGTATTATAAGTGTGTATTATAATTGTTAGTATTCAGTCCTTCAGAATTTCGAGAATATTTCCACATCTTTAAATTTTAGTTCCAATTGTATAAGCCGAATGAAGTGAAGCAACCGTGTCGAACTTCGTTTGTTCGGAATATAAACGCGATCGTCTCAGAAAATAATATAATTCGTAATAATACCAGTCTTCCAGTACTCGTCCACGATATATGCCACAACGAAGAAAGATATAGCTGTTGCGACAATAGAGTTTCCCACCTCGGTTTCGTTAGTGGAAGGATAAATATACAGTAACCCTTGAACCTAAGACGTAGTAAACATTACCTACATGTCTGTAGAAGTCACGAACCATCGTTAAACTGAAATGAACATCTTCAGACCTTGTAATACTAAATTTAGCACTATTTTGTGCTGCCTGCGAAGCGAAGAATATAGAAAGGATGAACAACAGATCGAAGAAAAGATAAGAAACTATCACAAACACTCCAGGAACGCGTATTAAAATTGCTTAATCTTTACACGCCTGTAACTTCGAAACTGCGCAAGCTATATTAATAAATAAACAACCATTAGAAGCGTTGATTCTTCCCCTTTAAAATGCTTTTTGTTTTATCTCAATCCGACTTTCCGTTCCCGAGATATCGTCGTCGGAAGGGAGGCGTAATTTTTTAAATTTCTACTATCGCCCTCTCGCTCGCACACTCGGACCTCTCCCTCGCTCTTCCGCACTGACCTACCCCAAGCTCGTCACGTGTGCGGTGGTCAATGACACGTGCCGAGTCAGCGTTTTTACTTCCTGTTTACTATCGGTAGTAGTAGCGCGTACGCATTTCCAAGAATTTAAGTGGGGCGACCGTAATCAATGGGATTTCGTCGTCAACCCCGATCATCTTACATTGGATGCTTTAAAGCCTTATATCTCCGGAACCGTTTGAGATATCGACTTCCTCCAAAGCGCATTTTCAAGAGCATCGTTTCCTCTATCTTCTGAGGTAACAACTGTTGTGATTTGTATAATATTTTTAGTTTTATCTTTAAGTCAATACTGATATCATTTGTTAAAGAGAAATGAATAGAGTGCGTTTTCAAAGATTGCTTTGGGAGACTTTGAAATAGCAGAAAGATAATTGTGTTACGTACAGAGACTTCACTCTGTTTCGTTATTTCTATCAAACCCTCTCCTCCGTGACATTTGTCCTTTCGAACGGATGTGGCCGCGGCCTTTCTATAAAGTTTTTACTAAGAAACTAGGGCGCGTCGCGGGACTGATTTCCACGGAAAAATAGGAGCTACGTGCCTCTACGCATCTCCGCATACAGCAGCATACAATTCATAAAATCAACTCCCATTACCGATTTTCAACCGAATTTAGAGTATATAAACCGATGCGTTTTGCATCTCGGGGGCTCATTTCTTGAGGACACGTTGAAGTTACATCGCGCTATATCTTAAACCCGCGAAGCAAGATCGGGAAGAATCCCCTTCGAGCAAAGTAAAATAAAGTAAAGTTCGGGTTATAGTAATCGAGAAGAATCAGACACAAACACCGTGTTAACTTGTCGCAAAATCGGGAAGAATCTTCTTCGAGCATAGTCTTGGAACTCGCGCATTTCAATTCGCGTGTAACCTTGAGAGTAGGAATTAGTTTCCGCGATATATACAGAAACCACTTGTATACTCCTTTAATTAAACCTTTAATATATATATATATATATATATATATATATATATATAAATATAAATAAACTGAATGAGAAACATATATATATATATATATATATATATATATATATAGTTTAGCAGAATAAATCTAACTATTATTCTGAATACCTATCCCTTGAATTATTTAGTTAAAGAGACCCACAGCAATACATCTTTACCGCTCGAGGTGTATTGCATAATAGAAGTTACGAGGCCAACTAACAATCCTAGTGGCAACCCTACGTTAGCCATACGTAGGTGCGTCCACGAACGCACATCCCCATTAACAAAAATTGTCCAAACGACAACTATCCTCGGCAGCGCGGCCGAAACAACCCTCTCAGTCCTCAGCTCGTAACAATGGAATAAATGAAGATTTAGAAAGTTCCAGAGGAAGAGGAAATTGGAGTGTCATAATATTTGTGACTAAACAATTTAATAGAAATTAGGTAAGTTAATTGCATATGAATAAGTTATAGAAATACATTCGTGCTTTGGTTGGTCTAAATAATCATAAGAACGAGTATACTATTTATCCCACTTCAACTGATAGTATGTACAACCTTCGTGGCTGAAGCATATAACCTATATTCTTGATCTTATTTTGATCATACCTGCTCCAAGTAGTGATGAGCAATTAAGTAACCCGTAATGAGTCGACTGTAGCGGGAGTGATCTACCTGAGACTCCTTTTTGTGTACTGAATATGCAAAGTGTACCAAATTTACTGTAACGAAGTCTACTCCAACAAAGCCGTCATCAAATAGACAAACAAAATTGCTAAATAGTAACCCAAGGCTACAAGAAATATATTCTAAAAGAAAAGTGAACCCCTCTCTCTCTCTCTCTCTCTCTCTCTCTCTCTCCTTATCTCGACTATAATCAGAAACCTACAGCCAAGGAATTTCTATTGCCAAACGAAGCTGGAGAAATAATCCACCTACCGGTTAAATAACAACTCATCTTGGACATGTTTACGTTCACCCGTTGGGGATCTCTTGATCGTAGAACTATCTGCTGATCTCCATTACGTGTGTCTTCTCGTTCTTAGCTTTGTTTGCCTCTACGATAAACATCCTCCAGTCAGATAGAGCGTATTATCATCCGCGAGCATCTATGTACCTCGTTACCTTCATGTGCTAACTGCGAAACTATTATTCAACCTGTATCGTTTTATCACCGCGTACTGTCTGTCAACCATCTGTCGTCAATCATGTAGCAGTAAAATAAAATAAGACATTAATCACTCTCGTAAGCGCAACCAGTCAGACAGGCTCATTATACACACTGGAATTAACTGTAGAAGAACTGTACTTGAACTGGAATTAACTGTAGAGGTTGTTCAAGTAGAGACATTGTTCGAGACTTCGTAACCGACGAATATGGAGTAGGATTCTTACGAGCAGGATGGTTGTGAAATAATTTTCGAAGACTTTTGTCTCGTAGTAATTAATAATAGTCACTGTCGAGGAGGAAGTAAATCAAATGCTACTTTGACCGATAGTTGATATTCAGGATCCTGCATAACTCTGTGTACTGATACATATCTTTGTATGCCATCGACTCATTTAAAATAGTATAACATTTATGTATCATTGTTTCTAATCTGACGTTGTATCTCGAGCGATGGCGATGGCGATATAGATAACAAATGCTGGAATGCTATGGACAAATCAGAGTTGCATGCCGGTTATTTTATGGTCAATTTTTCATTTTTAATGATGTTCAAATATTCAACTTTAAGTTGAAACATACGTCATTCAAATATTACAAACCAAAGTGTTCTAAATTGACATGATATACTGAGGCAGCATATAACTACTAAAATAAAGTTTCTTTTCTGCGATATGAATTTGATAGACATAAAAAGATTATTTTACGTTCCACTGAAAACTGAGTAGATAAATTGTAAGACATAAGCGAGATAAACACAGTCTGAATTCATGTTTATAGATTTATAGAATGAATAGATACCAAAGTTACGAGATGTTCGAAAACGCCATAACGATTAACAATAAATGCCAAACGACGAGTCATGGGGACCTGTGTCCAATTTTGCACCTGTATTTTACGGCTTGATACAGTTATTCGAGTGTATTTCTGCCACTGCACATCCAGCATTGGCGAACAAGCGAGATTAGCTAAAACTAGAATCGCGATACGAGGAGGATGATTCCATCAAGATCGCTGATACAGCGTGGATTTCGAGATTTCTATCGATAATTTCAGAGGCTGATTGGCAATATCGGTCGAACACCGAGCACCGAATGCAACCGTTTTGTGCATCGACATATAACGTGCACCTGCGCCTGCATACAAACTGATTCCTCGGTCTGCTGTTCGCCTGGGAATCAGAGGTGCAGCCTTTTACCTGGCCCAACGCCCACACCTCCCACTTTTACCTTCAAAGGTTCTGCCCGTGCTTTCTCTCTCCGCGATTCCCCTCCCACGCCGTTAACTAAATTGCGAAGCTTCATCGACTGAACGATCTTTCGCCTTAATTCATGGACGCGCTCGCCAGCTGCATCGTTTTTGCTGCAGCTGGCAAAAGATGGCATTAGGTTGGATGAATAATCACGGTTATTGAAAAGACGGTGAATTATTCTGAGAGCTATAATTTGGTAGCAGCGATACGCGGTGGCATTAAATGTACGATTTTAAAACAACTGTACAATACCTTTACGTATTCAATTTTTCAATTTTTGTTTGGTAGTATGTTTATTTGTATTCGTTTCTTGAGAGACCAAACCCAGAAATGGATAATGTAGCAGTCAACGTATTACGATATTCTCAACTAGTCATATTTTCATCATTTTGAATATTAACCTTTTGCACTCCTATGTCGAGTGTGACTCGATGTCAGTTTTTATCTTAGGAGCTCCTTTGTCAAGTCCCACTCGACATTCTTTCACGCCCAAATCGATAGGAAAGACCTGGAGCATATGATAAACACGATCATTTAGATGGAAAACATCATTTCGTTTTCATATATTCCGAAGGAAACCATAAGGATTGTGCAGTTTGGACAAATAGAAAAATACCTAGAGGAAATAAAACCAAGATTGCAGTCTGAAAATTGTTTCAAAAGACATCATACACTTCAAATATACAAAATACAACAATAGTGTGTATAAAACTGGTATTTAATGGAACTTGTTACTTTCTTTATTTATTTAAATTGTCTTATTTTCCAAGTAAAGTAAATTTTAAATAAAACACTTAAAGGCGACGGGAGCTGCTGATAACGAAATTGAAATATGATTCAAAGTGCAAAGGGTTAAGCGTAAACGAGTGAATCTCACTTTCTATGATTCCAAACCCAACATACCATACAATTGCACAAAACTAGACTAGCATAGGTCAAGAAACAGTACAAAACCAAACACGAGACTAACATCCACCCATCATATCCCTCAGAAACTTCGCCTATGCTACAAAATCGAACTCACCAAGGTGATCAAAAAAAGCAACCCAATTTCACCACCTGTGATCGGAATAATCAACCTGTCATTAAGCTCCAATTAAATAAATAAAACGTCTCGCCCGTTTCCCGAATTTAATTTCCCCCGGTGAAATCCCAAATATCCAATTTCCGAACCCGATACCCGTGTTACCCGCGTGCCGTAGACGCGAGACGTGTCGCCTGCATGAAAATTACCTGTACACCTGTACCTCTATGCGCGTCGAGCGTAATGTCTGGATGATTTCCGCGTCTGAGGAGTACCAGGGAACCAGAACGTGCGGAAGGCATCGACGATGAACGCGTCGCGACTGCGCCAATGTTCCTGGAACGCGTCACCCGACACACGACCCGAACGCGACGCGCTGGATAAAGACGCGACGCGACGACACGTCGACGCGCGTGAGCAGGTAAAAAGGAACTTCAGATTTCCTTTTCAGGTGAATTCCGCGAGCGTAGGCGAACAGGATAGCAGAGACGGAAGGACGTCTCACCTGGCGTCGAAGGTGTAAGGTCACGAGTCCGCACACCGTTCGTCCCCACCCTTCTTTCGTCTCCTACCCTTCGTCGTCTTCCTTCCTTCGTTCTCCTCTTCGCGACGACCCGGTTCGCCAACCTCCCAGCACGGTCCACGTTCATGGTAGGGGTAAATCGAACAGGAAGGTAACAGGTTAACAACAAATCGTTGGGCGTTGGTCGAGTTTTACCTGGCGCTTTGTTTCCTGCTGCGAGGTGTTCAGGTGAGGGTCCAAGATGAGTTGATAACGTGAGATTAAGTTGGAGCGTATTATTGAGTGTCAGAAAAGACGTGCTTGGTACGTGTGATAGTTTGTTTAGATGTCGAAGACGTGGAGGAAGGGCGTCTGAAAGAATGAGCATGGAAACGAGCGAATGTTTATGCTAAGGTGTCTGTTACGTGTTGCGAGGATATGATAGAAATGTGTGTTAATAGTATGATGGGTTAAAGGCGAGAGGATGAAGAATGGGAGAGTGAGTTGACAGTTAGAGCACGAAAGGGTAAGGTCAGAATGAGAGTGTGACTGAACTTTGTATTCTAATGCTTGAAGTTCTTGAATCGTTATTTTCGCTAATCTTGCCCTTAGAGTACTTCAGTACTTCTTAAAGTAACACCTGCATTTTTATTTCTATCCCTGCGTTTATATTTTAGTTCTTCCTTATTTCTTACTACTTGCTGAACTATTAATATTTATATTAATTAAAATGAAAATCAAATATCCAATGAAAGAGTCAAAGTTACAGAAATTTTTCTTAATACCTATCCTTGTGTCAGTACTCCACAGCACGGGCTTGCGTTTTATTAGAATTTGAAATTTCAAATTTGATGTATACAGTGTTGGCCAAAAAAAAAAAAAAAAGAGGATAGGTATACATCGAGAACATGCAATCCCGTCAAAACTTCTGTTTCCATCATTCTGGGTGATATGCTCTCCCAACAGGGCCGCGTTCATTGACAGGAAATCAATAGACAGTCCACTATTTGCACGTCGAACAGTCAGAAATACAGGGATTTGTACCACGTTTTTCCTTTCCGGTCCTGGGTATACAATCGTAGCGCATATTCCTGCGAAAACCTGGCCAAGCAAATTCTGAATTTTTGACCAATACGAAGTGGAGAATCGCGGTGGACAGAGAGAATGGCGGTCGAGATGGTGTTACATACGGAATGGAAGTTTCTTTATTTTTATTCAAGGCTCATATGCACAGCAATGTGAATGGAAACTCTCATAAAATACAATTCTAACCTCATATGTTATTTTTAATTTTTTTGTATTCAATTTTTTTTCTGGTAATGTGGAGAATGTCTGAATAACATTTTCTTCCTAATTTCATTGTGCTTATTTGAAATTGTTAATGAATACATTTATGTTTTCCTTAGAAGCTCTTCTTATTATGAATTAATTTAATATAAATAAAACTCCACGTATCTTTAAATTCGCAAATACCAATGAATATCCAAGTGGAATTGGTACATTCTCTCACAAACAAATCCGCTCAAATGGAACTAGGACATTCCTCCACAGCCGCATTGTGAACACAAGAAACAGAATATGAAAAAAAAAACTCAAATCGTGTAGCATCTGTTATGTCATGGTCAAATTAATTTATACTCATTTCTGAGTTATGCAGTGCAGCTTTTATTTATCGAGTTTGAAAGATATCTACTCAATGTTCCAAAAATTAATGAAACTGTACTGTTCCTTTGCTTCCCAACTAAAAACACTTGTCAAAATTATGCGTCGTGAACCTAGTTAGTTCTTTTCACCACAAATAAACACCCTTGGCATAGAACACCAGCATGATTATAAATAATTTACAAATTTTTCACCACTTTTTCGGTAATATTAATTCGAACAATCGGCTTCGAACTCGTCCCGATGTAATTGGGTTTTATCAGGTAGACAGCTGTCGCTGAAACGCCATCCAATGAGGATCTGTGAACGTTTGAACAGGGTGAAATTAGAGGGGGCAAGTGTCGCAATTAACCTGTTACGAACTTTCCGCTGTTCCGCGATCCACTGTTCGCGTAACACTCGGGAGTGGCCTGGATTGCTGCTCGGAAGACGCCTCAGACGAAACGGGACGAACGTAAATTTCGCGAGGGTTGCAACTTTTGTCATTCATGAGTCGACGTTTGGCGCGCGCTGTTAAGTGCGCGAGCACTTTACCTTTTTAGCGCCCGTTGTATTCAACGCGCGGCGTTTACTGTGGAATTGATAGGGGAATTCGCAACGACCTGCTGTTAACGCGACGACGCGAGTGTAACGGTTCTTGGGGTACTCGGTTAGAAGGTTGTTAACGTTTTACAGCTGTGTTTTAAACATATTGCGCCGTCTTTGTCCTATGGGTACCAGGACGAAGTGTGTCCTTTTATGTAGCTTTAAATTTGCTTCCTAATCTTTTTCTGTAACTGGGTTACGAGTAAGGACTTTTATTAAAAGGTATAATTAAAGGGATATTTATAAAAAATTATTAGATTAAAAATGTTACATTTTTCAGAGTCAGGAATTAATCTTTCTAATCGAATTTAAGATATTTTAGTGGTTTCTTTTTTTTTAGTTGATACTCCGACTTGTTTATAATCCTAAGGTTTGATAGCGTTTTTCCGCAACTGGTGTAAAGAGATTTTTTAACATAATAATTAGTGGTGTAGCAGCGAAATGATGGGCGTTAAATATTTATTTTTTGGCAATTTATAGGTATTTGATTGATATAACCCCTTAAATAAAATTCCTTGGAGGTTGATGACGGTCGTTGTTAACCTTCCAGCTTTCCTAGCTTTAGGCAGAATCAAGCAACACCTGCTGGATAGGTTACGTGATAGTCTAATCGCCTGATCTCATCCCCGTCACTCACTTCTCCACCTTTAAGCCATTATCTCGGGGATCTTGCCATAGTTGTAGAACTATGTCCTTCAATCTCTCGGTTGTAGCAGATCTTAATTGCCAATACTAACTATGGCATCCCAACAGGATTCTGAGACGATTTTAATAATACTTAGTCCCTTGTCTCGAGGATGCAAAGTTATAAGATCAAATTAGAACATAATATCAGTGATTAATCGACGCATTCTTAATTCAAAGTATACTCAGACTACAAAAGCAATAGTATATTGTTATAACGGAATATTGTTATAACCATTTCTTGTGATTAACGAAATCCATTCTAATATTATTAATGCGAAAGTACAGAACAGATTTCGATAAAATGTGCCAAGGAGATAGATTGCATCCTAAGAAAGGACATAGGCTCTATTTTGTTTTGATAAAAATAAGGTTTCAATTCGAAATTTCAATATTTCAATTAAACCGCGGGGCGCAGCTAGTAAGAAATATAGTTGTCTGTTTAGTATAAAATCAAACGAAAGTGTGTCAGAATTTAGTTATAATTTTACGAAACTATGTATTTAAGAATGACCTTCTTTCATCTTTTTCTTTCGATCCTCTCTAGTACGAGCATTAATCTTTTGCAAGAATACAAATTTTCAAATATTCAATTTCACACACGATTTACAGCCACCATCAATGCCACATATCCCAATAGAGGAAGCCATCGAAGAAAAACTCATAATTCCCTAAACAATGAATATTTCCATCTAACACTTTTTGTATAACTTCTTCGAAACGTCACCTTAACATAGTAAACATTTAAGAAATTTCCATCCAGCAGTTCAATTTTCAAAAATTCCAAAAAAGTGCGTTATTTCCAAGCGTCTCACACCCTTTACACATTGATCGCCTATCCTACATGCATATGGCAGGGCTTACATTAAGAAAATATACAAATTAATTCTGAGGATATCAAAGAAAATATACCTAAACAGAATTCGTGAATTTGATGACATTTCCGACTGAGTACTACGACGAATGTTAAATTGCGTAGGCTTAAATTAGCTCAAAACAGAATTTTATCTTGCCAGAAATGTTCGCAAGTCTGCCAGTGAACGTGTTAAGCAAAAACAGTATATCTTCCGTGCAATTCCTTTCGTTTCCGTGCAAGAGTGACGGAACGGGAACGTCGAATGACCGAGGTATACTGCCCTAGTCCGAGATGCACTACAACGATATTCACAGCGCTGAATGCACCAAGACACGTTGCACGTTCTACGGTGCACTCGGCCCAGGTGAAACGTAATCGACGTACCTGTAACGCCTTTGTACTTGCTGCTCTCCTGACATGTGGAATCGGCCGATACACCTGAATTGAAAAATGACGATCGGACGGACGGGATATTGGAAACACGATTGATGCATAGTTAATAAGACTGGCCACCTGACACGTTTTTATCGCCACTTGCGTGCATTCGAATTTTTGTCCATTCTGTTTGTTAGAGACTTGTCTTGTGTGTTTATACAAATTCTTGAGGAGGTAAACGCTTGTGATATGGATAAGTAGGAAACTTGCTAATCGTACACGGCTTTCTGAATAAATTAGTGATAAAAACAGCTTATAGAAAATGACAACAAGAAACATTCTTTATATTTACAGGTTATTCGTCAGACGTTTAGTTTCAAAAATAACGATTCAAAATTTAAAAGTCGTTTTTCACGAAATTCAATTACATTTTACAATATATGTCGTTGTAACAAGGTCGAATGTCATCGAAATTCTTTCTAGCTTCGCACGGGTACGTAGTAGGACCCATCGATGTCTCCCAATTCATCAACAAGCCGAAAATCTATTACTGTTTATTATTATTTAATTGCAAATGTGTAACTACCCGCTAATAATACTTTTAATTTTCACCGTTAATAAGTATCGAGGGAAGCTATTGTTCGAAATAACTTCCAGTGAGGCAATTGTCTTGCTGGAAAATGTCAAATCACAAAATGACAAAGTGGCCTTGGAGAGATGTTACATTTATTTGTCAACGTTTCATTCGCTGTTTGTTTGATGAAATAATTAGTTTCTACTCGAAATAAATATATCTAATTCCATCAGAATTATAATATTTTATAGACCAGCAAAATTTCGCATAATTTTCATTCTCATTTGTGTTTACATTTACAAAAACCTGCGAAAGAGAAACTAATGAAAGAGTGTGATCGTCAATCCTGTAGATTCGGATTCGGTTATTCTGTAATATATTAGAATATTCATTTAACGATACAATGCACTCACGTCTCAAAATTGACGTTCATCCGGCTTGCTCCTCCATAGTGATACGAAATTTTGTCCAGGAAATAAAGGGTTCATCGTGCTATAAACCAGACAGCCGATACATCATTCTTTAACTCTTTCGTGACGTATTGATTTACCGGTGTGTTATTTAAATTTGCCGAGCATCAAATATTGCCAAGAATAAATTCGTTCCCTGCAGTCATAAACCACAATTTTCTCTTATAAATATGCAAACGTTATTCCTGAATTTCGAGCTTATCGATGACAGCATTTTAGAATAGACTTAATGAACCACTCTGCGGATTATATTATTCATCAGGCTGTTTACAGAGAGTGTGTATTTTTGATCGTTAGAGTTATTCAGTATCAGTTACATACATCTGTTCCCAATGAATACTAAACGACTGACTAATACGACGCTGGACACTCGATTGAATGTTTTTAAATAATTAAACAGAAGAGCATACTAATTAATGACTCCATTAAAATGGCTCGTACATCTCAACCTATAAAAATAAGCGAAAAAAATGCCTGCATAAAATCAATAATATGGGCTCGCTTTTAAATGATCACATTTGAATATATTTTCAATTCAACTGTAATATATTCTGAATCGTCTTTTGTAAATCATTGATCTCTTTTATGAGTACAATTTTTATTTCAAATGTGTCATTGATCTTTATACTGGATATTTTATTTCATTAATTTTATTGAATTAGAGGTGAAAAGATAAAATCACAAACATAATTCATTTGAGTAAAAGATATAATAAACAAAATAATAATTTACTACATAATAAATATAGCTAAGCACATTTATTCAAATAAGTAAGTATGGTAAATATAGCATAATCGATTTATAATTTCAATTGAAAATTATTAATATCTGAAAAGAAAAATATTAGATAGAGTTTAGGATTATCAAACGAATGATAAGGGAAACAATGTAACTAAGAATATTCAAAATAATATTTTGGCAAAACTTCGATTCAGATGTACTGTGCATTGTCAACAAATATCAATGTCATTAAAATTGACGTACATTATTGTGCAACATGCAGACACAATTCCTCAGTACACATTACAATTTGAAGGTTCGCAAATAAAATTGATAAATCTATGAATTTTATATAATAGAGAATATGTCGATTAGTTAAACAAAAATAATTTATTTCTCTAACTAATGAAAAAAAAAAATGAATTCCATATGATGCCTTGCACCTCGTAACTTTTACAATGCGTTAAAGGAAGATCCTCGACTGTCGTGTCTTATAAATTGACCTGTCGATCTCGAAGGCAGGTGAGTCTAGGAGAATTTATTCTCTTCAAGATAATTCACCAAGATTCCATCTTGTAACTTGTATCTTAGTGGATCCGTTTAGAAAGGGAAGTCATAGGTTTGGAAGGGTTAAAACAAAACGGCAGTTCTTCTACCAGAGCGGTAAAGATCGCGAGGAGGCCTCCTGAGGTCCGTATGCGCAGATAAACGCACGTTCCAGGTGATTCAGGTGCGCGGACAGGTGCTCAATATCAGGACAACAAGCGAGGAGGAGGATCGCGAGAGCGTTCTTACCGCTTTTCTTTCCGCGTGCGGCAATTCCGCCCTGAATCGCCCACCTTCTCCTATTTCATTTCGCTTAGGTGTCCCCAACGAGACAACCTAACGCGTACTCTCGTATTTTCAAAGCACTGCTACGTTTATGCTCGTAGTATTTCACGCGATAACACGGCCACTTGCGCCGCGACGTTCAAGGCGGCGATACAATGTGGCGCTAATATCGTCGCGCTGAACGGAATGGTCGAATTTCTGTTAACGTGGATTTAGGTTCAGAGTACCTGTGGAAATGGAAGAAAGATTGCCATGAATATGAAAGTGGGGCGAGTGTAGGCATTGGAAAAATGATTTATTTTTATTATTATTGATGAACGTCTTCTCTTAAATCTTTTCATATTATTATATTGTTAATTGGTGTAGTTGAATGCTTAAATGTTCGAATTATATGTTCTGCGACTAAAAATATATAAATTTAGTACAAGAATTAACATAAATACAAGAATTCATTTTATTTGGAAAAGGGTGACTAAAAATAGCGTTGAAGTATCTAATAAGAATTCCATCCTGGACAATCTGCTTGACCCATTTAGCCTAAACTACGAGTTTGACTAGTAATGTGTGACCTTCACCAAAAAGCGACATTTCGTGTCTGACTCATACTGTCCTCCACCGCTATATAGGAAGTGAATAGTGACAGTCAAGGACAGATCAAGAGAGTTGAATTGAATATGAATCGTGTTATTAGATATCAAATGCAATAGTCAAGCTTATAGACTAACTACTCTTTAAAATATACAAACTTGATCTTTGATATTCCTGTGATGAAGTAATTGACTCGTGACGTACGATATACGATGACAGATACATGCACATAATTTTCTTCCTTAACTTCTTTTTTAAATTACTTTATTTAAGGTTACATCAACTACGAAGTTATTAGTGACCACGTCAATGATTACAATTTAATTATAATGTATTTAACATGTTATATTTTATTGATATATTTACTAATTTGAGGAATTCATTTCTGTTGTTAAGGATTGTTTGCATACAATTTGAAAATTTCAACTCTATTCGATTGTGCTGTACTTTCTGACATTCATCAATTAAATGTCTTTCTCAACTTCTCCAGAAATCACTGAAGTATTGTTTCAAATACCGTTTGAAATATTTGTGTTCGAATTCAATTTGACGCCTGGGTCATACTTCCTATTCTTTTCTACAATGTTAATGAATTAAGGTAGAGAAAAATCTGAAATCACTCCAATAAACTAAGTTTAATTTTGTCTATTTTAAATCGTAACCTACAGTCTCCAACTATGGCACTTTGTACTTTAAAAATCTAAGTCTCAGATCATATTTTCCATTCTTTCTACAATGCAAATGAATTAGGATACAGAAAAATCTGAAATCACCTCAAAGAACTACGTTCAATTTCGTCTATTTTAAATCGCAACCAGTCTCTAACAGTCTTGGTATACTTGTGTTCAAGAACCTAAGTCTCGCCGAAGTGATCCTAGGGTTCACTGGAGATATTACTGGGACAAACCGTCCATGCAACGGAACGCAGGATGCACGCCTGCCTTCCACCTGAGATTCCATCGCTGGAGAACCGGTTCGCTACGCAACCTGGTCGATCTCCCGCGTAACCTGATCCCCTGGTCGAATGCACCTGTTTGCTCACCTGAAGCCAGGATTTACATTTTCCAGGGCGTCGCTGATCGCCGTCGAAAAGTCGATCGAGCATTCGGGCCACACGACCGACGTCGTACACTCGAGGACGCGGAGAGATTTCGAAATCACCTGAACGCAGGTGAACATAATCTACCAGTAAGCTAGCCATCTCCTGCGTCTGCTGATCGCCTGTTCAGCTCGCAGGTCAATAGCTCGATCCTTCGAGCGATCGAATCGAGCGATCGTTTCCCCTGGCGAACGAGACGATCGATGGGGCCATCGAAAGTAGGCTGTCACGTTTAAAAAGAAGAAGAGGATGGAGAATTCTGTGGAGAAACGATTTCGAATAGAGCGTGGATGAATATATGCTTACTTTTTTTTCTTTTTCGATCGGTACACTTGAGGTCCGAACCGTCGATTATTTAATGGAGTATTAAAGAGAGTCTTTTCTCTTGTAGATGGAATTTCTTCTTTCACGAGGACCCAACTTTCTATTTACACTTCATTATTATTATTTCTCTTAGAATAATGCGTGGAGGTTGCGTTTGCGGACTAGAGGTTCTTTGGGAGGAGAATTCCACGAGTTGCTGAGATCATTGCTTCTTTTAATTTTGGGTTGAGTTGTTCCGAAGTCGAGTGAAAGTATTTGTCTGTCTTTAATAATCAGATAATTGTTGTGCTTTATTATTTTCTTTGGATACTGTCAGACGATTAGTTGATTATGATGTAGTTTATTTAACCTGAGAGATAATAGACAACTTATTCACCTTTATTTTATTCATACCGTTTTCTTTTGCTTATTTCGTTATTAAATTAACTTCTCTTCTTTCCACCAGTATTTTAAAAATTTTCCCTAAAAATAAATGATTCATTTTCTTTAATTAGAAAATAACATCGTATTTCAATACTAAAATCGTCGAGACTAGTCACAATTCCCAATTCACTCCGCAGCTTTCGAATATTACCTTCATTTCACCTTCCGGTTAAGATGTTTTAATTCTGCTTGAACTTTCCATTCCTCTTCCACTTTTTCACAATTGAGCGTAAGGTCGCCGACTTTAAAAGACGAAGTCACAGTTTATTCGAAGCCGTCGCGCAAACTAAAGATCGTCCGAGTGAAAATTACAAACGAGAGAAAAGAAATAACCAGATGAACGGGGACATAATTGAAAGTCACTGAAAGGATTTGCACGGTCGGTGGAACGGGTCGAGATATCGTATATATCGACGATACGTATCCGCGAGAATACACATTCTACAAATAGGATCAACACGATTGTCCCCTCCCTCGTACTATTTGGAATTTTGTACGTCCAGTATGATTTACTCCCGACAATCCTGCGCGGTGATTTCGCGAATCCATGACAAATTAATACATCCGTTTTAGCGAGGCGAGTTTACACTCGCCAAGAGGGCGGCTATTTATCAAGCGAAATCCGACGAGCAGATGATGAAACGCTCATTAGCCGAAAGACAATTGAACCAGTAGGGGGAGGACATCTTTTTTGTTCTCACGGTGTCAATGAGCGCGTCTCAACAATTCGAATCCTCGAGGAACAATCGCTAATTTGCACGGTTGTCGCGACAGGGCCTAATGACAGCCACGAATGGAACGATGATTAACAAGTTTCCATTTTTCGGAAAGCGTTTCTTCGAGTTTCGCGACGAAAATTAAGCGAACAAGTTAAAAGTTCGAACTTGTGGACCACGAGTCTATCGTCCCGAGATTTCAGAGGTTTATTGCGGAAAAGACTCTCGTTAGAGAATTTAAATTTGTAACTTTGTAACTTCTTTACAATATGGTAACTTGTTTAACTTCTCTTTCTTATTTTAGCTTAGGGTATTTAAGACTTACGTTGAAGCTTTTTCACGGTGGTGAAGTTAGTTAATGAATTATTTTACTCTGATATTTGCCAGAATTATTAGCATGATCAGAGATCAATTTTTAATATTTCTCATAAGAGCAAACTCATCAAAAAATTCTCATACCTTTTCTACGTAATTGTAATTGCGTACGTTGTAAATTTGGCATACATTTCATTATAAATTTTACCAGCTAAATATCTTGAAAACTGGTAGTTTTAGAATAAATGTACTTCAACAACCAATTACCTAACAAACAAAATAAGTTATACCAACAAATTATATGCTTCACAATCTCTTCTGGTAATTAATTATACACTCACTTATTTTTTGTTTTCCACCATTTCAATCTCCCCTTCACTATATTTTTATTTTAACGATATGGAAAATATCTGATTTCTGTCCAATCTGCTAAAAATGACATTGACTGAGTGCTGATATTAAAATTTCCGCAAACGCAGACCTACAAGCGCGTCCGAAGCGTATCGAAATATATTTCATCAGTCGGATTTTTGTATTTACATTTTCATACGCGAATAATTCCAGATTCGAGATCCGAACCCGTAAAAAGGCAAATTAACGTTACATGCGCGATATTCCTTCCCTTCTTTCATTTTGTCCCTTTATTGCGCGGATATATAAATAGAAAATTATTAAACGCGTAAATAACAATAAACGTTCGTCGAAATTATTCCCGCGCGCAATCCAAACGCGGGCCATCTCATGCATAAAACGCAACGTACTATACGCACGAAGGCAATAATAAATTAAGCTTCTCAATTATACTTTTCAATGAGTTTCATACGCGTGTCTCGTAAACAATGGGGCGATACAGAAAAACGCGTGCAAGACAAACCGGTGGAATAAATTACGTTCGCGGTGATGAAATTTTATTTAAATTATATATACTCGTGTATTATATATGTGAGGAACCAGCGAGTGAAGGCCTGAAATAAGTATATAAAAAATGATTGAAAGGATTTTATACTCAAGCAATGCTCAACTTACACAAACGATAATAATAAATTTAACTTCTTCAGGGACCATTTTTCTTCGCGCTTTTCTTATATCTCTAACTGTACATCGGAAATAACATTATCAGTGCAGTTAAACCATAAAATTTTTACTACTCTTGTTGAGAGATTCTGTAGTGAATAACTGATTATCAAATTTTTGTTCTTTTTATTATTACCAGTAATTATAATTAGAAAAAATTAAACGTCCAATAATAAAATATATCTTTGAGTACCCTAACAGAAAATATACACATATATCTTTTTTTTTATTGTTTTGTTTTATATTTATGTATATAAAAATATATGCATGTTTTTATTTTAGATATACACATCGAAGTAAGCAATTTTATCAAATAAATCAAGGGGAAACAACAAAATCATACATAGATACCTAAGATTTGTACATACATACTTTTATTTCATAATAGATATTAACTGAATAATCTTCCTCTGACAAGAAAGTTATGAAAGTATAATACAAACTATATTGTATACGATTAACTCTCCTATTTTATTTCTCAGACCAAGAAGTACTCAAGTTTCAAATAAACTAATAAGAGTATTTCTCGAGATAAGTGTATAACCTTATACTAATATTAAATCCGTTATGAAGTTTAATAGATGCATTACTATACTTCTATTCTCCATTTTTGTTACTATGCTGAATTCTGCAATAACAACGAGTCATTCCATTTCAAGGACCAACATGTAGTATACGTATACTATAACATTTAAGAATTTTCATTCTTTTATTTCATATTCCTGCCGTGTTCTGTAATTTATTTCTTCCCTTGTCTCGGTAAACGATGCCTCAGCATAAACATGTTCTTCATCCACATTTTTTGTCAAACGGAGCCGCCGATTCGATTTCGTCTCGCGAAATCATAATGCGTCAGTTCCCCAGGCATACCACTCCTTGCTCCGTTTTTCTCTGCTCGCCAAATAACATGTATCACTCCTAACGCGGTGCACGATAACTCCAAATAGGGTAGCTGCTTGTCCCGCCCAGGGAGACACGACAGTTTAAGAAAGTCCGCTTTACATCGCCACGCGTTACTTCCTGACTTCCGCATCGTTGTAATACCTCGGCGACTTCGTAACGAGCGTAGCTTTTTACTGGGAGTACGAATAGCACGGACCGTTCGCGAGCGAAACTTTCTCTCTTGTCGCTTAAAACGAAGAGGAAGGAATAAAAAATCTGTTTCGCTTGTACGTATAAACTTCAATTGCCGTTTCGCGCTAATAAAGTTTACGCTGTTTGCGCTCGTGACCCATGCGTTTCAATTAGCTGCAAATTGCCCGGGAATCGACGCGACGAGAACCGCTTTCGATATTGGAGGAAAGCAACGGGAGAAACACGGACGACCACTCCAGCGACTTTGCAGTAATAGACGTTTCAACGACGCGGCTAACTCGCTGCTTGCTTGAGAGGCGAATAAACGCTGCGTTTTGAACGATGAATTTTATGGTCGAACGAGCAAACGTTTGCTGGCTGATGAAGCAAACGATACGTTTATTTATTTGTCTGAAATTTCTCCCCGAGATGCTTATTTTTAATTCGATGTCTGATCTTCCTCGGGAATATTTGATTCTAAAGTGTACGTTAATGTTTTTGATATATTAGATAATAAAATATATGAAAATGTATGACGTACGTGAAATATATGGAATGTATTAAATACATAAAATATATAAATAAGTAGATTTATTTATTATACCGATGAGTCTATTTATTAACTGAATTAGAAAAGGTATTTACAATATCAATCACATTTGATATATTAGATATTAAAATATATAAAAATGTATGACGTACGTGAAATATATGGAATGTATTAAATACATAAAATATATAAATAAATAGATTTATTTATTATACCGATGAGTCTATTTATTAACTGATTGCATATGAATCTCAAGGTGCATCGATCTTTGACAGACTTATCCTTAAATTCCGAGATAGTGATTTCAATATGCTGCACACTGAGTCTCACACAAAACGTGAACTACATGATTTCAAGTGCTTCCAATAGTCCAATTAACAAATTCAAAAATAGCAGTGCTAAAGAATATTATCTATCCAAAAAATCTCTATTCTTATCAGTACTAATAAGAAATATCCCTCTACATGATACTACATATATACTTTTAATTTAAACCAACGTCACATCGATTTTAAGCAAACCAAACCAACATTCAAATATCCAGAGACTTCGATATTCCGTGAACTGAGACAGACAATGATCTGCATGATTCCGACCAACTGCAGACAGCTCGGATAATACACATTTCGAACTCCTTGGACACTACCAAACTTGGTCAACGGAGAGAGAGCGAGGGAGACCAAATCGAAATCTGAACCCCATCTAACCGATTCTGCTTAATCATTTGAATTCAACCACGCCCCGTGGGACTCGAAACTTCATGGAGACCGATAAAATCTCCCAAGCACACCTGGATGTGTAACGAAACAAACGTGAGTTCGCTGAAACAATTCAGTCTCTTGACCTGGATTCGACAGATTGATATTCCTATCATGCACACACTGGTCACGCAATCGTTCACGGATTCATGGTCCCTCTTCGACCTTGTAGGGGTCAACGAAATGTAGAAACGAGTTCTAACAGATCTACTCGAAGTCTATGATAGACGGATAATCGCTGAGTGGACTGAATGGAAGAAGGACTTAATGGGCTCCAGACTCATCGTAGTCTGGTCGACTTTGTCAGGATCAGGACACGTATTCCGGAAGTTCTACATGTTCGCCATAATCTGGCCAACTTCGAAACGCGAGCGTGTCTACTAGGATTCTATGGCGATTGTTGAAGTTTCGCTATCGTTTGCGTGTTACGGCATATCCGGTGGTCCCTGTCGCGTCAGCAATGTTTGAATTTCTCTGCTACCTCAGTCCACTCTGCTTTTTTGGTATGCTCATTGAAATCCAGCTACGTTATCGATTACACTTGCGGAACATGTACACAAATGAACATTTTACGATGGAGTGCAGATTGCAACTTCAACTATGCTCAGCTCGAAACAGGTTTACACTTGATCTTTATTGTCGCAGCGCTTGGCACATGATGTCACTTGGTATACTCGACGTTTCAAACGGTATATTTACTTTGCATGACCGTTATTATTAACACATTGTTGAACGGCAATTTAAAAAAATTATCGATTACCTTGAAATTTTATAGAAAAAAAGACCTTGAAAATTTTTTCCCTTAGACCGTTACATGTGGCCCTTCAAATAGTGTAACTTTGTCCTAAGAAGTTTCTTTGTACAACGAAATGTAACGGAGATATTTAGGTGTTCTGTTTCTTCGGACTCACCCTGTATAATTAAAACGTACGTATACGTCATCTTACGAAAAAAACTAAAATTATTTGACGAAATATCGATATATTAGCATGTGACCTGAAAATTACGCGGGCCCTTAATGGGCTGATTCAGAAATGCCAATATATTGTTTTATGAAACTTACGCATATAGCTAATAGCAGTATAGCACTATTTTCTCTTCGAATCTCTTGTGGTGTTTAGACTTCGTTAGGAAAGATTGTATGTACACGTCGAATGCATCTGTTGATCTAAACAGCTTTCGAATCATTAATATAATTCAAAGTTGTCTCGCAACATCTGATAAAGTTGAACATGCAGTCAAGTCGAACAATATTCGTTAATGAATTGCTATTAAGGTTGCGACTCGCGAACGAGTTTTTTTACGTGTCCACCATCGATTGCATCGTACTGTATTGCTTTTTATTCTAAAAGCTACAGCAGCCCAAGAAACTCCCTAATTAATTATTCTAGTCGTAAATTAACTAGCGAGGCTAGTTACTGTATAACTTAATTAATAAAACATACACTACGCTAAATAGAGTGTCGAATATTTATTAGTACATTATTAGCCAGTTTAAAAAAAAGATTGCTAAATACAGCTATAAATTGCACACGTCCAAAGTACCTTCCCCGTTTTTAACTCTTCTTGGTCAGCTGAATTAAAAATTAATTAAAAATTCTTAACTCATCTCTAACAGTTAACTCAGAGTTCTTTGACCTGCCAATGTTAGAAACTACGTCAAAACGTTGAATAACCGAAAACAAAAATTCCCACAAGTATATTAGTAAGCTGTTGACATTGTTCTCCCGTTACTGCACGAGTTTTATTTTTCTTCGAAATTGTACGCCTCTAGAAGGAGTTAAAAGCATCGAATTCCAGGACTGGCGAAGGGAAAAGTAAATCGATCGAGGCATTCAGCTCTTGCATCAGCGGTGCGTTTTCACCGCGAGCAAAGAGAAGGAAGTACTTTTATGCATTCGACGTGGGAACAATAAAGCCACCTGGTCGCATTCACTGCCACACGGTGACCTTACATAATTGTTTCGTAACGACATGCAACGAGGTTAACGTTTAAACGGCGTACTATCGGAAACAGGATATTGCCGTAGCGAGTATTTAGTGACCGTACGAGATATCCCCTGGTCGTAACCGAACGAAAATTCGCCGTGGCAAGGACGAATCACGAGGCACGAAATTTACCGCCCGCTTTTACGTCAAATCCGACGCCGCTAATTAGCGACGCGCAAATTCGTTCATTAGCAAGTCCAACAACGGTCGGGAAATTCTATTTTATCCGCTGTCCTTTAATTTTCGGGTCCTCGTTATTTTTTTTCCCACCTTCCCTTCGGTTCCGTCGAATCGTTTCAGTTTACCATTGGATAATTACGCGCAAGAACGTCGCGGCAATTAGCTGCGAAAACACGCTCGAATTGGAGCGATGTTGCGTTATTTGCCGCGAAAAATCATCGCGCGTCGACGAAATTATTCCATCCCGCGGCAGCGAATTAACGTGATTCCGTGTAAACAGATCGATCATATATCGTCGACTCACTTTCCGTTTCGTGTCATAGCAAACGGACGTTCTATTATCGTTTAGTTTACCTTTCAGTAAGTATTATATTTGTCAATTGCAAGTCTCTGCGTTTGAACAACAGTTCTTTTTCTAATCCATTTGTGTTTAATGCTGAAGTAGATTCTTGTTTAACTCTTTGATGTTAGGTGGGTTAAAAACTACCCCGCCTTTTGCTTAGCTTTACTATTTTATTTAAAGTTTTTCATTCGCGTGGCAATACTATGAACCAACGCTAAAAGTACAATAAGTGGAATCAGAAATGTATGCAAGTCAAAACGGGTTAGCAAGTTGTTGACACTGTGCTTCTGTGCAGCTTGAATTTTCTTTTTCTTTTATAATCGTGTACCTCAAAGAGTTAACTACATTTTATATGTCGTTTCATAATTGCGACGTTCGAAAAGAGAATGTATTATTTTTAATATACGAAGAACGTATATAGCAGTGGTCAAAGAAATTGCATTAGTGATTCAACTCTCACACGACTAGTAATTACTGTTTGCTATCAAGTATTAAAGAAAATATTGGGTTGTCCGGAAAGTCCATGTCGATTTTTGGTAGGTGGTACAGGTCTGAATATATCGAAGTGGTTGAAAACAAATAACATGCATACATTCCTTAAAAGGTGGAAAAGTTGTGGAACAAAATGGCGCCTATGTAATTCAATAAATATGTATTAAAATTCAAACGTGTTTTCGAATGTTTCTTAGAAATTGGCACGAACTTTCTGGGCAACCTAATATAATTTGTTACATAGAAACAATTCAGTGTATCCTCTTACCACAATTGCAAACTACTCACGTATTCTATGAACTTTATTTTCAAGAAATGGTACAATAATACAATGTTTATAACCATTACTACATATACATATATAATAAAGGCATATACTAATTTGGTTAAGAAAAGTGAGATTTGCTGTCGAAGACGAAAAACAGCAATGCCATCTAGTTTTGAAGATATAGGACGTCCTCTTATATTCGAGCATGGAGGATAATCAACGTTGCAGAATCGCGAATACTTGGGAATTGAGGGTGCAATTTTTCCTACACTCGCAGCTACCGGATGCATTCCGTCTCTCGAACAAAAGAACACGGCGACGGGCATTAGAAAGCATTAGCGTTAAGCATCGGGACAGTTACCGAGCCGGAATAATTAGGCCTCGAATCGTGTCTCCGTGATATCACTGGTCGAGCAGGCGAAGAAACTCGCTTGCTATGCAGAATGATTCATGCATGTGTGTCCATTTTATCGGAACTGTGCGAAATTATGGTACAGCTCAATTTTTGCTTCTTTACTTACACCTTAATTACATTCAGATTGTTATTTAATGAAGGGAGTGCAACATTAGCTTGATCAAGATATAGAATATTTTATAATGGTTTGTATTAGGTGTAGAAATTAATTTTCTGCCTTCAATTATTTATGTTATTATATGTCTTCTGATGTATGACTTAGGGAAGATTGAAAGTTAGACGATTTTCTGTTTAACAAATAAATTGTAAATTTACCTGAGAGAGACACAATTTAGATGTAGAAATTAATGTTCTGTTTTCACATTCAATTATTTATATTATTATATAATGTCTTCTGATATGTGACTCAGGGAAGATTGAGAGTTAGATATTTTTTTTTTACGAATAAATTGTAAATTTATCTTAGAGAAGCATAATATCAATTTCTACAATTAATATATTAAGTAATTTTACTATCAGTTCGATTTAAGAGTAGTGAAATACTCCGATAAGCTAGAAATCATTATTTTTATTTATAGATTCAGTGAAATTCAAGTAAACATTTGACTTCCTATAGGTATCTTATCTTCACATTTAAAACCTAATTACGATTGTTTATAAGTATTCACGTCTCCAACGTCGAATGAGAAAGACTAATCAAACACTCGTTCCTCGAAGTGTGGTATTCAAGGCTGATTTCAAGATTACTTTTTCTCTCATTTACGAATGAAATCATCCACTTTTTCACGAGAAACTCATTAGTGGAGTTTCATTTTTCGTTTAACTACATTTGTAACAAATATCCTAGTGTTCGTTAACATTTTTTACTATATTTCCTAGCCAGCCGAGGTTTTCTTTATATTAAACGTTCAATCTCATACCAAGTCACATGGTGTAAAATATAATTACATTTTTTATGAAAGTTTTAATACGCGTACATCGTTCTATCGATAAACGATACCCGACACTGCTTTAATGAAACATTTATACACGGTACTGTTTAATATTTATTTAACGAATTTTGTATCTGCTCAGTCACTATTTGCATCGTTACTTTCTTACAGCGATGCCCGCTTCGATAGAATATTTTCCTCAAAACCTGACAATTGATACGCGAAATAAATGTTATTTACTTAATCCCTTGCAAACGCGGTACAATTCACCCTTAATCGACACAAAATCCTCTTAATTCGTTTAGTAAATATCATTAACTTAATGTTTTAATGGGATGTAGATCCATACTTATTAGTAAACAAAAACTTATATACAGAGTTAATTCAGCCATATGTATTTCAATTTATGTTTCGAATTTATATGTGAATCTAGAATTACACCGACGAATGAATACACTATATTGTACGAAAGTATATTTAAAAATGTTTAGTATTTTATATTATGTGAATTTCATAAACGACTATGTGTATGCGTTATAAGTATAATACATTTGCGAGAATCCTTTTATAATTCGTTCAACGCGATATTGCACAAAAATATTGCTGTGATATCGAAAACGGAATTGGAATATTCCTGTAATTTTCCGTCCTGCAGACGTTCGTAAACATCGAGCGCTCAGCTGTGATTCAATTTGTTCGTCGATATAACGAATGAATACAACTAGCGACTTTTATCACGACTTTTCGACTCGAACATTTCATCTGAAGATTGATCATTTTTTACTATGTCCTATAAAAAAGAATCCAAATGTTTAGAAAATATTTAAACTGGTATTTAATTCAAACTAAACATCTTCCTTCGTGAATTTACATTTTACAAGAAATTTATTACCAAACTCTTTTTACTGAAATTATTATAAATTCAAGACCGTACCGGGCTTGTCTTTTTCTATATTATGCTATCACGGGCTATTAAAATACCTCGGTGGATCCTGCGAAAATTAACATTTTTTATATGGAACATCGAGTGATAAAATTCACGTATTTTTTCAAACGATCCAAATATGCTCTGAAACGATGAAACGGGAATGCAAAGTTATGGCTACTGCGGGTCCATTTTGTAGTTTCGCGTGGAACCGTTCAGTTTTCATGACTCATTTTTCAGTACTCACTTGAACGCATATTTTTCAATTAACTTTGCGCTTGCATCTATCGAACGTTTTTATGGAAAACAGGTAAACCGACCTGCAATTTTTCACGCCTTTAAAACATTTTTGAGCAAATAGAAATTTATTTCTCGATGCTGTATAACAATTACAAAAATTAAAAGGGATCGAGAAGGTGTAGTAAAACACGGCTCTTTGGAAGAATTTTCTTTCACGGCGTGCGACGAGGTTACAAAGGTTCAAAAATATTGTTCTAGTCACTCTTCCTAGCGAAAGCATTACGTTGGAGCGCGTCAAGGAACAAACGTGAATGTCCCCTGCTAGCATGCAATTGTACAAATGAAACGGACGGTAACGTAATGCAATAGAGCGATAGAGTCATAATCAAAGCGATAGAAAGTTGAAGCTCGACGAACGTTTTACTCGAATGCGTCGTTTCTCTTTGGGAGTGACACGTGCGCCACGAAGCGAGACGAAGAGTTACAATCAGTGGTTGTCGATCAAAAAACAATCTATACGGTGGTGTTTAATCTTATTAACGTGATAGGAGGTACTTGCTCTCGTAAAAATCAGAATTCGTATCAACAATTTCTGAACAGTTTCTGAACATAATTGAAATTTGATGTTTGAAAGTTGTTCTATATTCATAAAAGTGGAAAACATTCATCAAAATGAAATAAATAGTGAAATACTAAATTTTATTTTGTTCATTTATTTTTTATTAATAAATTGATTTTCTATGGTCGAATAACGTTTTACTATCGTATAGCATTAACAGATTGCAATTTTAGAGTAACTCCAGCGACTATTATTATAAATATAACTTTGTACAGTCCGAGATAAACTAAAACTAAATACTAAGATTAATACTTGTGAATATTTACCATTTACACATAATTTATTGTACACTTGGATTTTTCAATTAATACACTATGTGCTGCATTGGACTTTCCACTATACAATCTATAATGTATTGAGTGCAGTTTTTTTGTTTATTAATTTACAAATGTGTATACAGTCGGTATCAGCAAAAAGCTTCATGTTTGTATCATATATATACATACTGTATACTTTGTAATTCTTTAGTTAAAAAAAAAAAATAAAAAAAATATACATGTCGAATTGAGTAACCTCCCCCTTGTCGAAGTCGGTTAAAATAAATGATGTTGAATATGAAGTTTTACTTCATGTGTCTCTTAATGACTATCGCTCAATTGACTATCGCCCAACTTTATAGTAAACAGTAACCTTAAAAACGATACCGAAGGCAATTAATTTATTTTTAATAAATAAAACTCAAGACTTTTACAAAAAAAAAAGGAACGTACACGTCTGTAGAACGATAGAAGAAAGTTGTACATATAAATGTTGAACACTTTGTTGAATGAGATAACGTTCCAAAAAAGTTCTGAGCATATGAATTATGTTTTAATGGGGTACGAACTTTTTCCCGTACCTAATATTTTGGACAGTACTACAAAATTTGTATAACTTTACATAGATTCATACCACAAAATGGTTGAATTAATATCCCGTTAACTAAACTGAATTTTTCCACCGTTCCATTGTTGTCAATTTGCTAAATTCAAATATGTAAAATAATAAACTGTCGCCTGGGAGCCTGGAGGAACGTCTGTAGACTGTCCTTAGAAAGCATTAGCGATCGAATATATCGCGGTCGGCGGTAACCTAGGGCCAATTAAACGCTGCAGAGTCGCGTATTCGGATTCGTGTATGCGTACGGTTACACGTCGATCGCGGTACAATTACCACCCAGCGTTCGTTGTTTCCGCAAACGACGCCGCGTTTCGCGGTAGACACCTTGCGCGGCTCGCGGCCAACTGAAATTTTTACGCGTGCACACGCGCGAGCTGCGTGAATTTTTCAGCGGTCGCCGTTTGCGTTTCGACATTAAATCGCCGCTACCCATGGAAAATCAATTTCAAATCACACCGACACCTTTTTTACGGATTCATGATGCGCGCGACAGTTAGTCTCTCGAGGGATTGCCGAATTGGCAACGGAGCTTTGCGTTGGGTTGTGGTCAATAATTCTAATAGGTAAATACATAGATTACATTTGATTCTCGAAGGTTTAATTCAAAATAAAAATGACATTTAAACTACATCTTATATTAAATGAAATCTCCAAACTTTAATTCAATAATAAAACACTTAGGTTACACTTTAAAACGTATTTAAAATATGGTTTCACAGTAAAATATTACATACTGTATAAATTAGACGTCTAACCATTGTTTCCTTTCGATATTCCGGTACCAGATCGTCTTTGTTACGGATAAATCGAGGAAAACAGCGACCGACGTCTCCGAATGATCATGCAAATCAGAAAGTGAACGAAAGGGAATGGGTTTGGAATAATATCGAGGAAATGGCACGATTCGCTGTGTCCGCAGAACACGGAACGCCATTGTAATGACGGCTTAACTGACAGACGCGATACCGCAGCCGCAATTATTTCACGATGTTTTGTGGTTCGATGCGCGACCCCAGGTTCCTCGATCGTTTTATCTCTATGTATTGTTGCGAATTCGTTCCACGTGGAATTACATGAACGCTGCATGTAAAGACAAACGCGTGGACGAACAAGCGTGGACGTTGACGAAAGTTCCTATCGAATAAGCAACTTTGATCAAAAATGAGAAAGATTTGTAATATTTGAAAATTATAATAATATGTATGTAAACTGTATTAAGATTGAGCTAACAAGGTACTGCAAACGTCTATTACCTATATAGAAAATTAAAAAAGATACGAATATTGAGTTATGTTTCCTCGAGAATGGTAGAAGCAAATATAAGGCATCTTGTTGGGAGAATAATTTACTAACCCGATTGCTACCATCATTCAGTTGGATCTGTCATAAACCAAGTGGGATTTGCAGTAGTGTTATTTGAAATAGTGTATGCTATGTGAAAAGAAAATGTATTAAATAGGTCAACTGAATATTCTGAAGAATATGAATGTCGTACTCTTGTACGCCGAGTGAGCTTTCTCGAGGTGCTGTGAAAGAATTTATATATGAAAGCGTGCAGGAAGACGTGAATGCGGAAATAATTGCATATAGAACCAGCAGCAAAGGGCTGTGGATCTATCTAGATGACGATGAGAACACGTAGCTTTTGTTTGGGATCAATTTTCATTATTTATATCGTTAAGTTTATTACTTATTATTCTTATTCTTTACTTTACATTAGTTACTTATTCTTTTCATTATTATTATTTGTATAATTACTATTTATTATATTTGAGTACAATAATCATAGGTTCCTCTGCAGTGTCAGAATCAGATTTCTGTATTTTATTTATTCATGTTTCATGTTCGTATAGATAAACATACTTTATTTATTATTATGTTTTGGACATGCCTATTCAAGTTTACTTACAAAGAACTTACTAAAATTAATATATGGAAATACAAATATTATCGATAGAGATTATTACACCTCTCCATACATTAATTTTAATAGACTCATTCTCATAAATTCGAACGAAAATGTCCAATAATGATAAATAAATAAAATTGTAATAATTCTTGCATCATCCTACAAAATTCTCATCTTTCTATTTCTATGCGCACATAAAAATAATCCAAATACCTTAAGTGGTACCACTTTTTCCTTCCTTTCTCTCTCTCCTTCCCCATTAAATGGATCCCATCGCGATCCCAGATGAATACGACAGGTTTCAAACCGTTCGACAAGTCCTGTAGTCGCGGAATGCGCGCCAAGTCGAGGGTCCAGCATAAAACCTAAATCTTTCGGTTGAACTCCAAGTGCAATTTGCGTCCGGTGATAATCGCGGCGCATTTACGCGTTACCGTGTACCCGATAACGTTAACGAGGTTGTCACAGGTTCACGCACGTCGTGCCTAAGTAAATTGGCGGGCAAACGTTCGGCAAGCCCCGGCAAACCGGCCAATTCGATTGCGGGACACGTAGCGAGGAGTTCCAGGGCGAGGAATCGATAATCGAGCCGGGGCACGGCGTTCCTGTGCACCCCCCTATTCGCGATTTTTCTCCACCTTCGACAACGTCAGCGCGGTTCGCGCCACCCTTCAATTGGTCTGGCAACTTTTCGTTTCGCCGATGCATTCCCAATTTGCGTCTTTCTTATTTATCGGAGTGCATTGTGCACGTTGGTTGCTTTGGGAACGATTTCTTTGATGTTGGCTTATTCTTTAAAGGTAACGTGAAAATGTGAAAGTCTCGCGAGTAAATATTTCTAAATTGTAACGAAGAAATTATTTTACCAGGTGTACGAAGCGTTTTTATTGTAGAAATAATTTTTGTTATATTTTGAAGATTTTTGTCATCTGTCATTCAATGAAAACATTAAAAATCTATTGCTTTCAGTACAGAGAAATATAATTGTATATAGACAATCGAAATTGGCGAAGAAATTGCCAGTTTTATTTCTGTACACGTGATAGTTTCTGTGAATCGTGAAATTATTTTTGATGTACTTGATGAATCTTTTCATCTTCAGGAACAGTATACAAAAATAAAATGAAAGATTTAGAAAAAAATTGTCAACTTTATTTTTCTATACATATGTACTGTTTTCGACAGAAGTACAATAATTTGTACTACACCTGAAGATTATTCTTATCCTCAAATGCAACATAAACATTATTGTACAATATACAAAAACAATACATTTACAGTAATATGAAATAGAATTCACATATCAAAGTTCAATAAAACGTTAATAATACCAATGTGGGATTGAATAAAATTGATACTTTCGTTATTAATTTCATTCGTTACACTTGTCTTTGATCTGGCCACAATCAAATCCAACTAAAAGCTCACGGCACTCCGTAACAGATAAAAGAGTCGGTTCATTTTACAAAGCTCACACAGAGCCCCATTACAGAGTAGATTTTATTTAAACGCAAGAAAAATGGTTGAATGCAGATAAAGCACAATGGAGGTTCGTAAAACACACCTAACAACAGGGTGTAACGCGGTATAAGAAGTTAAATCGCGAATGTGATCGCAAAGGGGAGATAGAAAGAGTTGGTGGAATCACATTGACCCATTTCCTTTCTTTCTGACCCCTTTGTTCAGGGTTGGGGCGCGCATACCACCGACTTTGGTCACCCCATGCGCACGCATAATCGTGGACACACACAAACACGTGGCCACGGAATATAGTAGAGGTTCTATTAGCCGCACAGGTACGTACCCGAACATTCCTGCGGTTTCAGCAACATAACCGGATTACACTGGTCGCATAGGTGAATTAGCGAGCAAATGATCGGTAAATTCATTCATTGGTCTGGCTTCGACGCATCTACGGCATCGATGTTCACTCTGTTCGTTTCGATAAACGCCGAATTGGGACATTTGTTCGTGCTCATAAAGAAGGGGCGATTTTGAATGTGTGATATTAAGTGACGAAAAAAATATTTCTCTACCTTGTAACGAGTTAGAAAATTATTACTTAACACATTCGCGGTCGTTGACGCGTATTCACGTCACTTCAAATTCTATTCCTGTTTTCTATTCCAAATTATGAAAATCTTTTTACTCTATACACTATATAATTACAACATTAATATTTCAAAATATATTCTGTAATTTGTATCTTTACCCTAACGAGACAAATTTGCGATTTTCAGCTTCAGAATTTTATTATTCTCGCCAGTACTTAGTAGCAGAAACGTAAAACATCTGCCGGTCGCGAATGTGTTAATTACCTTATTCATTGCCAAATTATAATTCTTTCCTGAGAGTTACTAAAGAACAGCGAGCATGACGTGCTGATATTATTTAATTATTTTACTCATTGCTAAATTATAGTATTTTTTTTTCAAAATTAAAGTCCATTTTCTGTGTGTTACTACAGAACAGTGGGTATAGTGTGCTTCTCTTCTGAAGTTATTTGTCCTAATTTATATTTTTAAATAATATTATAAAATTAATGTTCTTCGTAACAAATTTTTCGTTGAATAAAAGCTTTGGAATTCTATTGATAATAAAATATGTAGATCAATGGATTTCACTATATGTTTCAATTTCATTCGGATTCGATTTCGATTTCAAATGAAAATCCTATAATTTCTTGGCGAATGCGAGCATGTGGCCAAGTTGCGATCAGACATTTAACACTCTCCACTCGAAAAGTATTACTTTCTATTGAAAACGATTACTTTTATGCACAATCGAAGCCAAGCATCGGCACGCGTTTACCCAATTGATCTCTTCCTCTCTCGGAAGCGAAACCCTGTTCGACGAAAAATTTATTGTATGTTTTCGTTATCTCTTGGCAAGTGGAGTCATCTCTTTTCTCGTTTCGCCTCGAATTTCGCTCCACCGTATACACGGACCAAGTAGCTTCCTTTATCTAAAATATTTCTGCTATTCCGAACAATGTGAAACTATATTCCGAAGAAGGTTGCTCGGCTCTAAGAGCTTCGTTACACGATGGTAGCAATAACTTCTTTGTCGGTAGGAATACCGTGGAGATTGTAACAGCAATCTTCGAACGTTATCAAAAGTAAAGTACCTTATCTTCAATATCCTTTGACGTGATCGCGAACTTCGTTCCAACTTCACTGTGGGGATAATCAAAATAAGTTTAATCAAATAGCTTGAAAGTTCGTTCGACAAGTTTAACGCTTTATAATTTCATTAACCGTGATAAGCCCACTTTGATCCTAACGATACCGAAAACATTTAATAAAATTATCTTCCAATTACCCGTAACTTCCAACAATCTTTTTTCGTGATGCTGTAAATTGGTTTATCGTTTTAATTGTCTATTGGAGATTTCTACGATTATTCATTTTACTTCTTTAATTTGCAATGTGTGTACCTGAGATTAGTTATAAATTGAAGGTAAAAATAATTCACTATTTCGTCTTTCAAAAGTGCTGAGTATAAAGATGGACAATAGTATTTTCAATTTTCCTTAAAGTTTAGTATTCGTTTGGCAAACTTCCTTGCATTTGGAATTGTTTTGAAAATAGCATTAGGAGATGAATATTTAGAACTTGCTTTCACCCCTTAAAATTTAATTATTACAACAGAAAATTCATGTAAATTTCTAAGCTCTCCTCGTATAATATTGTTTATCTGAGTATGATTTTGTTCGTATCAATTTTTGGAAGACATTGGGTACATCGCAATAAATTGTCTGTGTGCACGTTCCTGAAAGTTACCCCTTTCTCTAGAGATCGAAATCACTATTCGCCAGCATACATTGCTGTGCATAGTTACAACAATTCTCTAGGAGAATTCGTAATTGGCAATTTCCATTCGTATATCAAAGTTATCAAGTACAGTTCTATCCCTCTTCCATGCCCTGAAGAAAGTTAACATTAGTGGAATGGAAGTAATTGCCCGCTTATTTAAAGACCAGTAGCCCCTGGTCGTTCATTGTCCTTTTCATTCTCTTCGAAAATTACATTCCTCCAATCATGATTTTCATCATTTGCAGGATGGAAGCACCGAAGAGACTAATTGTAAGCTCCGAGATTGGAGATATTTAGATTTTTCTACAATTAGGTGGAGGATTACGAATGGACATACGAATTATTTTTATGAAATATTATAGCGGGACCCTAGGTTCAATATTTATAATTTTATTGCACGAAGAGTCAACAAAGGCACTTGGAATAAAAAAAAGGTAGTGATATTTAATATTTTTCTACTACTTTCTGTAAAATCATGTCTTTAAAACGATGTTGGTGTAGTTTTATTTATAAAAATTGATTAACATGGCAGCATGAAGTAGAAGCAGATTAAATGTCTTCTTTTCGTAATTAGGAAAATTACGAAATTGGCACTCAGCTTTTTTAATACTCCCACTTTACAATTATCGTTCAGACAGTTATATCTACTCGCATAAATTATTACATGAAAGTAATGTATTACAAATAGCTTGCGGATGATAAGATATGGAGAAATCCATTAGAATAAGCACGAATGCAAATACATTAGTTTGTCTGGAAAGTCCGTGCCGATTTTTGGTAGGTGGTACACGTTTGTTTACATTGGAATGATTGAAAACAATTAACATCGGTGCTGCCCTTAAAATGTGGAAAGGTCGTGGAACAAAATGGTATTTATATAATTCAATAAATATATATCAAGATTCAAATGTGCCTTTGAATTTTTCTTAAAAATTGGCACGAACTTTCTGGACAACACGATACATCCTACCATTTAAATTTAAATCAATTTTCTATATCTATCAAAATATGAACTTGCATAAACATCCACAGTCTAATCATAATCATCCATGACTGACGACAGTTATTATAAATATTCTTGTCCTCGTTTAATATTTCCCTTGATAATTAGAACAGTATCGACATTTAGACTCATCAGAAAATTGATAAATGCTAAACGAGCCCGACGACGCGTCAGGAGTACATGTAGCGCCTCGAGGGCTACAACAGCAACTTTCGGTACGGATCGTGCATCAAAAGTTGCTTGGGCGTAAAACCCCCTCCGCCCTTCCCCCGCTCATTAAACTTTATCTCGCTGCTTGACTCACCGTTTCTTCGAGTTGGTTAGAGGAATTTCTCCCGGTGCTCTTCGCTTCTCTTAGCTGGCTAGTCGGCACGGGCTGTGACACATGAGACTGTTTCGCACCTGCGGCACTACGGAACGTCACTTAAAATTCCTCGACGCACTTCTTTCAGCTAGAATGCACCACCGTAAGATGACACTGGAACGGAGCAATTTGTCGGCGATCCGAACGAGAACGGAATTCGTGAACGAAATTTCGCGCGCGTCGGGGCGGTGTTCGATATTTCATTAATAGAAATCGACGTATCGCGGGGAAAAAAAGATCGATCGAAATTGAAGTTTGGCCATGTAATTACTCTATTGTGGCGGGTGAGGTTCCCTGAGAATTAAGTAATTTCGGTGGGGAATATTTTAAATGTGGAAACGAACGTGAATACGACCGTGACCACGAAACATCAATATTCACTTTCATTTTTTAAAAGCCGTGGTCTATTTGTGTATAAAAGATGAAAGAATGACACGAACATTATCGTGAGCATGACCATGAACATAAAAAAGTAATATGAACATAACCATGAACATGAAATATTAATATTCATTTTCTTTTTGAAAAGCCTTGTTCTCTTTTTGTATAAAACATGAAGGGATGGCATGAACATGACCATGAACATGAAAAGATGATATGAACATAACCATGAACATGAAATATTAATATTCACTTTCTTTTTGAAAACCCATGTTCTCTTTTCGTATAAAACATAAAAGTATGACATGTATGAACATAATCATCAATATGAAACATCAGTATTCACTTTCATTTATAAAAAGCCATGTTCTCTTTTTATATAAAACATGAAAGTATGACATGTAGTCATGTACAGTATGAACATAATCATCAACATGAAATATCAGTATTTGCTTTCATTTTCAAAAAGTCATGATCTCGTCTTTTATGTTTAGGATAAATAGAAATATCGTTAATCTCAGCCCATTCTTCTTATTACTCCTATGTAGTTTGCATTTTCTCTATATAAGTATTTGATTCAAATATTTATTTTTCGAAGAATACACGTGAAATAATGATTAATCTCAGACTCGAGGGATGGCAGAGAAACAAATTGGACTGGGCACCGATCGTTCGCGACGGGGTAATCGAGGGATCCGGAAATCGAACGCCTCGAACGGTTTGTCTTTCATCGCGAAACGAATTCCCGACGGAGATTTTCGCGAATTTAACCGGCTCGCCGACGTAGATTACCAAGTGGAGAAGAAATCCCGGTATCAAAGGAGAAACGGAGTCTCTTCATCCTCCAGAGCTTTCCGCCCTTTCACGCCTCGCGTAGAAGTCGACCGAGACGTGCGGAACGTCTAATATCGCGCAACCCCTTTCACTGGCCTCGTAACAAAGTCGCCGAATTCGGGATCGCGAGAATTTTCATCTGCATATAAACTTGAATTACTCTTAAAAATTTATGTACCTCCCACGGAAAGTTTTGAGGGTAATTCCTTCGCCTCGAGTATTTCTTGGATATCACAATATTATTTTCTAAGAATTTTAATTCTAACTTGGTATTTAAAATGTCTTTCTTTTTTTAAATCTCAACGGCTTTTGAAAATTTAGAGATGTGTTCCCTAGGCTTATAGTTTGAATTCTACCCATTTATTTTGGGAATTTAGTTTGTGTTACAATGGACAACTAGTTTTTATTTATATGTGTCCGGAAGAAAGAATTTTGGAGGATATATGTAAATCAAGATAACGTTGTTTTTGTAGAACATACTACGAGAAGGAAGACCATTTAAGGTACCAGAATAAGAGATTTCATTTAATTTTACATGTATGCTGTTGCTCAAAAGTCATAAGACAGTTAGTGAATATAAATGGATATGTTTAAGCGACAACATCTGTAAGGCATAACACTAGTGGAATTTATTATAACCATTCCACACTTGAATTTAATCACCTTCAGGTCTAAAATTATTTCAATTAATTTTAATTTACAAACTTGAATACATAAAACATGGTAAATATATTCCTAAGCAAGAACTATAATGTGACTCTATGTTTTACAAAGCCTAAAAAAAAAAAAAAAAAAAAAAAAAGTATCTTTCCCTCAACGATATACCAGTCATGTTTCTTGTCCATAGCATGTGCTAATTTTCATATCCTTAAAACTCTTGTAGAGTTTTCATTAACTACAACAAAATTATTTAAACAAAATGTCAATCCAAGTAAACATAATTTATAGATCCCACCAGCAATGAAAAATTGTTAAAGATAAAAATACTTCAAGAGGAACCAAAGTTAGTAGTCATTAATAAATAAAATAAAACTGTCGTAAATTGTACAACATATTTGAAAGCAATATTAAAATAAAAGCGTAGGATTCAAAATTCATTTTGTACTCCAAAGATAAAATACAAAAGACCTGTTAAAATCGAGTGTCCGAAGGCTTTTAAGCAACGTTATACATGTTATTCCATTGTCGTTTTAATGATCACTAAGTATTCCCCAAATTATGGAACACTTGTTTCGGACACCCTGTAGACTGTCGCTATACAGCAAGATTCAGTGCGAATCGGGGCAACGCATACGACGCATATTTCGCGCGAGTTATAAATTCATCAATTTTATTGCCACGCGTAATTTGTTTCGTCGATGCGGTATATTAATTACACGGTCTTGCACGGTAGCGTGAGGTCGCATAACGTCGCATCACGTATCATAAATACTAAACGACGCGATTAATACTCGAAGATACAAAACATAAACGACCGAACAAGATCGACCTACCCCGTATAACCATGAAGTATGATATAATGGAACGTCGATTGAAACATTGTGCGCCCCTCCGATATCAGTGACGCTTCCCCGGGTAATTACAGTTTCGTTTCATAGGCAGTCGAAAACTACGTAATCGAAAATTTATCGCGGCGTATTTACTTCTGTAATTTCGTCGAAATTCGCGAAAGTTATTCAGATTTATTCCATGTCACGTGACATCGTGGGGATTAATTACCGAGTTCGAAGCGCCAAGAGCGCATTCATTTGGAATCGACAAGCAACACCACGCAACGCTCTCTAGGTTTTTTCTACTGTTATATTTTATTGCAAAAGGTGGAATTCTTGGTTTGAGAATTCCAAATTGCGGGCATTCGCATACTACTCCTAAAAAATTGCAGAATGTGTGGTAGTTTTATTTTTATACATATTGATTTTAATATTTTTAAACCATTATTGAGCTGTTGTTAAATTTTAGTGAAGATTTAGAGATTCTATGGCTACTAAAAAAATTTGTGAAAATTAAATAAAATATAAATTATTACTGTTTCCATTACTGTGCATTAAAGGCTCTAAATTCACATAAAAAAAAAAAAAAAAAGAAAGAAACATACTCCAATACGATAGAATAATTCAGTCTAGTTATAATTCTTACGATGTATCCACTTATTCCAGATATATTTTCAAAACAATTCCTGTGGCCGCTACCCAAACACTCCAATGTTGCACGAATGGTAATCAAGCTAACGATTAAAATGCGCAACTACCAATAAAAGGCATTCCTAGCGATCCCTTCTTGGAGAAACACCGTCGCCGTACTCGCAATTTCACTCGAAACAATTCGTTTCTCTCGATCCTCGACGCGCCATCGCATAACTAAGTAATCGTAGCAATTTGCGCAACGTTGTAGTCCGAAATTTCCAACGATGGTTTCCCTTCGCGCTCGCGGGGAATCACGGTCGAACGATTAGCGGACGATAACCAGAGAACGGGGCCCTAAATGCCTCGGCGCAGCCCGTAAACCGATCGATCATCTGCGACCAATCAGATCCCGTGTAACCGGTGCTTGACCAAACAAATTATTTCCTGCCGATTAGAGCCCGCGCCCGTTCCCGCGGCATCATCCGGCATAGAACGAAGGGAGGGGCGGATGGTGGGAGGGGGATCTGATGCAGTCGAGATCGATTCGATTAAATTCCACGAGAATCGCGAGACCGCGCACGAAGCTTTTCGTTTCCCCGCCATTCCGAGCAATTTCCTTCGTGGTCGGTGGGCACGGCACCGTTGCTGATGCAATGTCATCGAATGTCTCGCGGGCTGGAGTTATGCCTCGTTTAACGTCGAACGAGCCAACTATTAGCTGGACAATGCTCGCCATGAATCGACCGTAACTATCGTCATTAGAGACGCGTGGCCTTCTTTTGGCTAATTGCCGGACGATCGCGAGGCGTCGATGTGTTGGGAAACGTATCGTACGTTTCGTTCTATGTTCGATTCTCGTCGGTCGTCGTTGCGTATGGCACGGTCTGTATGGCGTTGAACTTTGAATGGCTCGAATGTCTGTGTGAAAACGTTGTTTTTAGGGGATGCGGTATATCCTTTATTCCCGATAGATTGAATGATTTTAAAAGCGCCATTTACGCGACTTTCCGTTCAATAGTTGGTCCAATTCTATGGCATAATACGGTAGTTTTGACGGCTTCGGTTGTCTATTGAAAATGTTATCTTTGGACGCATAAATGGTCCTTACTCGTAAGAGATTGAATGATGCGCAACGCGCCATTTGAAGAGTCGCAAAACTAACGTTTCGTCGGTTTTTGTTCTATTTTCGGGTTCGTTTGATACTCGTTTCAATTGTACGATGGGGAATAGTGGGTTCGAGCATTTCAGTTGTCTGTTAAAAACGTTATTTTTAGGAGTATAAGTATCCTTTAGAAAGTTTCGCAAAAGCGCTGCAAGGCTAACGCTAACTTACTTTTCCTTCTATTTTAAGTTCGATAGTCGTTTTAATTATCTGTCAAAAGTGTTATTTTTAGGTGTATAAACATCCTTTATTTGCAAGGATTGAGGAATAATATCTTTCCAAGCACGTCTTTAAGGGAAAAATACCATCGTTCAGACCTGGCACGTTCCTCCAATACCTCTCAATTAGGATGATCAAAGTTACTATTCTACCCTGTGCACAGGATGTCTAATATAAAAATTGGAACTAGAATATTTTATCCCCCAAAACATATATCAGGTGGTGATCTTCTTTAATCAGAAACGAAATTAATAAAATAATTAGAGGTAGAAGCATCTTTTAACCTTGCGTGCAATACGCTTTAATCCTGATACTGGATCACCTTCGGTATAAATATAAGAACGTGGATTAATTCGAATAATTTTAAAGTAAGTAAAGCATAACTCGACATACAAATGAACAAATTACATAAATATTTAAAACAGTCCATCTCTACCCTGTTTTCTTTAAAATTATTTAGGTAAATTAACGTTCGTAAATTGTTACCGAAGGCGACCCAATACCAGGATCGAAACGTTTAACGCTCGACAAAGTCGAGCGGTATTTGTAGTTCTAACTGTGTCCAACATAGACTGTGACAAGCCATTTTCGCACAATTTCACACGAGCACGAAATCACGCAAAAAATGTCACCAACAGGTGGCACACCACACTTCCGCCTGCGCTTGACTCACATTTCCGTCTGTACATACACCTAGTGTAGGTTCAACCCTTTCTCTGTTGAACCACTCGAGGCTGGTTTGACTGTCACGCTTCTATTCAAAAATTTCTAAATATTCAAGGATGACGAGCGAGTATTTATATTTTATATTGGTTGGTCAATGAATTTTGGACAATCACTGTCAATTAATTTTCTTATATTCGATTTGTCAATGAATTTAGGTTGCATGAGTGAAAAACTGATAAATGAATACACGTTTACCTATGTATTATATTATGCTTTATTGTATCGAGTTGTTTTATATTGTTTTGTGTTATGTTTTATTATGTTTTATTGTGTTTTACTGTGTTCAGTTATAGTACTATATTTATAATATTTCATCGATATTAACATTTGCCAAAAATACTCTTATAATATTTCTTTCTCTAATTGGCTCAATTTCACCCTCTACTGCAGAATAAAAATCATATGGTCGTTTGAAGATTAACCTACATACCCTATGCAGTCACTCTTAAAAGACACGAGACAATTACCCAGAAAAACAAATCACAAACATGTTCGTCACCACTACATCCCCGGCACCGCAACTTCTCCGAAAAATTTTGTTTCGAAACCTCTTTCCGTCACTGCTACGTTTTTTTTTTCTCTGCCCAAACAAATTTTATCAACCGCCACAGTCGACGCCCACGGTTCACCAAGCAGCCCGACGCAGCCTCGTCACAAACCGCCACAATATTTCTCTTTTTCCCCTGTCGAGCTTTGAAAAATCGCGGCCGCCATTCAACCGAAAACCGAACGACCGATAGCTCCCGTTCTTTCGCCACTAATCGTCCTGTTCACGTTCGACGAACCGCGGTTCTCGAATTTCACTGCACACATAACCGATCGCGGGGCGCCTCGCGTTACAACCGTTCCGGACCCTCGATGCCGCGAGTTCAGTTGGGACTGAAACACTGTACAGCGATTAAATTTTCAAAATACAGGCACTTCAAAGGACGATTTTAGACATTTTCGTTATTCATTGAATGTAGGTTTTCGAATGAAAATCCATTTTGTACACTAATTTAATCTTCAGACAACAGGACCACTATAGAGGACAATTTTACAGACTTCAAAAAATTTAGAACTACAACCCTGTACAGCGATTCAATTTTCAAAATACAGGCCCTTCAAAGGACTTTAGAAAGGATTTTAGAAATTTTCGTTATTCGTTGAATGTAGGTTTTCGAATGAAAATTTTGTACACTAATTTAATCTTCAGACAACAGGGCACTCCAGATGACAATTTAATAAACCTTCATTAGCAGCTCGATATTAAGTCGAGTACTAAAACTGTGTACACGAATTAAATTCTTAGGATACAGTCACTCCAGACGGCAATTTTATGAGATGTTACTAATCGTTCAATGTAGGATTTAGATTCAAAACTCCATACACTGGTTAAATCCTCAAACAACAGTCACTCTGGATGACGATTCGACAAGCTCCTATTATCAGTCCAAGGTGAAATTAAATTCGATAACAAGGCTTCTGGTGAGTCTCGTTTAAAGGAATAACGTTTCCAGAGTGTATATAGAGATTTACGGTTTAGATGAGAGTTTTGCCCATCTCCGAGCACCGGAGCAGCGTCGTTGTAGAGCGCACGTGACGCTGAGTGGCGCGCGAACAAACCGGCCGATCGTTTCCTGAAGTGGTGCTAGGCTCCAGATGGAGGTCTACCGAGACACTGACGACCACTCGCGCTACGAGGACATTCCCCGATTCTCAGGTGAACCGGCGTGATAGAGACGGAGGACAACGTGGACGGAGAAAGAGAAAGAAAGGATCGGCCGTTCCCGATCTTGCCTTCTACTCTTTCTCGGTCGCGCCTTCCAGGGGCCCCCTCTGTCGTCTCTGTTCCGCGAAGGGGGACTCCCCGGACGCGGTAGCTTTTCACGATTTTCTCCTTTCTCCCTCCTCTATGGTCGCGGTTCCGCGGGTTCGGATACGCTGGAGAAGGGAGAGGGAGCGAGAGGGAACGATCGGGTTGTGTGAATGATTCCGCGGAGGCTTGGCTCTCCGCTTTGCTGCTGGTATGTACCGCGTACACGGGTCCGTGATCGACGAATAATGCGGCTAAGAATTCTAACGAGCAAGGCTGCTCGCTATACAGGGTGCCGCGTTGGACGTGGAACGAATCCGTGGGAGGGTGGTTTTTCGGGGGGAAGCGAGTGAAAAATTATGGGAATGTGTTTGTGCTTTTTAGGAGTTCTTTTTTTTTTTTTTAATTACTTCGTTTAAGGTCACATCAACTATAAGGTTATTAGTGACCACGTCGATGATCACAATTTAATTATAATTTATTTAGCATGTTATGTTTCATTAATATCTTTACTAATTTGAGGAATTCGCTTGTGTTGTTAACACATCTTGCGCGGGAAGCGACTGAAGTCGTTTTGCATGGACTATTGGGCTGCCCCACGGCGAGAAACACAAAGAACAGCGCCGGCGTGAACGTGTTAAATACCTATTGCAAATTCTACTGTCCGTTAATCGCAGAATGGACAACGATAAAATAGAATGCGAAGATGAAGATTTGTATGCAGATAGTTTATCGAATTGCGATGACTGGGTTATGAATGATGATTGTAGTGATGACGAAATTATATATCGTTCTAGAACTATTATTCAACGAATAATTTCAAGCAGTTCTGATTCAAGCCCGGATTCGGATGATTCTGATTCTCAAGAAGAATGGTCATTCAGTAGACGAACGTCCAGTCTTGGAAGATTTTTTAGCTCGATCAGGAATAAATACGGAAAACGTTCCGGATAATGTAGCGGATGCTGTAGCTTTATTTATTGGCGATAATTTTTTTACATTCCTTGTAGAAGAGTCAAATTGATATTATTATAAAGATATTGATAAATTCACAACTTCCAAGAAAGCCCTCAAATGGAAAGACATTACGATACAAGACATGAAGAAATTTTTGGGGCTTATTCTTCTTATGGGACAAGTGCGTAAGGACCGAAAAGAGGATTATTGGAGCACGGATCCGTGTATAGAAACGCCAATTTTTCCGTAAACAATGACAAGAGACGGCTTTCGTATGTTATGGAAGACCTGGCACTTCAATAACAATGAAGAGTTGACTGATGGATCAGACAGGCTTTCGAAAGTCAGACCACTACTGAACTACTTTGTTCCCAAGTTTATAAATGTTTATAAGCCTAAAGAGAAACTAAGTTTTATTTTATAAATACCTAAAGTTCACAAACTGCAGCTATTTTGTGCAGAAGTAATTTTGTGTAAGAATTGTAAAAAATCGCCCGCTACCCGTTGAGAGTTTGGCGGCAAAGCATCCGCGCAAGATGTGTTAAGGGTTGTCTGCTACTATTTGAAAGTTGAAACTCTATTCGATCGTGTTGCATTCCCGTGTGATAGGCTCGTCACAAAAGTTGCATAAGTAGCAATGAGTCAGATATCTGTGAACAATTCTCAATCTTGATAGTGTCACTTACAGTCTTCTATTTGGTAGGGTTGGAATTGTATCGCTGGTTGATTTTCGGATTTGGTGTAGATTCGTTGGTGACATGTTGATTAGGAGGTTCTTGTTCAAGGGAAGATTTATATTATTTTGAGTTTCAGAGTAGAGTATTTTCTATACTGATTTATATTTTTTTTAAATTTCAGAGTATAGTTTTTTCTGTGTTGTATGATTTTAGAATTTGTTAGAATTTTTAGATGGATTTGAATTTTGAAGTGTTGTATAATGTATCAAGAAATGTGTGAATAGTTGTGAGCTTATTCCAAGTCTCCTACCCGGTGAACTTAATATGATTTGTTGGAATACTACTGTGGTGAAAGTCATGCAGTTGGGAAACGTTGAAGACTAACTTTTATTTTCTTGAATGTGAAATAGTACATGTTGGAATTTGATTTAGAATGTAAAATTGGAATGTAAAATTTGAATGTGAAATTATATGAATGAAGATACTACGTATTCAGTAACAGTTATATGTTAATGAGACTGTTCGCTATTATTTAAACATTTCTTGAAACATTGTTCAACATGTGTAGAACGTAGTCCACATCTTAAAGTAAAATTCAAATTAGTTAAAAATTAAAGGCAGAAGCTGGAATAAGACTAACAAAATGTGAATTCACAAATAAAGAAATGTTGAACAAGTAATTTTTATAAATTTCAATTAACGTACAGAAAGTCTAAATAACAAATTTTTATCATTGGATTTGTATAATTTAAGTCCAATAAATATTAAAGCCAGTAGACAGAGTAATGAAATGTAAATTACAGATGAAGAAATGTGAAACAAGTAATTTGTATAAAATTTTAACCAATGTACAACCAAATTATACTCTTAGTTTAACTTGAAACGTTGGAATCGGTTAACAAAGTATCATTAGAGCCAAACGATAAATTATACATGCACCAAAATGTCACCTTTCGCCGACTCTAGTTTCTTTATATTTACAAAACGTCTTTCGTTTACGAAACAGTAACTAACATCGTGCGCCTTTTTTTATACCAATGTGTGTTTCCAAGGTAAATGTTTCCAACATTTGTTTGGAAGAATTGGCTTTCATTTTGGGCACGAACGAGCACGAAGGTTGATCAAACGATTCATCGAGACCTCGATCAAACGCGTGGGGCTTGTTAATAGATTGCGCAACGGGTTTCTTAAAGGGATTGTGAAGACGTCTGTCAATTGTTTGGGTCAGTGAGTTCGTGAGTGTTTTATAAAGGATCCTAACTAGGCGACAAACGCTGGAGGTGTTGCGTTGAATTTGCATTAATTGGAAGCGTATCAACAGAATTAACGTGTCACTTTCCACCAATAAGAAAGAATTTTCGCTCTGTGTTCTCTCTCAGCTATCTTTTCATAATTCTTCTCAAGAAAATATTAACATATTAGAATACCATTACAATAAATTCAGTCTAAATGTGTGTAATTGATTTATTTTTAATTTTGCAGCATTTTTAAAACAATATATGAACACAATATTTTGTAATCTATAATTAGATCTGTAATCTATAATTTCGGAAATGAAGGCAGACAATTTTGTCAGAAGAAAATTGTAAAACCGTTAAAAATTACGATTGAAATATTTGAAATGAAGTGATAGTAGTCTTGTCACTTTCGTTTCTAATGTTTCAAAAATTCAATTGTATACATCAATTACTGTCACGCAATAGAAACTCGAGTGTGAAAACAGTCAATAATATATTAACTATAATATATTATTAATTTTATCTGGAAGTCACTATATCGGTACTCGATCCATCCAGTTGTTTGCAAAATTTCTCCAGAAGAATCCAGTGCCAGAACAGGCACTTATCGTTCCTCGAACGAGAAACTCCATCTCGTAAAATTGTTTCTAATTAATAGCTACACGGGTAACGTAAATAAATGGAAGATGAGTATACGACCTCCGCAATTATTTTGCCTTACGCAATCCTGAATTGCCGAAGAGATCCGTCTTTTTTTCGAGGCAACCGCATTCCTGCCACGAGATGACCTGGAATCCCAAACCTTCGCTAGAATCCGACTTGTGGCATTACGAGGCACGACTAGATTCGCAACGGAATGTTCTTTGGAAACGCTGCTTAACCGTGAATCGACCAAAGGCGAGCGTTTGTTCCCAAAAAGATTTCAATCTCCAAATAGATATCGTAAATTCCCCTTTCACTGCTTACAATCTCCTTACGTTGGATTAATTGACTTTCGGTCCCGCGCGACCCGAATTTAAAGAGATCCGTCGATCGTTAATTGCCCGGAGCAAATTTATTTGAGAGTGGCCTCGTTGTTATTCGAATCTAACATTTTGATTTAAGTGGACAGAAGGAAGATTCTATGTATGTATCTTTAAATTAATGGTACACAGAGAGGTAGCTATTACGAATATTATGTGGCCACATGGGATTTAAAATAAAAGTGTGGTATATAATACATTCTGCGTCACATTATTGAGTCTCTATGGAAATGTGAATGTACTTGCATTCTTGTACATTTTATTTTTACTGTTGATTGTATATGGGGTTCTGCACTGTTTTTTTTTTTTATATATATTATTAGGTCATTAAAGGCACATTCTGTAGAAGTTTAAACATCAGATAAACTATTACAATCATGATGGGAGTAAAAGACACCATTTATACTCCATAACATCATTTATTTTCTTACATTATAACGAAATCAAAGTACAATAAAAATTACAGTTTGCGATTGTAATTTTTAACCGTTTTACAATTTTCCTCTGGCAAAATAGCCTGACTCCAATTACGAAATTGTAGATTACAGATCTGATTATGGATTTAAAAAGTATTGTGTTCATACATTCTTTTAGGAAGGCTACAAAATTAAAAATAAATTAGTTATACACATTAGGCTGAATTTGTTGTAATCAAAGAACAATTCCCAGGATTCACTATCGTCGATTAAAGTGACAATTGTCACAGTAGTGTATAATCATATTCTATTTCATATTATTTATTAATGTAATTAAGTATTGAAATGTAAATTAAGTATTTCAGCAACGTATATTATTTTCGTAAATAGATTACAGGATTTGTTTCATCCCATTTCGTTAAATATACTAATTTGCATCTCCCTTGTGAAATATGTAAAAGTTCGACTTAAGCCCTTACCATGAAGCATCAAAGAAACGTGACATCCAATTTACACCTGTAACGCGCGCGTACAAAGCGTTGGGTCTGCTTCCCCGACAAAAGTTCAATTAGGCGAGCCCCGGATCATCACGAGCGTACTCAGCGCGCGTTACAGCTCATGCACGCGCGGCGAGCGTTCAGTTCTAAACTGCAAATTACAAAGCGACCGCGACAATTAACGGAACGAGACAACTGCCGGAGTAGTTACACCGCCAGGCCTATTAGCTTGACGGCGTACCTGTGGACCACCTGACAACCACTCTCTTCGAGTACGCTCACACTTGGTGCACCTGAGATTGCAATTATCTTCGCTAAGCCATTGTGCAGTATTTAATACGTTTCGGAACGAAGAGGAATTTATTTTATACCTTGACTACATTACGAAAGCAATTAACTCCTGTCCATAAACACGTGAACGCTTACCAGCTTATATAAATATTTGATGTACGCTGTGAATTATTATTTTCAAATATATTGTATGTGTGTTTAGTTTGTGTTGCATTGGGGAATGTATTTTATCAAGTGATTATTTTATGTCTCACTAGTAGCGATAAAGAATAATTTATTTTTCTTCTCATTAATCCACCACACTTTTATTGCCAATCTTGATATATACATAGAATTTTGTAGCATTTAATAATACTAAATTGTATAATATTAAAGTTTCGAGTAGCACTTTAAATCCTATACAGAAACTATGAATTGCTTTGATAGAATAGTTTGAAAAGAATATTTAATATCTGAACACCATTTATGACGAGATGTTACAAATTAAATGGAATAATAATGTTATTTTTGATACAATAAAGAAAGTAATATAGCTAGAGTTCAAAGAATGGTATAAAGAAGTTTGAAAATTAATTATTTTTGTATTCTTACCACTGAGTAATTACATTAACTATTGATAAAATATAGATAAATATATTAATATTTTTAAATGTATTATATATAATTATTAGTATTATAAGTTATAAGTATTATAAGTATCATATGAAATATTCCAATGAAAGAAGTGTCCACATACTTATGATTGGAAATATATACATATACGTGTATTGCTTGCTTGATCGGTATTGAGAGCAACATTAAATTTGCTACGAAATAAATTGTTTTAATCAGACTAACACAAACCACGATTTATTTTCGAATCACGTAATGCGCGTTTCCCGATGGAACACGAAGAATAAAAGCACGTTTGTTATCGTTCGCAATTTCCTTTATCCATTATAGTACATGAAAATGGCATTACACAGCAAACACGGTTCGGCTGGAACTTTTTATGTTCTAATTTCATTGGAAAACACATTTCTATCAGTCTGCTTCGCGGTAGATCAATCAACAGACTTTTTCAAGTTTTTATTTTAAAATGAAAGTTGAAACGAAACCATTAATCACTCGTTCGCGAAATTATCTCCGACGTTTGTTTCGTTCCGCGTATTGTAACAAATATAACCATTCGCCAATGGCGCTTCCGATTAAAAACTGACAGAAATTACTTCTGATCTAATACTCGATCAATTTATATCAATCACTCCGTATGCCAAACGAAACATGTGGAACTTTATATTATTGTTTTGCGACATGGAAATGATTTTTAACAAATTTGCAACTGTTATCGGAATTTTATTACATTTCATTTTTATAGGAAAGAAGATGAATCGTATTTATAATTATAGTAGTTATCGAACAATAAATTCATTTCAAATTCATCCCAATTGTTATTAAAATGGAGGCAAATTGTTTCGACTTGAAGTCATCGCCATAGAAACCATTGATTAAAATTTTGTATAATAAAACATTTATTATTAAAGCTTTCTACATTATATTGTCTACATAATTATTCAATCCATCAATTTTTACTTTGTGCAACGATCTAGGTGAAATTGAAAATCACCAAAAGTCACGTATGTTATTTCTGATACATCCTCGATGATGTACTTCTAAATTAAACTGCCCTCGATTAAAAAGAAATACCTATCTCCGATAGTCGAGTATATTTGACACTTCCATGACCCGGTGCCTTAAAGTGGATACCGTTCGAACACTCTACCTGCCCGTATCATTTTTCAGGTGTCGAAGTACACGAGTGGAAAGAATAATTCGAACAGAAAAGCGCAATCGATTTCGAAGTAACCCGAGACTAAAATCGTTCCATCGTCGCTCCGCGAGATTCGGGAACGGGGGTTCGGCCGGGTGGCGAGCATTTAAATAATTCCAGCAAGTTTTATCGTTGGCGAGGAGGGGAGGTGCGGGGGTGCTCCAATAAAGCGACGGTAATTGAGAACCGAGGGTATTCGGTGTTAACACCCTCTTCGCGAATTTACCATCGGCACTGTCTCGAATAATAAGAGTGGCGGACGGGTCGACTTCGGAAATCAATAAATAGCGACGACGTTCACTGTGAAACTTTTACATCGTTACGGGAAGCGACGCGAGTAGATTAAACAATTGAAAAACTGATTTCCAATCGGACCCCCTCATCTCCAGTTAGCCATTGCACCCCCTTTCAGTAGCTGTCTGCGGGGAAAATAAATTCCTTTTCCATTTCCCGCTCACCGGGGGCCCATTTCCAAGCTTTATTTACTTTCTTTCTCTATTTTTCTTATTTCATTTTCCTTCACTTTTTTATTATTCCGCGCGTATTTGAAATGGACACGGTGGTCAAATAAAATTCATCGCGTATCTCTAAACTGGGATATTTTTATCCTGCCGTGCGGTTTTCATGCATTTTATTTTTATCTACTTTAAACTCGTTTCGAAGGTATGCAGACTGAAATTAAGCATTATGACGTGGATATTATTATTGTTGGTTTTTGTACCACTCCAGGAGGATTTTGTTGCGCATATCTTTTTTCTCTTGTGATAAATTACTTTTGAAATTTTATTTGCGTTGTCCAGATGCTTGGAATAAATTTTTAATTAAAGTCTTTGTTACTTTAATGTTCCTGTAGAGCGCATGTATTTTTATGACAAAGCATTGTTGAATTAAAATATAGTTCCGATTTATTACAAAATCAACAATAATTAAGTCAAAGATTTAATGGTTACTTGGCCCAATGTAGTAATTACATAAGGCCATTCCAAGTACTTTATTATAAATATTCCCGTATTTATTTATAAGTCTCAGTGTTTCAGATTTTTCAACTGTAATTTAATAAAGAAATTGCGTGTAGTAAATAATAACATTATCGTATAAAATATATTATTATGAATCCAATGATAGAAGGATTTTTGGAAAAATTCTCGTTATTTAATTACTGCAAAATGTCTGGGTTTTCAACAAATACTTTGACATTTGTACATAGAAACTACAATTATAAAAATTAATTTCCGTGGTTCAATGTTGTTTCTACATTCCCTTAACCCCTGTCCGTCGAAAAATGAACATATAATGTAATTTTCATTTCGTTTCCAGTTTCAGAATGTTTTGTTTAAAAACCCAGAGTAGTAATTATATAACAAGGACTTTTGTTACTACTTCTTATGTTATTTAAGTAATTAAGCAAATGCAACATATATAATTACACAAAATTGTATTATTAATAATAATTTACTTCCTCGTCCTAAACAAAAAGGAAGAGAATATTGTGTTGTCTTTGGAATTATTTTCTAGTTAATTCCTCAATTTTAAAAGTGTAATAAAAGTAAATTTCATAATTGTAAAATGATGTTAAAAATAAATAATTAAAAACGATTTGAATATACGATTGAAAAAAGCTTGATTTCTTCAAAAAATTAATGAATCAAGAAAAAACGAAGGGAACCCATTCAAAGTACTGTCTAAAATTAGGATTCTTCGTATTCCTCGACGAAGGAGGAATTCTGTTCTATTAAACTTAGCAACCGAAACCAGTCTCGCAATAACAAGACAAAAAGAAGAAAAAAATTTAATATAAAAAGTAAAAGATTCTGTACCATTTTGTCGCGTCGCGTTCAACAGAATCTTTCCAACGAAACTGGTGCCAAAAAAAAAAAGTAACCACGCCTCGCGAACATATTCCCCATTTAATTTCGAACACAAATCCACCCTCGATTCTATGCCAGTGATTCATGGCGTTCCTACTCGACCATAAAATTTTCAAAAATCTCCTCTTTCAATCCCGTCCACCTCCCCATTCGAAAGAAAAATAACGCGAGGCGAAAGAGGAAGCTCACTTCTTTCCAGAATTTACGAATACCTCTCGCGAAACATTAAACGCGCAAAATCGTCTTTCATGAGAAAAAAAAAATTAACGCTGGGAAAAGGCTCCCCTTTTTTTCCCAGGGAGCGCATTCGCAACGGAGGAAAAGGTAATGAAACCAGGTCGCGAGACGCACGGAAACGAAAAGAATTTCAAAACGCGATGCGTCACGGCCCGTGACACGTAATAGACGCAAAAGAAATGAACTAGCACGCGGCGACCAATGGGAAGCACTCGGGCAAGAAGAATTCATAGCCCCGCGAAAAATGTCCTATTACCGTTTTTCTGGCCGCGGCCTCCTCAATCATCGCCTTGACTGTTCATTAACCGTTTGTGCCGCGTTGAACTCGCGACATATGTAGGACTTTTCATTTTTATTTTTGTTCTTTCTACTTTTTTTTTATTCCTGTGTGTTTTCACTCGTTTCCTTTTCGTAGCCCCCACCCCCGTCGTTGGACAGGAGCTGTCCTGTTACTTTTGCCCCACTGAAAATAACCCCGGCTTTATGCAGCTGACGTTTCTACAATTTTCCAGACACGATACTCCCCCTCGTTACCTGCGACGACAAAAAGGGCGCCCCGGCCGTAATGAAAATGTGAAACGGTAAATAACCGAACCTTGGAGAACAATTAAAGCAAAAACCGATTGGATTTTGCTTGCTTGTAAAAGGTGATGTAAAGTGGCCTGAATAGAGTGTAAATAGGACTTGGTTAAGATTGTTCACCCTTCAGTGTTTTCTGTAAAGTTAATGTAGTTTCTATAAAAGCAAAGAATTTTCTATATGTTTGTTGTGTCTCTTAAATTAACATCTGTCGAGGTTGAGTAAATTGTGTAAAGAACTTATTTGTAAATATATTTCCTATTTATTAATATAATTTCAGAAGAAATTATTTCTGATTCGCTGATACAACACACATGAATAAAACATATACAGTTGTAAAATAGCTTGAAAGAAAATAACATATCAGTGGAAAAATACAATAACATTCAAGTGGTGTCTCATTTATAAATTTCTAAGTATTTCAAAGCCACCTACGAAATTAAATTTATAAAAGTATCTAAATACATATTATCCACACTTGATAAACAATTATTGCTCAGAAATATCAAACCTTACATGACGAAAGAAAAAATACAATTGACTTATGTTGAATCTACAACAGAAATACTTCTCCTGCCGATAGTTTAGCAAACACAATGCATCACCGACTAATTGTCGTCCAAGTTCCAGCAATATTTCATTCGATTACACGTCCTAATGCGTCTATTAAAACTTGCCAGGGCGCGAGGCAGTGAATTTTGAAAATCAATGTCCCGGAAAACGAGACCAGGTACGAGAAAAGTTGAACAATTTCGGCATAGTTCCGCTGGAGGAATGGCCGTTCCCTTTACCCGGTCGTATCACCATTAACGTCACGCAGAATCCGCTCCGGCGAGCGTCAGCTTTGATGCACTATTCCCAAATGAGACGTTAAAGACGGAATCCAAGAAGTGACACCAACGAGAGGGAAGCGTGCCCAGCCGCGACGTTCGCTCACGCAACGGTACGCCGCGAGCTTGTATAATGGAATAAATAAGTAAGCGGAGCTTATGTTTCCTCCGCGGGCTTGGCATTTTAATTTCCTCGGGAGATATTTCATCTCGCTGTACTTCCTTCTATTTGCCACCTAACCACTCGCCTTTCTGTTTTCAAGGATATTCTTTCTACGTGGCTCACCCAGCCATTGCCCGAAGCTATTCCACGCTGTTGCTTTGGAAGAACTATCGCTCCTCTCAGATTGTACGAATTCCTTAAGGTGGTAGAACGACGCTGTGATCAAATTATTGGACGAATTTTTAGATGGAACCGAGAAAGAAAATTCTTTAATGTTGAGGTGCAGGAAAGCAATATGTGCGTTGAAGTTAAGAAAATTAGGACTACTCAAGTATGTCAATTGTTTGGGGACAATTCTTTTTGGATGGGGGTGGGTTAATATTGAAGTAGAGAATTGATTATATTAATAAATTGATTTGAATGATATAGTATTAGATTGTCCCAAAAGTTTCTTTCGTTTTATCAATAAGTAATACATACACAATATTTTATGTCTAATGTTACATTATTGAATTGTGTACGATTCATTTTGCTCCATTACTGTTTCAACATCAACATCTAAGAAATAAGATTGTCTATTTATATAAACACTACCGCATAAAATAATTGAGTGCAAATTACGAAAGAAACTTTTGGGACAACCTAATATTATAGATCATAAATATGTGTTAACTTTTGGTAGTTTTATTGTTAAAAAAAAATATAGGATAATATAAAATAGTATTGTTCATTCCATACGTGACTACGATTTGCAAGCATTTCTCAACGGCTAGTACAGTTTTTTTTTGGCTGTAACTATTAAAATGTAATTTACTTTCCGCATTTATTGAGAAATGATTTCATGATGTTCCGGTTTGCGAAAATTTATGGGCACTTTTATTGTTTAAAACCAATATTGCTACAAAAATCCTATTCGCTGGTGTAGCTCGGCAAGAAATATACCGATCGCGACGAATCCTTTCGCATTTAGTTGCACATGCATTCCTGATGATCCCATTTGCAACTATATTGTTCATAACTATTGTTATTGGATGAAAGCTATTGGTTCCTCCGGCAGAAAGTTAAATCAAGTTTGGTCATTTTGAATATAGGTAATTTAAAATTTTGCGCGACCACCGAAAAGGATGCCGTGTATTTAATATGCTTTATTTAATATGCTTTATTTAATAATTCAACCAAATTCGTCAAGAGCTGGTGAGTAATAATGCAGTTTAAATAGAAATTATTTCATACTTTTTAGCGCAGTTGTAATGTTTTGCGCAATCGGTTATATATATCTTTTTTCAGAAAATTATTTTATTATAAACACGAGACAATTGTCCATTCGCGTTACGCTGAAATCGTTCCATCTCTTCTTGAGGAATGGAAATATTACCTCGCATAAATTTATACCGAATTAACCGACGCTCGTCAGCGTAGCGAAGATGCGATATTCTCTCGACACGATGCATTTCATATATGGATGCGTATTTAGAGGGCTGGTTTAACTATTAAGCAGAATGAACACGTGATTTCAGAGCCTGGAGAAGGGGGCACATCTGAGTTCTTTTTTGTAGTGCTGCAAATACTGCAAAATAATACAATATTCATTATCATATTATTATTTATTATTATATATTGATAATATAAAACTGTTAATATTATTACAATACCGATGATGCATTTTAAACCTTTTGATATAACAAAATTAAATTAAATCTGTCTAATTTTTCTACACGAATACTTGTATTTTAATATCACAGTTTTAATAGGTTCAATGATATACTCCAATAATTTGATTCAACTCTAATCAAATAAATACAAAAAGCAGCGATAAAATTAAAACAAGCTACAGCTTAACATTTTGTAAATATTTATATCAAGCTGAACCTTTTTTTTTTCAAAATATTTTAACTACGATTAATGCAGCGATATTAATCGCCACCAGACGGAATGATTCCAATGCTCCGCTATTTATTCGAGCGACTCAATAGCACCGGGCGTGAGAACTGATTAATTAACGAATCGCGCGCATTCGCACTGTGACGTTTCGTTATGCGAGCACGCTTTGTTACGCAGCGGTAGTTCCTGTTATTACCACGTTAATTCATCTGATCAGCCATTTATTACCATTGCACGCGGCCGATGTAATTTGGCGTGCGCGATGACGTAAGCAGATGTCGGGTGCCCTTTGCCACCCACGTAACCGTGGCTCCGTTTATCGGGAAGGGTAACGAGAGGCACTTCAGGGGCTTCTGAATGGAACGCAGATACCCATCAGTTTGCGAGCAATGGTCGTTCCGGAACATGGATTTAGGGGAATCGTTTGGTTCGGAACGCTGAACGTGAGTGCTCCTGTCGGAATTTTTTTTCTCGAGTACCATTTACAATAGCTTCTTGGAACGTTGCACGTTTATTTACGCATATTCAACGAAGACGTAGGTATTTTTTTGCATGAAGGAATATTAGTTGTAAGTATTATAGAGATCTACTGGTTCGTATGCGATGCATGGTCAGTAACACGAAATTGAGGTCTGGTTCGCTTCACTAAAAATAGCATTTATTGGCGAATCTTTTACTCAAACACTGTTTACAATAGCTTCTTGGAACGTTGCACGTTTATTTACGTATATTCAACGAAGACGTATGTATGTTTTTGCATGAAGTTTACTTCACTTGTGCATGAATTTTTTGTACTCATACACCGTTTACAACAGCTGTTTAAAATGTTACACAGGTATACATACATACGTGAAGAAGATGTATGTTCATTTGCATAAAAATATAATTATTATTATCACCATAGGAAATATGTGTTTGTAAAGAAAACACAAAGTTTGTTACAACTGCATTTATATATTCAGCAAAATGGAGTGTATCAAATGAACCATCATGCGAAATATGAAATGAATTGATTACAAAATCTACATTCGTGTTTATTGAAAAATGAGAAGTGTTTATTTTGAATTCGATTTCAAAACAGGAAAAATCTGTTTATTCTATGTTTGTATACACCCGCCGAATTGAAATGCATAGTACGCAATCACTTTTTAAAAATAAACAAACCGTTTGTCGAAAGTAACGACACTTAATTTACCAGCACGTTGACATAAATCTCGCGATACGTGACTAGACTAGACGAATAGGGATTCGGGTAAAATGGAGCTGAAACCGAAGTTTTGCCAAACTGTTCCGAACGAGTCGAATTTGGTTCAGGTGTTCCCGAAGGGCGGTAAGAACATCCCCCAACAATGCAATTTACACGGACAAATGGATCTGTGCTTCGAATGCTCTGCGGTTGCTTCGACATTGAGATTGAGGACTAACTTGACTTCCAGGGACTAAGACGTGTACCATAAACAATGTCAATAAAGCAGAGCACAAACTAATTACTCTACATCAACTGCTTAGAATATGAATTCTTCTTCTTTCGAATCAAACATTTTTCGCTTGCTTCGTGTATTTTGAGATTAATAATTTAATTCAAAAATTAAGATATTTGTGCAAATTTTAATAATTATATTAACATGTATTTCTGATTGTAAACGAATATTTTGTGAAAATAATGAACTGGAGGAGTTTTTGCATGAAATATTAGAGTAAATATAAATACTTTTACTAATTAGGTAAAAATAATTGAGGAAATAATACAACATTAATATTTCTTTTTCTTTTTAAGTATCATATTTCAACGAAACATTCTCATCATAAAATGAATTTACTAAAGTGACTGCAACCAAAGGCTGTTTAAATAATCCCTTTCGTCATAGTTTGAAGAGTGCAGTATAAGCCTAGAAGGCTACTGCCTCTCCAATGATCGGTCACGGTTTTGATGTACGGACTTTTACGATACATCCGTTCAACTTTTAGGCCGAAGTAACAGTCATCTCGGCAGTAATAACTCTTTCACGGGGAAACGTTAGAATACCCAGCATTCTTCGAGGTACGTGCGCCACTTGGTTGAAATAGTCTGTTAGGGGAACGTTTGAGAAACGAGCGTGTAAAACGGTAACGGCATTCACATTTCTACTAGCGGTGCAGGCATGGTCAACGGTGACTATAAAACACGAGATGAACCAGCAAACTCGTTACGCCTCCTGAAAAGTTATGTTGTATTCAAAGTCGAATTGAAGACGTTCTTGTTTTTCCAACGTCAGTTAACTTTCTTAACATCATTCCAGTCTGTGCAATAAAATATATTTCGAAGTGAAATTTACGAGTAGTGATACATGTTTAAAGAATATGCAAAATACTTGGCCATAATTACCATGTTGAATGTTTGTCTACTGTTAATAATTTTGGAAGGTGTAAAATGTAATGAAATCAATGTTACGACGATTACTTAAAAATTGAGTTCCATTATTGAAAATGTTGTACATTGAAGGATTAGTTAATCTTAACAAATATAGAAACATACTGAATACTTCTTCAATAATAGAAATCAATTTTATACATCGATTTTTGCATATTTAAAATGTAATTAAGAAATCGAATTCGATGGATATATTCTTCATAGTACACTTACTTTTAGCTTATCTTCATTCTTATCTTCATTCACCTGTTTGAAATGTGAATTTACACCCTGAAGAATTTTACACAGAGAGTGATGGGATTCATGGTATAAGAGAAAAGGTAATGATTCTTCATGTAAACGTGAATCAAATATATACAGTAACAGTAACGTTTTTCCATACGAGACTTTGTTTCTAAGAAAATAAAGTTCGAAAGTCCAACGCGCGTCCACTACAGCTGGCCGCTCTGTCTGACCATTACTCACCATTTCTACTTGCCTCAGTGCTTATAAGCTGTACCAATGGTATCTTCGTTATAATATCTATTTTCCATTTATATCACCATCTTCTACCTACTTCGAACCACTTAAAACAGATAAACTAATACCATAATCCTTCGTTAAAGAACGATAAAACAAGTAGAAATAACTAATAATGGTCAGACAAGCAGTACTTAAACGATTCTTCGATATCACCAACCAAAGAAACCTTATCCGTCATTTTCCACGTATTTTAGCACAAAAATCCCTCCTCATTCGCTTATACCGCACATTCCACCTCGTATTATTCTCTGAGAGAACAATTCTTATTTCATGAATGCATATTAAGCATCTCGCCCGACAACTTCGCTCGAAGGTCGCCACGAAAGATATCGAATCTTCTTTAAATACGGTAACGAGATAAATTTCAATTTCTGTCTGAAGGCTTCAAGAGATGCCCGCGTCCCATTAAATCAACGATGTAACCGATGAGTCGCGGACGGAAAAAATATTGAGCGTTTTTTGCTCGCTCTGTTTGCTCGTGTTCCATTGTAGATTCGACTTCGGTCGATCAATAACTTCCATCTTCACCCGGCAAACAATAAAACTACAGCTCTTCTTTCCAGCAGCTTAATCTGCTGTCAGTGCGCTTCCTCGGCGTTGTGGTCGCGAAGAAATCACGATCAGGTTCCCGGAAGAAGATACATCTACGTGTCGTCAACGATGGAACGAGCAAACTTCAAGAACCGATCGGTCCATTACCAGCGAAGTCAGATGCATGCACCGAAGGATAAACACTCACGTAAACACACACGGTTGCGTTAGGCACGTATATTTGTGTGTATATATGTGGTTGTATACAGGGTAATATCGTAAAATAACGATGGTACTTTTCTTTCTCATCGAAAATAAATAGCGGAGATAAAGCTGAGGAAATTTGGAAAGTTTTCTATCTCCGTGTGCAGTTGAAATGGTGCACTATGACGTCGAACTATTGCGACATTCTATTTTATTATGGATTTATGGGACTCGGAGATGCTAGTACGAGGCGCATTTTCATTCAGTGTGACGAAAGTAGCGTGTCGCCTAACGTGAAGAAGGAAGTTCCTACAGAAGCTTTAGTGTGAACGAGGTCTGGTTCGTGGTTGTCAATATTTTGAAGTCGATTCAAGTGCAAAACTCAAAATTAGAGTGAGTTGACTATCGCCAATTTCATCATTATTAAGTTCATTTTTATTATCCTCTGTCTTTTGAATATCAATTATCTATAAACTGAGGATCTCATTCAAACTCATTTCTCTGACTTAAAACTTGAATTTCATTTCACGTTGAAAACTTTTAGTATTCGAACTATATTTTGCAATGGTTGCACGAATCAATTTGTCGCGCTATTCGAAATTATATCACGTATCAAACAAACTTCCAAGAATACAGTGCGCCCAACTTTCAACCATATCGCGTTTCCTGGTTAGCGCATTGCAACAAAGATGTGTATCAGGAAATATTTTTCTCTGTTCGTTGAATCTCTTTTGCTGGCACAGACGAAGTTTGATTTGGCCAACACACTGCCATAAGTATGAGGATACCTGCAGCTTCTGCAAATTTTAAATTTTGGCGAAGAATATCATTTTTCGATACCTTGATTTTCTAGGTTTATTTGAAAAACATGTTCGATAGCAGATGTTTACCATATACAGTCACTCCTAAAAGTATTCCAAATAAATTTTTCATAATATATACACACATAATGTAATAACATATTATATTTCATTAATATCTTGACTAATTTGAGGAATTCGTTTCTGTCGTTAAGAATTGTCTGCATACTATTTGAAAGTTTCAATCGATCGTGCTGTATTTCCTGACATTCTTCAATTAAATGTTGCCCCATTTCTTTACTGCAACTTTCTTTGTTAATAACTTTTAATAAGCAGTGAGCGACGGTTATTAGAAAAAGTTACTCGGGAAGGTGCCCTCGACAACATACATATGTCAAGGTCAAGGTCATAGGGACGGGGTCCCCTATTCGGCATTTTTACCAAATGTTTTACTGTAAGAAACTCGTCACAAATGTTGCATAAATAGTTCGATATTCTGTGCTTGATTTAATGTAGTTTCTAAATAATTTCCTGACATTTTTTTCACTCGGGTAGGTGTCCCGATACTTATGGGCCAAGCGTGTGTGAGAGTTATGCAATCGTGCCTGGTCAATGATAAATTCGTCAGTTCAATTAGCGTCAAATGCACTTACCCTATTGCCGAGGAAAACTTCTTTCCATTGAACCAACTCGACGTTTCCACGATATGATCATCGTTGAGGGGAAATGACAGCGGTTGCTTGGTAGAGTACGTATATCGAGGCAGGATTGTCGACTATTCTGAGAACGTCGATTTCCCAGAAAAGAGTCTGATTTAATAGAAACGGCAATTACCATCGTTTCAAGAGCACGATATGTTTCAACGCATGGGATTTCCACCTTTGAGCGGTTCTCCGCGGGTCTTCTGAGGAAAAGGGGAGGGAAATAGTTCCGAGATAATGGCGCGTGGCCCGGAATCGGGAACCTTTTATTCGTGCAATCTCGGGGATATGGAGTAGGGAAGCGATATGAGGAGAAGAAGCGGAAGAGGCTACAGAAGGAGAACGGTGGCTCTTACGACCCCCCGCGACCTTCCACCCTGATCGTCAATTTCCATCGATTGCTCTTATTTCCCACGCCGGGGACCCCATAAACATCCTCATCCATCAAACACACCGGCGCGTAATATCATAACTCTATACACACGGAGCACGCCGGAGATAGTTTACTTCGGGAATATTGCGAGCGTTACGTGCCAAACGAACTTATTTAACAAATTGTTAAAGGTGGAGAGTTAGTTTAAAAATTGTACTAAACGATAGTTATCGTCAATTAACGCGTTCATCGCCCACGTGTTTGTCACAAGCCTTTTTACTATGGAACTAAATAACATAATTTTGAAGGTCAAATGTTAAAGAGGATAAATCTAGTAAGGACTAATGAACGACAATTTCGATAACGTTATGGAAATAAGTGTTGCTAAGGTTACAATTGTCTCAAAATAAAATTTTATTCTCATAGAAATGATCACGAATATTCATGTAGCGATTAACGTATTGAAGAAGAATCAATTTTATACAACGTAAGAAAATAAATTGGTCTTCAAGTTGTGAACAAACGCGATGTTTCTACTTGTGCAAGTGCAAAGTGAAACGCGCATACTATCTTTCATGTCCATAGCAGACCCTTTGCTCACCTAGTGTTTGACTTTTCGAATTGTCATCTATGAAAACCTAAGAAGGATTTATTCCTTCGCATAAATTTTGGAGACTTCTGTTCCTATAATACTGCGTCATTTATCAGTCTTGTTCAGTTAAATTTCAGACTTCAATCGACACCTTTATCAGTCTTAACATTTTTTGAGAAAATTTAAATTCTGAGTTGTATTCAGCAAATTTAATACAATTGAATGTAAATTAAAAACCTCAAGTATCTAGTAGAAATCTAATAGTTCTTCGAGAAATTTATTTCCAAATTAGGAGAGTATTAATTGACTGATGCAATTGAGATTTGTGTATGAATACTATTGTTGCTGACAGAAGCGGATACTACAAACTTATTACCTCTCTATTAAATGACAAGCATCGCGAGAGAAAGAGAAACATTGCTAAAGGCGTGCTTGAGGTCCACAACGCTAGCAGTGCAAACAAGGTGTGACAATTACAACTCCCATAATGCAGAGAAGACAGCATTAACAATGCAAACGAGTGGTAGCTGTTATAATTCCCATAATTCCATGAAAACTTGTTCATAAACGTTTGCTACTAAGTTTTCTACCTGTTGAATCTAACGAAGATACTAAAGTTCAAAAGCACGATTATTCTTCTTCCTGTTCCACCTTCTATGACAACTATGGGTACTCAGTATTGTCATCTGTGAGGATCGAGAACAATATCCAGTTCTGGTAAATCTCGAACATCCAAGACACCTCTCGATTTATCCCTTTAGCCTATAACAATCTGATAAGGAATTATAGTCGAACATGAAAAGTACGAGCAAGACACGTCATAAGAACGTGCACAAGGCACTTTATACCTGATCATGGCACGCGCAGTCCTAGTGTAAATCCTAAGGCAATGGGTTAATTGAGCCGTTCATTACACAAATCGATTAACTTTATAAAACAAGAAGTTGAAAAATGCGATGAAATGACCTCTAGAATAAATTATTTATTATTCAATGCTCAACAAAATCTTGTCGTTTAATGGTGTCCATCTACATTATTCACGAAAGTTATTATAAATATAAAAATTTGTGACTATACAAAGTGCTTTGACACTTAAACTTAAGATTTTTCAAAAAGTGGAGTTTATTGATTTGTGCAGTAAACGGCTCAATTGATATTCAGGTCTATCAAGAGTAATCTCTCTAGACGGTTCACACAAATGTCACAGAAATGTCAGCTGCCTCGATTATTGTAGCATGATAAATGCTATCTTGGCCAGCAATGAAATTCTCTTTCCAATGTTAGGCAGCTTGCGTAGAAATTGAAATCTCTGTTTCTTAAAGAGTGCACCAACAACCCAAAATAAAATGTCTTCTTCCTCGAAGAAGCACTCTTTCTTATTAACACACTGTTAACCGGCAATTTTACCCAGAGGCGATTTTGTGAAAAAGTGAAATTAAAATAATCTAAATAGACTCCAATAAATTTAATTTATATTTTACAAACGTAATGAATTTAAATGAAATATTTTACATACATAACACGATGACCAAAGCTTTTGCAATATCCTATATTGCCTCGGGTTTCATAAATTAAAATAGATAATGCAAGTGCAAACATGAGTATATTTCTCCCAAATTCGTCTTCAATTATTCCGCCAGCCCAGGTCCACGTAACCCTTTCGTTTACAAGAAAGACACGCTACTATCATTGTTGCCATCGAGTGCAGTCATTTTTAAGGCCACTAAAGCACGTAACAGCTCCGTTTCCTTATAATTGGCCCCAGTCCCATTTTTCCTCGCTATCCGCCATCCTTCTTACCATATTTCACACCTGGCTATAGCAGCCACGCGATTCCCCGTATGCGCGATCGGCGGGGCTCCAAAAGACGGAAAATTAGGAAGATTCACGAGCACTCCGATCCCAGCCATTCGTTTATCTGTCCGTGAACGAGAAGGAGACACTTCCAGCGGAACGTACGTGGAAGAGATCCGCTGCGCGATCCGAAGGGAGGTTCCTCCCGTCGTTCATCCCTTCTTCCTTTCACGTCTGCCAGACCGGAAGAACATTTTAAAACTGACACGGTCTATTTGTCTGCGGCGACCTCGATGGTGCCCGCGACAACGCACCGTGGCCCTCCCACACCCGCAGACTGCGCCCGGTTTTTTGATATTTTTCAGGATCTTCCTGTCGCACCAGGATTCCGCGTTGTCCGTTCAGCCCCCGTCGTTCGCAGGTTTTTCTTTCCACGGGTGGTGAAACCTAGCCCTTTCTGCTTTTTTCCACCGTGATGCGATTAATGACGCTCGTTTTCTCTTCGGGTGGCCAGAGAAAGGGGAAAGACTCCGACAGATATTTCTCCTTCTATCGCGGCGGGCTCCCACCTAATGGACTCGCGTTACGAAGAACTTCGCTGGTGGAACCATCGCTTGGATACATAAATTTCTTCCGCAGGCCGCGATAATTGGGCCGTCGACAGGTAGGACATCCAGACGTTGTACAGGGTGCCGTAACTGGTGGTTCAAGGTAGGGGGTGATTCTACGTAAAAAATCGAATTGAAAATTTAGAATAAAATTGTTTCATATGGCGCTTTATTTTCGAAGAAATAAGTTTGAAAATTTGTCGTATACGCGTGCACTTGGACCAACTTCAATTCGACGAATTTCATTGTAGAAAGTAAAATCGATTTAAGAGATATCATCCTGTTGACAATGTTTGTAAACGTGGCAAGAAGCATTGAAGTACTCTCCTATTCGAAACAGTAAAACAGTAAAATAGTAAAATCCGTCAAAGCTAAATCAAGTACACGCGTACTCGACAAATTTTCAAACTTATCTTTTTCGAAAATAAAGCGTCGTATGAAAAAATGTTATTTCACATTTTCGATTCAATTTTTCACGTAGAATCACCACCCACTCGCTTGTAGCACCAGTTACGGGACACCCTGTATATCACTCGAGCTCCTTTGCGTTTCGGGAGTGTCCGAGGCGCCAGCTTCATTGATTCTTATCACGTTCGCGATGGTTTGTTGCGAATCGAGGGAAATTGGACGCTTTGTTTGAGGTTTGGTTTTCGAACGCGTCGTTAGCGACGTGTCATGCTTCGTTTTGTGTAAGGATTAGTTACAAATTAACTGTAGAGTATATTGGTGTGATGGATTGAATTCTGTTGTTGAGATATAAGAAGGGTGTAAAGTTTATCGGTAGGAAGAAGCGAAGTTCTTTTAATTTGTTCTTGAAAGAAGAAATGCAGCAGCACTGGCGGATTTATTGCAATATGTCTTTACGTTGCAAGGTTAGAAGACAGTCACAAAAGAAAATACAATGAAGAGGATAAATGAAGATGTAAGGTAGTTACAAAACAAACTGCAATGGATGAAAGAAATGAAATAACAGAAAGACAAAGCGCAGATAATGTTATCTGTGAGGCTCCAGGTCTTGGAGGTTTAAGAAGGAGCTGATGCACCCTGGGAAGCAGGTAAATGATATTTACCTGCTGGAAGCTCTCTGAATTACTTATCTTTCTACATATTAGCGTTTAAAGTGAGATGACAGCAAATGAAATACAGTTAACCGTGAGAACAATACTCCAATAGATGAAAATTGTGATAACTATATCTTTGACATTAAAATACTATACACTGCATATTAGATACATATGGATTGTCAACTATCAAACGTCATCTAACTATATTGTCATCGAAATGTAAGATCTTGGGAAACATGAACAGCTACTCAACTCGTCTTGACTTATCTACTGCCAAGATAAAGTCTTCAGACGTTTAGAAGTCCGAAGTTTCTGAAAATCCCTTTCCCAGACGAAACGATAAGTGTATGTATAACATTCAATTATAGGAATAGATAATAACAACCTTTTACTAATCATTGATAGACACATCTATCTCTCCATCATGGACAATCAATGAAACACAATGTTAACTTTACAAAGAACATCCAACACTCGTACAAGACTCATCTGGAACATATTAGGTTTACATATTTATACATTAACATCAACACGTTACCTGTTGTCGTATAAAATTCAAGGTTTCCATAAAGTTGCTGCCTGCTACGGTGAGATAATTAAAATATCGTCAACTTCATTCAAGAAACCCTTGAAACGAACAGAGAGGAACACGTGCGAGTAGTAATTTGGCAAAACCAGAAAAAGAAGCGCAATAAAATCAGAGAGAAGTTTAGAAAGAGATTTCATAAAGCGGGGCTAACAGGCAAGACAGACAGCTAGATTTACCAGCTTTAGATTTCTTTGCATGGGGCTTTATCAGATCCCACGTCTATCAGACGTAGATTACGACTGTGGAAAATTTACGAGAATGAGAGAGAACTGCAGCTGCAGAGAACATAACCCTGCAAATGCTTCTGGATGTGTTCAGAAATGCTGAGGAACATTTGGAATCGTGCAAGGAGAGTCTCCTCTTAATTACTCAACATAGATTATCGATTTATCATCTTATGAATTTGATAGAATCTCCCTGTCAGCTGCAGAAAGACATAGGAACTCTATGCACTCTTGGCATGATTAGATTTTCTCCTATCAAAGGCTGAACACTGGGTCATGTTACTGTTACAATACAGTCATATTTTAAACACGCCATCGTCACCTAACTCACGTCTTAATTATGACTATTTTTACTTACGAGTCCCTGATCAATTTAGAAATTTAATATTACAAGTATCAATGAAGAATATAAAACTAGTTAGATAATTTAACGTCTCGTATCTCAAGATCGAAAAATTTGAACTGAACATAGATTGACTCTAAGCGATGACTGAACTTATCCCTCTATTTATTAGAAATTAATTATTACAAGTATCGATGAAGAATACAAAACTAGTTAGATAATTTAACGTCTCATATTTCAAGATTCAAAAAATTTGGACTAACATAGTTATACTCTAAACTTTGACTGAGCTTATCCTTTTCCAGGACATTTCCACGTTCCGAAGACAGTGAACCTATCAACCCAAAGATCTTGCTCCAGGTTCTGTTACCATCGATGGAAAGGAAAGTTCAGACACGTATTTGCCCTGTTTATTCTTCAACGAGCTGTGTCAATAGATGTGTCGATCGCAGAGACGCCAGTGGCACTTTCCAGATCCAGCAGTTGCGGTGAGATAACTCTGTCCCACCAGGAACAATGAGGGTTCCGTCTCACGACCACTCTTCGGGAGAAACGTGCTCAGGGCGCAATGGAAAAGAGGTGAGACCCTCAGGGAAACCTTTGTCGTAGCCCAGTGGACGCAGACAGGTAGTCAAATTCTGGGAACAAGTACTTAGCAAGCAAATAACTCGTGCGACACGGACTTGCTAGTGGAAGTACGTCTACAGATTAGACAAATCTTGCAGTGTCATCGACATGACGTAAAATTTTGAAATTTGGTACATTTATTTATACATATATACGTAACGGGTCATTGAACCCGTTTTAAGATCCTCTTTTATGATACGGAAGTAAAACTATACTGATCCATTTAAAAAAATGGAGGTAGCCTTTAAATGTCCTAAGTACTACCAACTTCAAAAAAATTATTATCGCCACCGGATGGCCACCTTCGTACTGTGCAATTTTATTTCAGAAATATTTCTGTGAAACTTATAGTTTCGAAGATATCTGTAATGCTAATAGTTATTGCCTCACTTTGTATATCGAAGATTCTCTAAAATTTGCAACTATCATGGTCAATTTCTTTACAAATTATATACAATATTCTATTGTACGTCACGAGTGCAACGAGCTAAATATGTTAACGCGATTGAGTTGGTCTCGAAAAATTCTGAACCAATAAAAACTAATTTTTGTTCTACTCCTTGCGAATGTAGCTATAGCTTGAATTAAGGAAAAAAGAATTCAAAGAAAGTTGACAAAAAACTATGAACTTAAAGCTTCGATATTTTCACTATTACGACTTTAGTAGCCCCAGTAAAATAGGGATTTTTTAAGCAACAGGAATATTAACAATACAAAAATTAGTTTTCAACTCAGAGATAAAGAATGTACTCTTAAAAAATTGACTGTAGCTATAGCATAAAAGGGAAAAAGGATTTAAAGGAAGTTGAATAAATACTATGAACTTGAATCTTCGATTTTTTCACTTTTGTAACATTAATGGCCCCGAAAGTACAGTGATTTTTTGAGCAACAAGGATATTAACAAAACAAAAATTATTTTTCAACTCGGAGAAGAAGAGTACCTTCTTAGAAAATTGAAAATCTTCTGCACGTATGAAAAACAAAAAAGGAACGAATGAAATGGTCTCTTCGCAATGTGTGCAACTTAGGATGAACACATCCAGTATCCAGTTGCTGGAGCATAAAGCAAGACATTCGAAACGGTAATAAGGAAACAATGATGGTCCAACGTTCGCATATCGTAAGGTTATCCAGCCTCCAGGGCGTTTCAGCGCGGTCGCAGTCATTTTTCACGGTGACGGGATCAGAGGAAGGGGAAAAGGGAGGACGAGTCGACGACTGATCTTCCTTACCCAAGCCCACGAATAGATGGATAAACGGTTACTCGCGAATATTCTCCGGTCCTCGATCATCGTCGTCGCCGATCTGCCAGGACGGCGGATAGAAAGAGAATGGAGTTTACGAAACTATCGTCTCCGGAGACGATAGAAACTAAATCGAGTTTCCGCGGCGGTCGCGACCATTTGTCATTAGAGGCAGAGATTCGGACGGACGCATCCGTTGCCTTTCTAGACGTTTTCTGATTGCGTAAGTTCCGGCCGAGGGTGAAACTTTTCTTCAAATTTGTTGATCTCCGTGGAAGCAAATGCGTGCTTTCTCAGGTCCTATGGTTCAGTTCTCTTCGCGATGCTTAAGAGTTATCTGATGGAACACTCGGTACAAGGAAGAAATTAATTTGGTGGTCTTATCAGGATGTGGGTTGGGATTTACTAGAAAAATTATGCATGTAGGAAAGTGTAATATAATGTGCTCATGACATTTCGTGTATCGTAAAGTGAAGTTAGATTTAATCGTTTTCATAAATATCTTCAACTTTGATTTTAAGATTGAAAATCTTTTTATTTTCGAACAGCCGAAATTCATGTTACGTTATATGGTGAAAAATGCTGTGAGGCGATGAAATGGGTGGGTAGTAACAGAATAAATATGTCCCGTTACACAGCTTGTCGTGAGATATTTGTTTATATTTTAATATCTAGTGATTGGAACAATTAAAACTTAATCCGAAATAATTAAACGTTTATGATACATACAGTATCATTCAGTGTTCCATTAAATATTAATAATAATTACGGTTAGGAATAAATATTCATTCGAGACATTAATCGTGAGCAGTTTGTCAATATTTTAATATCTGCTGATTGAACCAACTAAATATTAATTTCTGACAATAGTTAAATTAATTATTAACAATACTTATTATTATTTAAAGAATGATGGGGAATATGATTATGCTGTGGTATTAATGTTTCGTAAATTCTTTTGTGGATGGATCCAACGAGTCTTCGAATCGACATGTCACATGTCACGCGGTTGTTGTTCGCCCTTCCTCTAGTTCGACAGGCACAAACAAGCTACGACGCACGACCGCGCCCAAGCAGGTATGCGAGGGCCGAGAGCTCATTCGTCGTTGATCCTTCGTTCGATATGAATCTCGCGATCGCGCGTCTGCGTCTCGCGTCCCTCCTATTTGTAGTTTCCCTTAGTATCTTAGTTTGGTTTGGTTAATTTTAAGGTTGCGTGTACGAGTGTCTCCTCTGCCAAATAATTATTAATCAACTTGTTTTGTTTGTTCGTAAGTCCATATTGGACTCGCAACTTCGTACTCCACTTCGGTCACTACTGCTTGATGTGATAAGTGTAGTGACCAACCATGTGACTGGCCGAGATCGGTTGCCGTCCTCTAGTGGGTCTGATTTGAGAGAGGGTCAATCGACGCCTTCGAGGAATCTTCTACTCTCTGTACGCGTCAGGCGAAGTCCAGGCTCCCGGCGCAGCGCAGCTCAAAAGAGTCGTTAGACGGATGCAAGTCATGTCCTGGACTCCTGACGTTGTGCAGAGAGTAGAACTCCGTTTCGGGACTCTACGACCGTCAGACATAGCTGGTGTCGCCAGGGCAGGGCACCCCGACGCGGTGCTACCTACGTCGTACACTGTCAGGTTGGGACCTGGGCCCTCGGCAGCAGGTATGCAGGGAGTAGAGTACTGGCGGAGACGTTGATCGTCTTTCTCTCGAATCAGACCCACCAGAGGAAACGGGACTGACTCTGTAAGTCCAGTTTCATGGTCGCGTCGTGTCGCGATTTAGCTTCACTCCTCTTAGTTGAAATAATTATTTGGCAGAGTCAGACTTGGACTTTGGAAATCAAAGGGACTTTGTTTTCTTTGATTTCCACGATTTCGTACTTAGTATTAAGCTCGTCAACTCTATGTAGAGTATGCATCTACGTATGTATACTGCATGTAGAGGGAGATCGAAGGAAGTTTGATTCCTTCCATCTCCGGGTCTCCAGTCGCAGCAACCTCCACGTGGTGAGACCTGGTAATCGGTATTATTCGTGACGAACAATCCTTCGTCGCGAATAATATCGAGAGCTAATGGCTGCGAACTTGTAATAAGATCTTTAGATATAAAAAGTGCAAAGTGTAAAGTTCACAAGTGAGAAGTGCAAAAGTGTAAAGTGTAAAGTGAAATTAGATTTAGATTAACAGGGACAACATCAAGGAGCCGTAGCTGGTATTAGTGGTCTGTAGTGGGGATGGTTTCTGTGCATTTATCGTTATAAAAATTTGTGCGTATAAGATTTTACTGTATTAACAAAAAAATGTTCCATTACAATTGGGTCTTAGTGCGTAACGAAGCAATGAAGGAGTTTTCTGATAATAAAAAGAATGTCCTGTCGCGGAAAATCATTAAGTATGATACAGTAGGTGGCGGTTCGCGTTCAGTTAGATTTTCAATCTCTCTAACTCTTGCGTGTACGCGAAGTCTGTAAATTTTTCTACTTATATATTCTTTAAGTTTCATAGTACTTTAGAAATTCACGTTTCGATGTCTTATTTTAGTAAGTAACTTAAACTTTAATGTTTTCGTTTTCATGAGTAACTTTAATTATAATATCACTTCCTTCATGAATTTTCTTATTTCTGATTCTGGCCCTTTCATGAATAATAGCGTGCTTTACATTTCAACTTTGATTGCAAGCTTCAACCTTACATCTTTTATTTGCACGAATAACTGAAACGTTTAATACTTTCGTTGTCAGTGATAATTACAAGACGAATATTTCTACTTTATCAGTCACATCAGTTTTAACATTCCCTCTTTAAGGAATATCTTCACCTTCAACATTCCAACTTTCATAAATAACTACAAGGTGAACATTCCTACCTTCGCATGTCACTTCAACTTCAACATTCCCTCTATCATGAATAACTTCAACCACAACATTCTTTTTCTCTTTCATAAATGAGCCGTTCATTGCACAACTTGATTAACTCCATAAAACAAAAAGTTGAGAAATGCGATGAAATAATGTACATTGTTTTTCAAAATTCCCTTTATAATATAAATTCAACTATTGTAGATATTGTAGAATGCATAAATACAGATGTAGCTTTCACCTAACGGTATATAGAATTAATAAGAAAGAATAGCCAAAAAGTAATCATCAATAACGTTATAATTTTTATGTGACTGGTGGAGTTAATCGATTTGTACAGTAAACGGCTCAAATATCGCCAACTTCAATCTTCCTTTCTAAAAAAAAATGTACAATTTCACTAACTAACAAATTCCACCTATCCCCAAACTAGAAGGATCCTCCTTCAAAGAAAGATATTCATCAGCCTCGGGCTTACTCCTCATATTCCTCCTCTAGTCCTCACTGTCACCAAAACCCAACTATAGTTCACCTAACAGATTAGAGAAAGTCCCATCCAATTACTAAAGCACGAGACCAGTCTGCTTTAAAGTTGTGACTCGCCACTGACCTCTTGTACGTGGTCTTCCTTTGTCACGAGCGAAGGATAGAGGATCAGCGTTCTTGGACGTTCTTCCGCGACGGTCCTCGATCATATTCGCGAGCCCTTCATTCTCGCTGGATCAGACGGCTAAACCTTGCGGAGCGCGGACCGCGACACGGAAAATGGAGTTTGTGAAACTCGCTGGGCCGAAACACAAGAGAAACGGAATTGGACGTCCCTCTGTATAGCACGTCCCTCTGTATAGCACGTCCCTCTGTATAGCACGTCCATTTATCGCAGGAAAATTTTGATGTCGGAGTGGCTCTCGTGATGGAGGACACTTCCCTTTGCTTCGCGGTAATGGCGTATCCGCTCAAGTCCGCGGAGTTTGCGAAACCTTGGCCCCGCAGGATTGCGAGCGGGGCTTTTCTTTGATTAAGATGATATCCTCGTTCATTCCGCGCTGCGTTCGTTATTATTGGCCGTCTCATCAACGTATTCAGGCTCAGACGGGCTGGACAGAATGTTTTCCTTTGAGGAGAATTATTAGCCGAGGCTCCTAGCGCGACGACCAGAGGAACGCTTTGTCCGGCACAGGTTTTGAAAGTTAACGGGACTGGACGCGTGGGATCGTTTGAGTGGACGCGGAGAAGTCATTTTCCCTTATTCTGAACGACGAAACCAGTGAATGGGAACTTAATGAGATAGCAGTGGCATCGTTAGCTGGATTTTAACGTCATGTCTGTTGCTTATGAGTATTGCTCGTAGAGGAAGGTACTCGAGAACTGGTGGTGGATTAGAAACATAATGCAGTGGTTATACTTTTTTTCACTTATGTAGGATTTAATGAGTGGGTTAGTGGTATATTTTAACTTGGTAGTGCTGTTGCAGTTATTTATGGAAGTGGAAGTTTGAAGGGGGTACGCACAGTTGTTATAGAAAAAGTTCAAGATTTATATACAAGATTTATATACAAAAATGTTGGTATACGGGTTGTCCCGGAATTAGTGTAATTTAAATTGTATTAAAATTATATTAACATTGCTTTTAGACCATATTATAATACATATAAAACCTAAGAACAACATAATTCGTGAAAAGTGAAAAGAATGTTCTGTACCAATCAGAAGAATCACGAATCACTGTGAAAAATCATCGTGATTGAGAATGAACGTGATTGAATCACGAGTGATTCAAAAGTAGCAGTTCACGCCATCTCTAGATTACACGCACACATGCACGCCGCCGCGTATAACAATGCGCGCCAGACTTGAAACTAAAATTTATTTCTTTTTCTTTATCTTAATAATTTTAATTTCATGTTCCAATAGAAGGTATAATGATAATCAAATCTAATCACTTTGGTCAGTTTTCTTTATCGATATTATTGTGCATCAAGAGCCATAAGGGATTTGTTTATGAAACTTCTTTGAATCTCCAATAGTTTTCAAGATAGCGTTAGGGGATGAAACTTTGGAGGGTAGTTTCACCCTTTAAACTCGAGGTACTCGCTCTACAAGCCTGCAAAGTTTCATTAAAATCGAGAGGTAGGAGGGGTAGTTTCTCACGGATGTTCCTTATAAGTTACTCCGCAATTTATTTCCTTAGTATATTTTATAATTCACTCAAGAAATCCCAAACTTGGAGTGAAAATGTTGCATTGAAGTTTTAAATTGTATTCGTTACCCTACATAATGCTTCTTTCAAACAACTATGACTTTAAAGAATCTTAGAATATCGCCACGGCACTTTAAGGACGAAATTTCAAGATTTCAAGCTTTTAATTTTAAATTAAAAAACATTGTCTCGAATAGACTCCACCGTTGCTCTTCGCAACAAAAGAAAGAAAGCATACGTTTGAAAAGTATCTTAAGACTTTTCAAGACCATAGGAAAAAATTTCTCGTCTTTAGAAAAGTGGAATAAAATTTAAATTCACTTGAACACATTACGAAACATGAAAGATTGAAGCGAAATACGTGGAACCAATTCCGCATGAGATTCCCAGGAGACTTCGTGCAAGATGCCACGAATGCCCAGAGAGGGAGAAAAAGAGCGAGAGAGATATGAAATCTTTACGTGTCATTTTACAGTACTCCATGTAATGATTGATAGGACCGGTAGCAGTCATCCAGCGGAGGCACTGGAATCCGTCCAAACCCGCAGATTAATCGGTATTGGAAACGGGGAGAACATCGATAAGCTCATAATCCTCCGTCAGATTTCTTGAAGCCTTCCACGATGATAGATCGCGATCTACTAATCAACCGGAAAATCGCGGACTGATTAGCGTAATTAATTCAATTCCGATACGTTAAGTTTTTCAGGACTTCTTGGTATTAGATTCATAAACGTTGAAATCTGGTCTTGCTCGTGAAACTTGATTTGAACGCTTATTATATTTAATAATACATTTTGTATTTATTAGTATATTGAGTGACTAACAATAAGTAAATATTGAATTATTGTCGCAATTTATGAAAATTAATTTGATGTTATGAATTAATCGCAATTGAATATTAATTGTAGAATAGAACAAGCCCGTATTCGATTTTTAAACGTTTCAAAGTTTCTGCGTTGAAGAATAAATTTCAATTAAAATTTTCTATGAAACATTTTGCTGGAAATTTTTCTGCTACCTTTTCGGATGGTAATTTCAAATCGTTCTTTTTGCCAATTATGATTGAGTTTGTCTAAAACCTTCTTCACACCTCCTTCAAGATTTTACGTGAAAATTTCTGTAAGATCCTACAAGGGATCGTAAAAAATTAATCGACCTCGGAATTTTAAGTATACTAAAATTTCTTTCTCGTTGAGAAAGTATTATGAGAATGTTGCTCTAAATTCTATTGTATACTATCAAATATTTCTTACATAATTGGGTAAACAAAAATACAAAAAAAAAGTAACAAAATGTTCAAACACTTTTAACAAAAACGGACCCAAGTGGAAAAATCGACGAAGCATAATCACTGACAAATTATAATAAAAGGAAGCCGAATTTTATTTCAAATAGTGCTCCTAATTACCATTGCTAAATCTACAGAGTAATTCTATTACTACCTTTAATTCTGTTACTTACCAAATTACTGTTTTTACTTCCATTAAAAAAAAAATACAATTGTCCTGTCATTTCGATAGAGCGAATGCGTCAAAAGCGCGCGAATAAACGTCAGGAAGCTCGAAACACGACTTTTGTACCCGAAAATCAATTTATTCTTGGCATTGTGGGGCTGCCGCGCTGAGTGTTAAAGGTGGATACAAATCGAAGGTAGCGCAGCGGAAACCGCAACACCGCGAACGCCATCGAATTTAATTTCTCGTCGTCGCACGTTCCACGCGCTGGCAAAGTTCGTTGAAATTAATTTCAATTGCATCGGCCCTGAGACGGAGGAAAAAGAGAGCAACGGGAACCCGACTTAGGTGTTGATCGAACTACTACGTGCTACACGTTTCAGAGGCGACCCGTGGGTCGTGCGAAAGTAATTAAATAAAAAAAGGTCGAGAAGTCGCGCCGCTACAAAACCCATCATTCGGGTTAATTCCTCGGTGATTAAACACGTTATCGATTCGTGCGTGCAGTTTTCGAGGCGGGAGACTTCGTAACTACACGCGAGAATTTCGAACGAAAACGGTGGAACGTAAAAAGGAAATTCGAAAAAAAAAAACGAACGGGTCGCTTGTTGCGAGCTCGTTCCGTCCAGTTACGCGGTCATCGATTGCTCGACTTTTTCGATACTTCGCCCAGGGCTCCGGCGAGTCGTCGGACAATAAATTCCTTCGTGTAAACTATTATCGGAAGCTAAATCAACCTAAGAGCTTACGATCGTATACAAAACGGACACAAATCTGCAGGCTTTGTATGCCGTCGTTCTGTTTCCACTTGTTTGGGCCCAGTCGTTTTCAGAATCTGTGGGTTACACAAATTGCTCAGGTTTAATTTCAATGAAAAACCTATAGTTTGGTAGAAATTATTGATAAATGAAACGATACCATGGAAAATGTTTCGCAATGCAATATTAATAAAGAAATTTATAAATTGGAAAATTTTTAATTATAGTGTAGAATTGAAAAATTAAGAATTCAAGGTTTACGTTAAGAAACTCTCAAATTAAACAATTAAATATACTATGCATATATATATGTAGTTCCATAAATTCTCTATTCTAACATAGTGTCTACATGAAATCTGGGGAAATTTTCTTTCTAATTACTATGCAACATCAAAACTAAATGTAACATTAAAATTTAAGTGTTAACAATTTTATAATTACAATTGAGAATTTTTTAATATAAATCGTAAACTTGTACTTTTTGAATTTCATACAATATTTATGAAATTCTTAATTTATCAATTTTTATGTTACATTATAACTAAACATGTTTTCTTTGACTTCATACACACTATCATATAATAGTGAATAAGTAAATTTAAATATTCAAGAACAGATGACATTAATGACATCTGACATAATGGAAATAGAAAATAATTTTATTTTAAACAATCAGACTCAATTGGAACAGAACTACCACTGTCTACAAAAGTGTTTAAAATGAAATATTTTGAAAATAGGAATTTTTCGAAACGAGTTTGAGCAAATATTGACTGCATACGTAGCAGAATGAAATGCAACGGTGCCCGTTATTTGTTCAACACAGTTGGAGTAAAAACAGGAAAATAAACAACAAAGGGGAGCAATTCCTTTACATAAAAACAAATACCGTTATTCTCCATGTTGTTGTCAGTGTGCATACAAAATATTCCATTCTTCCTGGTACAATGAGGTAATCTATCCGGATATTTTAAAATATTTTAGATTCTATTCTAATGAACAGTTGGATGTAACACAGAAAAACTATTAAAATTGAGTTTCTATTTATTTTTCTTACTTTTTCATTTGTTTGTCATTTTTTGCTCCTCTCTCTTTGCCTGATAAATTTAATTCAGTTTCCTCTATATTTATTTAATAATTTCCTCTAATATTTATTTAATAATTGTGTAACTTTAATAATATTTCATTTATACTTTAAAGTATATTTGGACATTTTTTCGATTCATTTCAAACAGGAATCTTTATAATATCGGCTACCACAATTGTCATCTGAAATCAATAACATTTTCTTTTTACGTTAACGTATTTAACATCTATTGTATTAACATGCCTTTTATGAAAATGAACTCGACTGCACCCAAAAAAGCTGAAAATTAAATCCTTTAGGTGTATTAAAAAGAACCATTAATCTTTACCATTTTTTTTTTTTTGCAAATTTTTGCAGTTATATATTGTATTAAAATAAATGTCTCCCATGGACTACGTTTTCTCTCCACAGAAATGCTCATTGTCAAACGAGATCGCATTACGAAATTAATCAGAGCCAGAAAATTCGCCCATGACGACGTCATCGCGCGCCATTAAAGCTCCTTGCGGCCGATCGTCGAGCCGCAATTGTTCTTGACCAACCGCAAGCTCGGCGTGCAGACATCGTTGGAATCGGGGCTCCTGGCCCCCGCGCGGAAAACCTCTGGTGAAAAGTTCGCTGGGTGGAACGGGAGAAATAATTAATGGAAATTAATTGCGCCCCCGAGAGTGGCGAGTTAAATTCGTCCAGTTTAGCTCCGCTGCGCCTCGAAACCGGTCATAAAGCTTTTTATGGTTGTCGTAACTGTCCCCGAATCTGCGGCTCGGTCAGAAAACTCGCGTGCAACAGGATCCAGGAATTATGTAATAACAATAATCCCTGTACAGTGTTGAGTTTCGCGACAGAGGGATTAACGCGTGGCGAAAGGAACCGCTGGAAGTTCAAGGAGCGGTGGACAGAGTGAAAGGCGCTCGAACGAAATTTCCAAACGAAATGGCAACTTAATTGCCGCGAGACGTAACGTGCGATTAATGGCTCAGAGAAGGACCACGAGCAGATGAAACTGGTTGTTTTCATTGTGAAACGATCGTTGGCTGCGATTATGGGGTTACGTCACCTTGACAAGAACAAAATGTGCTGGTTCTTCGGGAATTTCTTGAAGGAAATATACGAATATTAAAAATAATTTCGGGCACATTATTACTGTGGATTAGAGGTTCCCAAAGTTTTTTGTCCTACCGCCCTTCTTTCCAGAGAAAATATTACTTAGCGCGCCCTAGAAATTAAATTTGTAAAAATTTTAGTAGCAATTAATACGAAATATATATGTATTAATGTTTCTACCTTTTTCGTAAAATATAGTAAAGGAAGGTGTAAATTAGAAACATTGATCTTTGAAATTATGAAACTATTTATTGAACTCGGAATAGAATGTAATACAAAAAAGGTTAAAACATTCGAAATCATCTTAATGAGAAGGATGAACCTGGTATGCTGCTAACAATTTAGTAATCCTCGGCTCTATTTTCGTCAGCCAGTAATCTTAAATCACCGCGATTGACTATTTCCAATTGGTTTCTATTTTTTTTATTAATAACTTTTGAATTACAGCCCACATTGACCATCAGCGCCCCCCTAAATCGTTGCAGCACCCACCAGGGGGCGGTGGCGCCCACTTTGGGAATCACTGCTGTAGATAATGAATATCAATAAAATTGTAATCATATTTCACAATTTCTCCATAAATAATGTCGTATCTTATTAATAACTCGGAATGTTTATGCATTTTTTGTATATAGAGATATGTGTTAATTTGTAAGAATGTCCAGAAATGCAAAAATATATAAAATATCAACAATAAGATACATGTTATAAAAATAAGAGTTTTCGTTCAAGTTTCTATTCTTTTTCTGTATCTGTGAAAATATGAATTTCCATAAACATCCGCAGTCTACATATTATCACCATTGCGAGTAACGAATATCAATATAAATATTGTAATTACTCGACTGCAGATTTTTATGCAAAATAAAATCTTAGCAAACATACTTACAAAAATTGAACCTAAATAGGAATTTATTTTACTCTGCAAACATTATAACTAGACTGCAGAAGTTTATGCAAATGCGTATTTTTATAGGAAATAGTTAAAAGAATGGGACCTAGACAGAAATTTGTTTTGAAATTGGAGTACTATAAAAATATGTACATTTTTTATTTTGCATATTTTGGATATTTATGTTTAAAAACATATGCAATAATATATTGCATATGTTATTTATCCTGCTTATGTGAAATATCTATCTCCACAATTAGTTTCGTCTATCACCAAACTTTCGTATCATAATTAAACTTTAGAAAAGAATGTAGGATTTTCTACAGTATCTCCCCGTATAAATTAATTTTGACAGACAAACGCCACCAATTAACACCATTAAATTTGGAAAAAATTCTCGTAATTTATTGTCACGCGAATTATAATATACCGGAATAATTGTGAAAAGTATTTTATATGTGTGTCCATAGCGAATATTCTGTAACATACTAATATGTTACTTATTATACTATATTTTATTCAAATTTTTCGTGTATATTTTGCATATTTTTCATGCATGTTTTGCATATGCATGTTACATATTTATCGTACATAAACTTCCGCAGTCTAATTATAACATAAACTTTACTTTCAATATTTTTTTATATCATTGCATAGTGTGTGCATTTTGTTGTTTCTTCGCAGTCTAGTAATTACACTTAACAAATTATTGCACAAATAATTTGATACTACTTCTCACCACCTTTACAATCGTTAAATATTCAAAAACATATTTCTATTTTTCTCATTGCGAAAATAACTTGCATCAACTAATGAGAATTTCTCGGTTAGTTTACAAAAAGTCCTATCATCGAATTCTATAATTAACCCGCTCTCTCAGGCGGATACGTTAATTTATATTTTAATTAGAGTTACACTACAGATAGTGTTGCGGAAAGCTGACCTAAAAATCTCTCTCCGATATATACGAAATGGTTCACGGTTCTGAAACGCGGGAATTATACTCGCACGGCGTGTTAATTATTACTTCTTCAAGCGGGATACTTCGCCGTGAAGTTCTCGTTACGCTGTGCATTATTGAGGCTCAAGCATACACGCGAGAGATGTCTTTCCGCTGGTGTCTCCTGTAATTACAAGCTACACTTCGCCTCGCTACTTATGCATCGCGAGCGGCTTTAAACCGCGTCACGGCACAAAATGTCGTTCGACTTCGCGTTCGAATTAAAAACCAATCCTCCTTAATTGCGAACAAGGTTTGGTGCGCGGGGGAAAAAGAACTGTTCCCTCGTCAGACGTCTTTTTCGAGCAATAATCGACTATCGAGTCTCAGGTGGCAATTAAGTCGTCCAGCTTAGCACTTTATTCCTCGTAATTATTTTTTTCTTCTATGAAAGAAGTTAATTGATCGTAATCAAAATTACCAAAGATATACCTTGCTCGATACTATTTAATGAGATGTATATTTAAATTAAATATGAGAAAGCGATTTTCATTTTGCTTGAGAATACGTCGATTGCTTTTAGATGTTCTTGCTTGCGTTCTAGAAGTAAGTTGAATTTGGATAGTGAATATTTGTTTTTCTTCGAATATACGATAGTATTTAATATTATTCTATGTATCGATGTTGAAAGTATATATTATTTCGCTTATATATTTATTTGTTGTTAAGGGAGGCATTCTAAAGTTTGATTTGATTGATGGGCATAATATGCTCATTAAAATATAAATTTAAGTGGTCGCACAAAAATGTTATTAACCGGAGAATGATATTTGTAATAATAATGAAACATCATAAAGTTATTTAAACGACTTTATAAATTGATACGAGAATTATATTCCTTATTAAATATTTTTCTGCGATGTTTCCAAAATTTCATGGAGGATGCAATTCATTAAAAAAATGAGTGCAAAAATAATCGAAGCCCCAATAATGAGTTCAGAAGTGGGCAGAAAGTGGAGTTCTGTTCGAATTGAAGTGCAAGCTTACAGATTCATCGGAGCAGTACTTAACCTTAGTTTGCTCGAGTAGCCAAGATGCGAGATGCGCCGAGGAAAGAAACTGGAAGCACAGTCTTGGGAATCGAAAAGAATTTATAAACCGTAATCGGCGATTTCGCTGTGCAGCAGTGAAATTATTTTCACATTTTACCTTCCTCCGATCGAAATTACCCTTGAAACTTTAATACGTTCGTCGAAGTATTATTCAACTGCAAATAGGATTTCCTCGATCATTCCCCAAAATGATCATGGAGAAGTGGTGTATAAATATTTTCATAAATATACAAATACGTATCCATAGAATTTTCATTTTTAGAGACTACTTAATCAAAATCTACCTCGGTGTACCGATAAATGATATGAAAATTGCAACACGATCGATTTCACAAAGCAAAAGATCGATGTTTTCGTTTGAATAGAAATTAGCTGGCAGCACAAAAAAGTATAATTACATATTGTGGAAAGCTTCATAACTTTCAAAGGAACCATATGCTTTTAGGAATTAGCATTGAAAGGGACAGAATGAAACTAATGATTAATTATTACGGTCGATGGCCTATCGATAATCATGATTAATTGATAGTAGATGTGATCATGATTAATGAATAGTAGAAATAATCATAATTGATGAATAGTAGAAATAATCAAACTTATTACCTAATCATGAAAGAATTAATCCATGCATCCATTCACTTTCCATAAAAGTATAGTGTAGATCGCAAAGCAACTCATTTACTTAACTTTGACATGGTCACTCTGCTTTCTACCCAAATACACTTTCTTGTTCGTGGATTTTATTTTACCCGAGCAAAAATTGTAACGAACTTTAAAATTGCAAACATAAATGTATTACTATACTTAAAATACATAAAGAATAATACAAGGGAGCAGATAATCGAAAAAGGACTTGAATAAGTCATGAATTACTATGCTGAGATTCTTCAACGTGTCCACATAATAAAGAACACATATTATTTTATCATTTGAAAAATTATCCCGACAGAACAACAGGGGAATTCATGCAAATAACACAAGGAACACGTAGTCCCTATGTTCTCTGAATTTTGCCTACTGACATTTTCTACTATGTTTAACCATTTTAACGATACAGCTCGTCCCAGCTGCAGGGGATATCCTGTGTGTACGGCACGGAGGAGACAGCTACGTTCGTTACGCTGGAGCATGCCCACGCTCCACATGCAGAACGAAATATCATTCGGGAACACACAGAATACATTTTCAAAGATAATCCAGATTATCATACCGTGCTCGTCGCTGACTTCAACCTAGGAGAGAATAGCCGACGGAGTAAGGACAGCGTGAGTCGGTATATCATTTAGTTCAAATGAAATTCATTAAACTACACGGTATAATATTCTACGTACATTCATGGACGCGGCTTCTGCCTTTCATTTATTTATATTATTATTATTAATATTAGTAATGTATTAAGATTTATTAATAATAGTAATTGTTAATTCTATCGTTGTCATCATTCCTTGTGTTGCATATTTTCGATTTCAAGTAGGCAGAAAAAGGAGATTATATTAGAGTGTAGGGTAGCGTTAGGTGTTAAGTTATTTGATATTAATTAAGCACTCTGTTATTGATAGCTAATTGAGGACTTACAATATTCATTGGACTGAGAAGTACTAGATAGTCAACTAAGGATGACAGTTCAAGGAGTGACTAATTTATCAGCTATACCTATAATTATAATGTACGTTCGTTAACCTCACACTTCTTTTAAATAAGTCAAATCCCTTCTGTAAACCCTAAACTCCCTTCCTCTTCATTTCAATTAAATTCGAACGTTACATAAACAAATCAGGCCAACGTTCAGCACACCAAAGGAACGAATATGCACAAAAATTCCCATACCCTACCAAACCATACACTTACAAAATGTATGATCAATCTCCTCAATAATTTTCTCACACACACAAAAACCTCGAACATCACCCAACCCTCAACTCCTCTCAAACTAGTCAAACTCCGTCATTTCGTTACTCAATTAACCCTTTGCACTCAAGTACTTTTTTTCTGGTATCTACTAGCAACTCGAGATGCTTTCTTACCAGTTTATACCGTCACGATCGCAAACTAAGTTGAGATATCAGAATCAGGTCACATCTACTTCGTCGACACTCATTATATTGATGAAACGTCGAGTTTGAAAGAAACGAAACCTAAACAAACATTACTTGCTGGTTGATTTACTGCGTCAAACCTGATAGTGACTAAGAATCACCTCTCGAGCACAAAGGATTAAAGTCATACACACGCAAACCATTTTACGTTCCCACAGACTGGGTCGCCCCGTGGAATATACCATCTCCTAATAAACAAAGGACCCCGGTTCTGGGGTCAAACGCGACAAGAACACATTGTTAACGCGACCGAGCGGCAGCGTAAGCTGGAAAGCGTTCACGGGGCATTTTTCGTTGTGATACGCCGAAGAAATTCAGGGGCAACCGAGGAGAGGGTTCACTCGAGAGGGGGGTGGTTTCGAGGCTGAGTAGGGAGCTTGCGCCTAGCCAGGCCGACTGGTTCGAGCTTCCGAGCTTTGGAGCAGCAGCCAGTCGCCGGCTGCCGGGCCACGACCTCGCATCTCGTCCGGCTCTCGTTCATCCCCCGAGGTCTCGCGACCACGTTTCTGACACTCGACCGCCCACTCGATCGAGTGCACCCGGCTCCGCGATCGACCACTCGACTCGCGAGCTGTATGCTCCGCGTATCGCGCGTCGTTTCCCATCGTTCGCGACGTCGAGCATCGTACAGTGACGGGTCGGAAGTTTTTCCAAGGGAAGATTTCTTGTGCCGGTATCGCCGATAGTGAGGCTTAATCTCGGACCAGTGCGACGTGGGGAACACAGCCGGGAGTACCAGCAGAGGCTGCATCTGTTTGTTTCATTTTTTCATCGACTCGGAGGATGGCGGATGGGTGACAGACGTGGGATCCGTGATCCAGCGCGGGTTAAAGCTGTTTTTCGGCAACGGGGGAACCATGTGAGGTTTCGACCATGAGGGTGAGTGTCCCTGCATATTTTCATAAATTTAGGATTTTCCGTGTTTCTTGGATGCTTTTATGAGACTTGGACAAGGGAAAGGAACGAAGTCTGTTGGGGCTGTAGAGCGTTTGATCTTTTAATGCGTGAACTCGTTTTTGAAGAAAGGAAATGTTTCTTGGTTATTCATGTATTTAATTTGAGAGGGTAAACGAACGTGAGGCACGCGATTATAAAGGAAAAATAAAATTCAAGATGCACAGAAGAACAGCGTCAACAACTTGCTGACCCGTTTTGACTTTTATACATTTCTGATTCCATTTGTACTTTTAGCGTGAGTTCATAGTATTGCCACGTGAATGAAAAACTTTAAATAAAATAGTAAAGCTATGCTAAAGGTGGGATAGTTTTCAACCCACCCAACTTCAAAAAGTTAACTGGATTAAAATTAAAAGGTTTCCCAACGGAGCCTTTAAGATTTTGCTGCTTGATAACAAAACGCTGTCAGTCGTAGTGGGTAGATAAATGACATTGTTTTTCATGACGTAACAGTAAAAACAACCAAGGGTAACATGTCTATATCGCATGTCTATTATATATACAACATCTTCGGAAAATCGAAGACTGCAACGAAATCTTTGTTAACAATTTAGTGACTTTAGAAAGAAGATTGAAGTACCTAGGTGAAATTAACCTGTTCGGTAGTTTCAGCGTTAATTATCTAACAATCGATGTGAAAACTTTGGAAAAACCTCGATATATTCCACAAAATGTGTATTTTATAAGCTTCATATGGAAAATCATATCGGTGATTGTAAAGTGATTCACTTCGGTGAACTTTGCAAGGGAATAAATAAATATATTCCATACGTTATATATACGTACATATATTTCATACGTTCCTTCTAAAAAATCCTTTACAAACAAAATTAATACTCAACAATAAAATAATATCGGTATAAATCTGTATCTCAGCTAAATGTTTTTATAATAAGTCGTCCTAGGTAGAGGCACTCTTTTCGGTGTTCTAGATTAAATATATTATGCTATAAAGGTTTAAATGGTACACGAATGCACAAATGACGAAACCGAAGTTGCTGGGGATAACCGAAAGGTCGACGTAACGTCGGCGCGAATTTTCTGTATTACCGCGCCGCAGTTTAAGCCAAACCGTTGCGTGCGCTGATTTATCGCGCACCGAACGAGCCACGCAGCTTTTGGGGAGAAATTATTTTCGCGTGGCTGCTGTCGGGATTAAACTCTCGCGAAGGGATGTGTGTTGTCTCGTGGGTAGCGTGTGTTACCTCGATCATCCGTTACTACTGGGTATTGTTACGTTTTCCTGCAACGAGGTCGAATCTTTATGGCCGAAGCAAAAATGAAAGTGGCGTGAGAGTTGTTCATCGAGCAACCGTGTAGGGGCTAAATTATTAATGCATCGAGGTGGTGGTCAATTATTGGTGGGCGTTTTTACTTTTCATAGTATCAAATTCAAATTTTTACATTTGAATTTTGAACATTTAAATTTGAAATTGAACTTTTGACATTTAATTTGTGGTGGGTTACTGTCGAGTGCTTCAACTTTTCACATCATCGATTCCAAATTTTTATTCGAGTCTTGAAACCCCACGGAAAATCCATAAAAATAAAAATATTTACTGAGAAAATGTATGGGTTAAATTGTTAAAGCATTAACTTGATGATAGATCACTACTGTGAGTTTGAATGCTGAGGCTCTTCATGGATTAAATGGTCGAATAGAAATGAAAATGGTAAAATAGTGTGATTGCTGTTTGCTAAGCAAATAAACTAAATTGTTATTTAAATGAAAATTGTGTAGCTGCCCATCCAAGCTAATTACTGGACTGTGAAGAGATAAGAGTTAAAGAACTGGTCCGTTAATGGGCTCCTTGTGTTTCTAAATTTTTGCATATTATGCGTTATAATTCTAGTAAAGAATTCTAGAAAAGAATAATTCTAGTCTCTTGAGTCATATCATCTTCAAAAAAAGTTATAAAAAAGTGATGGTCCATTTTAACTTTGGAAAATTGATATCTTCGTTAAACATAATACTTCCTGGATTGCTTACATGTATGAAGCCACGTTTACTTCCAAGCCTTATTTATTAGTATATTACCTAATAACAAAACTAATGGATATCACAAATACCTAGAATCTTATTTATTGCAATTTAAATTATTGTCATGGTGGTTTCTGAAACGTGTACAGTATATATACATATACATGTAAAGTATATATACCTAAGTATACATATATTATTCGACCATAAAACGGGATTTACACTACCGCGCACCATTCTTCTCGAGAGGATTCCTAATGTCTTGATGGACCGTACGCTTCCAGATTCCTCGCACCCTAGTTGATGTTGTTGGGATGCAAATTGAGTATGCGCGGGTCATGGTGGACTTCATACCCTCGGATACAAGTTTAACACCCGACAGTAAAGCAGCATTCATAAACAGGAGATTTCTGAGGTGTTGATGATGGACCACGCGTCTCTAAGCTCCCTGTATCCCGTTTAATGTTACAATGTAAATTGTCTACGCGAAGGCCGCGGAGGTCTTCATATCTTGGATACTAATACTTCCTAATACAGCGAGATTCATGAACGTTCGAGTTCATGAATTCGTCGTGGAATCATTTTGTATACCTTGAACTACCTATACTCCTTGCATCCTATTTGATACTGGGATACTAACTGATATGTTTAAGCATATCTTGAATATTAATTTAGAAAATTCATTGTCTACTCTTTCGTCTTGGGAGGATTTCTATTTTCTTCAGAATACAATTGGTTTGGGATGACTTTTAAGCAACTGCAAAAAGATTTCCGTGACCATTCTCCAAAATGATCATAGAGAAATGGCGTAAAAATATTTATATAAATATATGTTCTTATTAATATGGAAATTACAACATAGCAAATAGCAATAATACAAGTATGTTATGGAACGTTTTAATATTAACGTATTACTCGATAACAAAACAGATTATGCAAACTGTGCGACGCGTTCTTCATACGAGAGCTCCTGGTTTATTGACAAACCTAATACTTTGTTAGATTTCTCGTCTGCTACGTGGTTACTGGTAATGCTCTTTGAATATGCCCAGCTCGTAAAGGTTTTCCCACCCAGTATATCTCATTCTTTACTACCAATACTAAAACAGGAGTTATGAAAAGTGCTCGATCTTCCTTTCGAGACGATTTCTGATAGCCTTGCGAGCTCCTACACTTTTCCAGATCCACTGTATTTTATGCCGAGCGAGCTATTAACTTGGAGGTCTTGAAATCTCTTGTATTAGAGCATCACCCGAGAACAGACCGAGCAACCGTGCCCCACATTCTTCTTGGGAGAAGAATGGTCCTACGTACTTCGTGTGGCGATGCAAATTGAGTATGCGCGGGTCATGATAACCTTCGTACCTCGGGTATTAGTTTAATACCCGGCAGTAAAGCGGGCCTCATAAACAGAGAGTTTCTGATATGTTGACGGACAACACGTCTCTAAACTCTCCGCATCCTATTCGCCGTTGCGATGAAAATTGTATATCAGCGGAGGTCTTGGGTATGTTTGCACTTTAGGTATTAGTTTATTAACCGCCACGAGAGATTCACGTCAGGGTAAACTAGGATGAAATCTGATGTCTTGATAGGCACTCGTGCGCTTCTATGTTCTTTGCATCATAGAAATACAAGTTAATTATAATAAGTACAGGTAAGCAGAAGAAAATACGCTTTCTATCTAATATATCATATATATATATATATTATATATAATATAAACATCATTATAATTATTATATATATTATATAATGATTACTTTCCCTCAATTATATAGCAAATTTCATAATCAAATATGTCTTTGTTCGTTTAGGATATGTTGACATCTCGTAACAGAATACTTTTTTTATTTCATGTATATTATATATAATATGAACGTCATTATCATTATATTTAATATGTATGAGATAATAAAAATTATTCTGTTACGAGATGTTAACATCTGCTGAACGTACAAAGAAATTTTTTTTATGAAATTAGCTATTTCATCGAGGAAAAATAATCATTTTGAAAGTTGAAAAATAATGTTTCTTAATAAACCACCGATAAAAAATAAAATTTAGAAAAATCCTTCGTCCATTAAGCAGACGTCGATGTCTTCTAATACAATCATTTCTCAGATTTCCTATATCTTCGCCATTTTTAAATATATTTTAACAAAACAATTCATGCACTAAGTACATTACTTGTATTGTAAAATTACATTTTGTTTTGGATTAAAATATGTATTTAAATCTAACAAAAAATTCTTACAAGGTGATATTCATGAACTCCTTTCTTCCCTGATTTTCCCTGACCATGGACTTTATTCTTCGTATATATTAATTAACGTTGCAATGCAAATTGAATATGAGAGTCACGAATACCATACCTCGGCATATTAATTTATTATTAGTCGAAGCGAGACCCATAGACAGCCCTGCGCCAGATTGGACCAGACAATATTTCTGGCATCTTGGATCTCGCGTCGTACTTGATTCCGCGATGCAAATTGAATCTGCGAAACTCTTGGAGTCTCCACATCTCTCATATAAGTTTATTACCCGACTATAAACCTGGATTCGCGTACAATCGACGTTCCGCTAGAGATCATCGCTGATGTCTCGTTTAATAGGCCTTATGCGATCCTGGATCCCGTTTCATCTCACGTTCAATATCTCTCCGTTTTCGTTTCGCATCGAGTATTGCGCACGTCCTTATACCAAGTGCGTTAGTTTATAGCTCGACCATAAAGAGAGATTCATGAATAGCGTCCCATACGTCGTAGCACGATTTCTGATACCTCGGAGCAGCTCCCTGCATCTTCTTATTCGGTTTCTCGATGCAAATTGAACATGCGAGGGTCACGGAAGCCTTACCACCCCCGCCGGAAGTTAGTTTACTACCCGAAGATAAAGTGACGTTCATGAATACCGCACCGCATTTGTCTCGAGAAGATTTCCGCTATCTCTACTGACCATACGATATTTTCAGATTAAGCGTTATTTATATATCTTGAATTGAGAAGCAAACTATGCGCCTGTGGGAGCTTTTCACGCCTCGGAAATTAATTTATCTCCGTACGGGGAATACGAAATTCTAGGAAAGACGCTGATGTGGAGTCCGGGTAAGCGCTCCTGAATCTTATGATTTAATTATCCGTAGTTCTGATATCCTTTGATTGTCGCGTTGGTCGGGATTTGAATGGAGCAGAGATAATACCGCCATTTTCATAGGCTTTGTGCGAGTGCTATCTATTTTCTTTTATGGAAGAATAATTTTCGTTTTCTGATTATGCTGAGTTCGTGAATATACGTTCATAACATAATATCAGGTATCAGTCATTTCTATTGTTTATGTACAGCTTTTTGTATGATTTTTGAGTTATGGTCTACCTTTTCATTTCTTTCTTATTATGAAAAGGCCCAATTTTATAGGATTTAGATAGGGTCACCCGTGCAAATTCTATTATTGTTTAATTTGAATATTAGTTGAACCATGAAAGTATAGGTAGGAGGGGAACAATTCCTTTTGAATGATACAGTACAAGTGTACATTTAATGTAAATAGTGTTTACACATTTGTGTAAAACACATTTAATTACCTTTGTTGATATTTGTATTGTACACATCCTGTTATATATTAAAGTTACTCGTTAATCCTTAAAGTTCTCGTTATGCCAAACATAAAACGTAACAATATTTATGATCAGGATGTGGTCCACATTCTTCATTCATTATTATTATGATAATATTCAATTTTACAGGATTAAGATGGGGATACCTGATAGTCCTACAAATTCTCTTCGTATTTAATTTGAATATTAGTAGATCCATGGGAGCATAAGTAGTCGAGAAATAATTCCTTTTAAAGGATAAAATAAATTTGTACATTTAACATAAATATTCTTACTATTAACTGTCAACTTATTAACATTTGTTACAAAAAAATTCGATGCATTTTGAAGAGGACACAATTGATAGATTTGAAAACTTAAATTTAACTGTTTGGAACACACAGGTTAAAAATAGATAAAACAATGCTGAAATAGACAAAACAATTCCAACTCACCATGAAAGTTTAAAATAATAAAGAATACGGAAATTTATCTCATGATTATTTCAAAAATTTATCGACAAATGTTAAATCAATCAAGGGGGAAAATAATTCAGGGAGTCATATTCTCATATATTTTATTAAACTAAAATTTCTTTACAATCCTTTTCACTCTGAAATTTTTTTTTTTTATCATCTATTTATAATTGCATCCAGAATACCCAGAAATAAAATTGTTCGATGACGGATCTGAATTAATTTACTCGAAACGATCCCACCCAGCATTCGATGGGTTCTTCCTGTCCCTCGTGGCGAAGCACTTTGCAATTTCGCGATTCCATGGCTAATCTCGCGAAAACTTTTTCCCACCGAGGGCAGGCGTCAGCTCTGAGATAAGTGCTTCCAAGGACGAGGGAGTCGTGATAAGCTGACAAAACTCGGATCCCGACTGGTCGGCTTGTAAATGAAACTCGAAACTTCCAGGAGCACCTCGCGTAATTCGGTTAATCGCATTATTAATACGGAGACGAGGATAATATGGGTTGATGATGCCGTGTACGGTTGAGCGTGTGATTCGATTTCGACACGGCTCGACAAAAAGCGCGCCTCGCGAGGCTTCGTCGGAGATTCGGTGCGGTTTGTGGAAGCAAGTTTTCTTTTCCGGGTTCCGTGTACCGAACAAACTCGACGCGAGATTCGATTAGAAGAAACGAGACTGTTAATTGAAAGATTGGACGAGCGCAGTCGACGACTGGGAATACCATTTCCACTTTCGAGACGAAGAGTCGAGTGGGTTGGCCCGAATCAGGGGTTGGGGGTATTTCGAGCTGACGAGGTACATGTCGGATGTCGCTCTGGTAGAGATTTTTGTAGAATTTGTTGTGGTAGATATTTGTTGTACAATGTATAGTGTTTAAATTCTAGAGGCACTTTTCATCGTTTTGCTGAGACCATGGTTTTTAAGTGACATAGTTTGAAATTCAAGAGTCAGGGGAGTTTATTTGTGCAATGATAACAGGGGATGGATTATTTAATTTCAATAAGCATTTCTTACAATTTTGGGTAACACTTACTTATCGATTTCTTGGGCAATAGTTTTTAACTTATTAGGTTTTAAGATCTAAGAGCTAGAGGAGTTTATTTATGCAATGATAATAGGGATTGAGTATCTAGAAATTGGATGATTATATTCTGCAGAATATTTCATTTCTAAAGAAATTCTTTATGGATTTATCAATATTTTACTGCACTACTTGTGTGAATAGGATTCTCTTGTATTTGGACGTGTTGATTTTTATTTTCCATATGTGGTACAATCCCAAATCTTTTCAAGAATGTCAATAGGAAAAATAACAATTACCTCTTGTACTTATATTAGTAAATACACATCACATTTCTTAGATCGTAAATGTGTTAACAAAAATCGCATTACATAAAATAGTCCAACTTTGGAAACTTGTCTTTTTTGGTATTATTAGACTTGATAATAAATTCTTTACAATTTTCTTGAACCATTGACACCACGCGGACATAAATCCTTTATGTTTGGTGTCACTAATAAAATTTGTTATACTTCTTTCCTCATAGGGGACATCCAAGTGCAAAGGGTTAATCCGACCATTCTAAATCCATATATTAACAATACTAACAAAAGAAGGAGATCAAGTTCACTACATCTACAGGGTGTTCAAAAAAAAAGCATTCAATATTTATATGGTGTATAGGGCACACTGTACTGAGTAAAAAAGCTTTAGTAAACATAGGTCCAAAGGTCAGCCGTTTCTGAGATATAAACATTTTTGTTTGCTAGTATCACGATTGACTTACTAGTGGGTTTTCGATATTTATAGAAGATTTTCCACGTGTCCACCGCTCGTTTCTGTACACGAAATTGAAAAAATGAAATTGACGGAATTGTCGGCACTTGAATGGGAACATTCAAAACGCAATTTATAAACGCTGACATAAACATTGCATGCGATGGAAGCAAGCAAGTCAATCATGATACTAGCAAACAAAAATGTTTATATCTGAGAATCGGTTAACCTTTGGACCTATGTTTACTAAAGTTTTTTACTCAGTACAGTGTGCACCATACATCATATAAATATTGAATGCTTTTTTTTAACACCCTGTACATGCAATCGTTTCCAATACAAAAAATACTCCAACCCGCAGGCTCCATAAGAAAATCCATGGATATCTCGTTTAAATAAACAGCTCGACAATTCCAAATACGAAAAAATAACAATCGCACCCACGATTAACCACGACCGCTCTCTTCTCCTCTCTGACATGCGATCCACGGAATAGTAGTGGGAGTTCGTTTTGTCAAAGTTCATTCTGCCTCAGGTTTTTCGAAAAGGAACCAGAAAAAAAGAACCGACAATTACTATCGTTCGCGGACAACCATGCCCGCAGCGACAGAGAAATTCGCGTCGGATCTCTCGCGAGTCATTTCAAACAATTTTCTTGCAACGCTCGTAAACTTCGCCGGCTGCAGGCGAACCGTAAATGTTTCAGACACGGTATCCACCGGAAAATATAATAAAACGACGCTCGCGGTCGGGCAAACAATTCCCACGAGCTTCGTTTGATGCACGTGTCAATACTCAAACGTCGATAAATATGCCAGCGATCCGGATACTTCGGTGCCCTGTGTAGTATTTATATTACACAGGCACGTGAACGGCGGTGAATTTTTCACTTTTACCTCTTTGTGGCCGTCGAATTGCCGTGTCTCCACAAATTACGTAATTAACGCTCGCATCGTGACCACGCGGAGTAATTGCGTGTTTATTTATGCATACCAACGAGCCCCCATTGTTTCAATCTCTGTGCTTCCATTTGAAAGGGTTAGAAAGGGTGCACGGTGAAACAGCGACGAACGGCACCGTTTTTGGGGGTGGTTTGGTAGAATGATATTTAAAAGTCCATTCATTCGTGATATGTTAAATACATTTACACACTAGGGAATTCCATTCATTGTTTAAAATGAGATAATGTTTTCCGGTGAAAGGATCAAGTGTAATTTATTTAAACGATGAATATAAATACAGGGTGAGTCTTATAACGTGACGACCTCAAATAAATCGTAAGGTATTTGTTGTACGACAAAATGTTTCAAACAAAAGTTGCATGGTATCTAGGGGAACATACAGTGCTGTAATCTGTTTTTCATTACCTTACTTTTTTATTGAGATATTAGGGTTACCTTCATTTCGTTTTTTAAATGGAATGTCTAATATCTTTTTCCGAATTCGGATAAATCATCAAATTTTGCGTAAAAAAGTATTACATGAAGTGGGACTTGAAATGAAAAATTACTGAGACATTTATAAAAGAAGTTTATGGGCAATAGCTGGTAAGGTTGAAGTACGACATCCCTCATTATTCAGAACTTTGTGATACCTTTTACGTTTCTGTACATTAAAATTGCCATGTTCTTTGAGTCTTCGACCAAGCCTTAAGAAGGTAGAATGCGATGGCTGATTTCGATCAGGATACTTAGCTTGGTACAAGATCTTGGCTCTTATTGCATTTTCTTCACACGCACCATAAACAATTATCATATCGTTGTTTCACTGTTACTGAACATCGTAATGAAAATGTAGCACCTTTCTCTATACGACTTTAACATTTACTGAGATACTGAATAGGCATTTCGTGTTGATGATTATTAATATTTAACAGGGAACTTGTTTACAGACACGACCTACCGACGTAAATAAAGTCGTGCTAAGAATCACGACTAAGCGAATTTCCTAATAGAAGATTATTAATTTGAAGATATCTCAGTAATTATTCATTTCAAGTCCCACTTCATGTAATACTGTTTTACGCAAAATTTGATGATTTATCCGAATTCGAAAAAAAATATTAGACATTCCATTTAAAGAAACTGAAGGTGACTCTAATAAAAATATAAGGTAATAAAAAACAGATTACATCACTGTATGCCCCCCTAGATTCCATGCAACTTTTGTTTGAAATATTTTGTCGTACAACGAATACCTTACGAATTATTTGATGTCGTCACATTATAAGACTCACCCTGTATAGTCAGTCCTATATGTACTCGTACTGTGTGTACGTACTGAAGAAAGTCTTAGTTAAATGATAGGTTTGAAGTTCCGAAGTAAATTTCTCGTTATAAATGCATATATGCATGCGTAAAGTTTATTCACGTACATTGTGCATATTTATGACGAAACATTACTTTGGAAACATCAAACGTATAATTTAATTTAGGTTTGATTAATCAAAAAAGGTACGAATACTTATGAGACTGACTATCTATATATGTATATGTTTCTTTAATGTCTTTATGAGAATTGAAATATTTTTATTTGGATAACACTTTATCCTGCTTTCATTGAATATTAATGCTTTAAATTTCAGATGGTAGTATATATACTTAAATTTTTTTAACAATTTATATTTATTAAAATCTTAGTCATTTGTCATATAATCAGTAAGTATTTGACACATGCTACTAAATAACTATTCGGTATATAGCTGTACCAATTTCAAGATACAGTCAGTGTAATAAGTATTCGTACAGGAACCATTCGTTTTGAATGGGTTGCTGTACGAATACTTCTTACACTGACTGTATTTACAAAAAATATGTCCCACCACAAATTTAATTTCTACAGGTAAACGTAGAAATATTATATGTTACCGATTAAAATATGTACTTAAATCTGCTACATACACGAAAGGCACTTTTAATTAAAAACTCTTCATTATAATCTTTTTATAATGGAAAATATTCGTTTGAAGTGTTATCGATGACAAAATTATCGAACCCTTTGTCTCGTTCAGATCTCCGCTTCAATTATATTTCAATTATGGATTCAGAGTACCGGATTAAGGGGGCTCGTAAAACCATCGCGAATGAAACTCTCGAAGCGAGTGCATTTCCGTTCCGATGAAACGAAAATTGTGTTCGCGTTTCCCTTTGTGTCGGTTCTCCTTTGACGCTTCTGTTGCCCAGAACCTTCGTATCTGAATAGAATCCAAGAAAATCGCGCTATTTTCGTCGGCTTTGTGCGCCCGCAATTTCCCATTATGCGAAAAAACATCGTTTGTCCTTTAATTATCCGCGTGACGTGGACTCGATCGTCAAAATGTACCGCTTTGTCGAGAATAATTGACGAGAGTGATGAAATTATCGTCAACGAGCAAATATTTATTTCTCAATTATCGTTTATTTATTAACGGTCGCCGAACATCATAGTCGACGCGAGTCTTTGTATGTTTCGCGACTAATTCAAATTCTACCGGTGTCCAGCGATAATCTTCTTATTTTAATCATGCGAGCTCGACTGATTTTAAAAGTGCCTCGACTGTGTCCTCTCGCAACGTGTTTTAATCCCTCGAAGCGCGGAGAGTTTAAATATGATTATCAGCATGTACGAGGTGCAGCTTCCAGAGACGAAACAACATTAACACATAAATTATCGTATCTCGTAAATTTATTTAACTTCAACGAATCGCACGAAGAGATTGTTCATTAGTTTCGCTGCACGATTTTGGCTCAATTTTGCTGTATAAAAACTTGCTGTTCTATTGTGAATTTTTAATTATAATTAGTTAAGTATAGTTAATTACAGTAGAAATACTATCGATTAATGACGAGTGTATTTTTTAAAGGTAAAATTAATACTGATATATTATTAATTTTTTTATTTAAATTTCAATTATAGTTCCGTGCATTTATTCAAGAGTACACGATATTACATATTCATATATTTTGCTACGACCAATTGATATGTATACATGTTATTGTTAAATTGCAATCAAAACATAGTTTCGTCCAATTAATTACAGAAATAAATACACCTGGGGCAAAAAAGAAAAACAAACGTAGGATCGAATCTGGTTACAGGAAAGTTTGGATATTTATTCAGTAACGTGGGAGTAAGTTTGACTCGTACAACCAATGCAAATTACTCGTTTTCCAGCGCGCACAGAATTCGATTTCCGGTTTTTGTTCCACGTCGCGCCGAGCATCGTAGCCACGAACGACAATCAATCACCGCGATAATTAATGATGCCCATTTCTAATTATCCGTGTCCCCGTTGATCAGTATCCGTGCTTTCCGCTCGATCGAACAGGTTCGACGCTGTAGGACGACACCTTGGTATCGGTAGCGACCGTAAATTCCTTGGCGAGCGGAACATCGTTCAGCTCGGCTCGAAAATCCGCATTGGGTAATTCCATGCCAAATCGGACTCCTTTTCGAGGAAACATTCCGAATTTTTCTGAGAATTTAAATATACCCATTGTGGGATGGCGACGAAGTTTGCTATATTGGCTACTTTCCAGATTATTCGAAATAAAAGTCATTCGTGCTCCTTCGAGCATAGAATTTATTAAAACGTTTTCAACCTTATCATTTCAGAGCTCCACTCGGAAGTAAAAAGAAATTGTTGAATACGTCCAGGTAGTTAAAATGTGATGTCTATACTGCATTTTACGCGCTTCATGCATTTATAATATAAGCTGATGTAATAAATACACGTTGAACATAAAGATAAGGTATGTGCACTTATGTAAAACGAAATAGTAATATTGTTATATTAATTGCAAAATGTATTCAACATACGTTATATATTTTTTATATGTTTCCTTATTACTGTAAATCATAAATGCATAAAATTTGCAGTCTAGTGATGTCTGTAAGCATTGAAATTTATTTAAGCTTCTTTTCAAAATGAATAATATGTAGCAAAAACAAGTGTATGAACCGTTTTCCCTTAATTCAATGTTTGTCATTTGGTTTCCATGTATATTCTTCGTACGACATAATTCTCGAAAAATATGTAAATATTTCTGTCCCATAACAGAATTCATTTTACTTCTACATTTGAATGTCACCAACTATGAATATCTCGAATGGATTTCATACAGTAAATTCTTTCATCGTACTCTCTGTCATAATAAAAAGATGTTCTTATGAAAATGAAGTAATTCTAAATGAGATAATTCTAGATATAAAAGTGCACGTATAAAGTGAATTATTTAAAAAAAAAAAGAAGGACAAAAGAACAGAAATTCTGATTGAAATAAAACTTTGAAATCACATTGAAGCGTGCAAGGAACAGCTTTTATTATTTGCACTGTTCTTGAGAAACAAATTAACATCAGCAAATCTCCCCTGCAACATTTAATCTTGATATTTATTTATTTCTCAAGAATAATGATAAAACATATACACATGCGACACGTATAATTTTAATAAATAATTCTCAATAAACGTTTGAATAGCCATCTGAAACTTCGAAATGCAACCTAAATTAATGTCTCCTAATTAATTAAACATGCCATGAACAACTTCGATATGAAATAAAACATTACGCTCAATATATCTCCTTCGGTATATAATACTTCACTCCACTTACAAATAATTCTAAATAGAGCGAATTTACAGTATTCCTTTCAATTACCTACGAGTCAGACAATTTTCGTCATGTTTGCCTTAAATTTATCAATAGTCCGAAGACTTCTCTGCACCACTGTACGTCGATCGAGCCACCCACTCACGGGAACGTACGATTTCAACGCGAAATGCGTCCAAATTGCGACACAAGCAAAACGATCGTGACTCGATGGAAAAAGGACCCAAGCGAAACGTTGCCGGCTATGACCTTTTTTTTTTAATTTTTTTTTTATCCCCATCTGATTCTTTTTTACTCTTCCTTTTTTCTTTGTATTCTTCGTCCCTCCCACACGCGGCGTAACGATGCACCAGCAAAAAGCGACCGTAACGATACGTGGAATCGTGGAAATTTGAATTTCAAGCGCAGACACGCCTTGGCGCACGTTAATGCACGCGTTACAAATAATGTCGGCTCCTGTCGGTGGCATTTGCATTTTTATTGTAATAGTTTGCGAGTTCGTTCGGTGGAAAGACTTGGAACTTTTCAGACGGTCATTGTTATTTAAAGTGACCAGGGAATAATGAAGTTTGAGGAACGACCGGCAGTAAGAAGCACTCCGAAAATCTACTCAGGAGAACGCATTGCCCCGAGCTTCTTTCTGCCAATGCTGATCGAGAATTCCGCGAACTTTGTTTGGAAAGGCATTATTCTGTTTGCATTTTACGCTTCCATGTTTGTCAAACGGTCGCAGCGAATTCTATTTTTACTGCTTGTCGATATAACGAGTGAAAGGGAAGTAATTGCTAGACATAAGGAAGCTTTTTTATTTATCAGGTTGGCCAAGAAGTTCGTTCGGATTTTAATGCACAAATAAACAGCACGTTTTCTTAGACAAAGAAATATATTTACTGTGTGACATATTGTCCGTTTTGCTCTATGATCTTTCGGATTCCGCGTTTGTAGTTCTTTAGTAACACTCAGGAAAGAATTATAATTTGGCAATGAGTAAGATAATTGACACATTCGCGACCGGCAGATGTTTTACGTTCATAATACCGAGTACTCGCGAAAATAATGAAATTCTGAAGCTGGACATCACAAAATTTGTATCGTTAGGACAAAGATAAAATTCAAGAAACATGTTTCCAAATCTCAATGTTGTAAATATGTAGTGTATAAAATTAAAAGATTTTCATAATTTTTTTATAACGAGGAATAGAATTTAAAGTGATGCGAATTCACGTCAGCGGTCGCAAATGTGTTCAGAAAATACACAGATTCATTTTGGAAATGAAAACGTCAAACAAGGGAAGCTTTTGAACCTAGAAATTCCGATTTAAATTTCATTTCTTTTTTATATTTCTAATTCGATCCATCAAATCTCCAATTTGATTAAGTTTGCAGAATTCGATAATCCTCCATTATCCTCCATGGTCCATAATACCCTGCGCCCAGTTGAAATCGATGTTTATCCCCAGTAGACGGAACATTGAGAGCCTGCAACATAATCTAACGATTCGCTAATACATTTGCCTGTAATTCCCACGTAGCTCCTGTCGCCTCCGAAATAATGATCGCGCGCGCAAGCGGTATTTTCATAATCCTCTTACATTTTCAGTAAACTGGGTCGTCGGAAATTATACGTTGTTGCGTTCACGCCTGTCTGTCTTGGCACGGTACAACCGGGACGCGGTTATGGCGGATGCAAAAATAAATCGGCACCAGCGTCGGGGCGAAACCAGCATCCCGAAAATCCGCTGAACGAGTGACAATTATCCGATAAGGGAAAATATCAGCGATCCTTCTTTCTCTGGTGTCTATCAAAACGCTTTTCCATGACACCGAATACCAATTTAACGCGCAAGGTCGTTCGTCGGCAATTACATTAGGAGAATGAATGGTAAATACTCGATGGTAGATTCGTGAAATAGCGTAGAACTGATTTACTAGATTTAATTTTCTTGTATTTTAAATATTTTTAATTTTCATAAACACCATCGAACTGATTTGCTGGATTTAATTGTCTTGAATTTTGAATATTTTCAATTTTCATAAAGACCATCGACCTGATTTGCTGGATTTAATTGTCTTGTATTTTGAATATTTTTAATTTTTGCTGTAATATATAATATAATAGAGTTAGGTTTTATTTATTTTTTATTTTGAAGTTGCTTGTACAAATGAGTCCATACTTTCATTTTATGGACAAATTATTGATATTTCTTTAATTATTAATTTCATTCGACCTCGGGAATTAAAACATTTTATTTCAATTGAATATTAATGCATTAAATTTAAAATGATGGTACACACATATTTTTACTGAATCATTAAATTGGTTATTTATTAATACCAAATAATTATTTTTGTTGAAAGTTTAATTAAGTTTCCACAATTTTTAGTCATTCATAGTTCCAGCAATTTAAGAATGTTTCAGAAATATATGCTTCTCTCAGTGACTGTGTATTCGTACACAATTTTTCTCATAAAATGAAATTAAAATATGACCTGTCTTCTAAATTATATTTTATACATTTATGCAATTGTACACATCCTTAAACATATGCTTGCATACTTACACTCGTCATAAATGCATGAATATCCGCGATTCAATTATCAAAAATGTATGTATCACTTTCACTACCTGTATCCCATAATTCAAATATGACAGACAAGTGACCGTAGCATTCGTATGAGAAATGCATCGGATCGAAACGTACTATCAATCGAGTAAGCAACTTGCTTCCAGTAGAATCATACGCAAACTAGAATGTTCATAATCAAAGCAAGATGCCCTTTGTGCGTTCACTTTCTGCATTGGTTGCCAAAGGGCTTCCCCATCAGTTCCTATTAACTCCAGCCTACGTCTGGCCATCGATTCCGTCAAATAGATTCCTTGGCCACAATTTGACATGCTCATCGATTCTCTCATTCCTTACGCGCGAAAGTGAGTACACACGAGTGCACGAGCTCTCTCACATGTTAAATGTAAATTGCGAGGAGGGTTTCCTTGTGGCATTCTAGACTAGACGAAGAAAGAAGAACGAAGAAAAGAGGGCTGAATGCTGGATAAGTCTGTTAGGCAACTTCACTGATGAGCACGCTAAGAACACTCTTCACCCCTATCCTCACTTTGCCCGAACTCTCTGTTCCTCAACTTCTTTCACTCGCCAAATTGACGACCCAGACGGGAGAGTAGCCCGCAGAAGCCACGAAACGTTACTGGAAATGGCGAAATCTTCTGTGTAGTTCTTCTATGTAGGGACTCGTAGAATCGGGGGAACTTGGGGATACTTAATAACCTTCTTTTTCTCTTGCGGTTGATAAGTTTGGGGAGGCCAATGGGAATTCAAATGCTTACAATGTGTAATAATAACCATAGCCACTGACCTTTAACAAATTTCTAAGTTCTTAAGGTAAACAAATTTCGAAGTACATCTTCCGAGATCTTTTCATTTTAACGAATTCTTTCATGTCCAAATATTTGTAGCCAGGCCACATTCGTGGATAGTTTTATTAAATGAAGATGGAGACAGTGCTTGCGAATGTGGTGCTGAAAATCAAGATTTAGATCATGTCATTTGGCAATGTCCAAAATATGAAAATGAACGTGCTACCCTCATAACAACGCTTCACCGTCGCAAATACTACCTCCCGACTTGTATGAGGTATTTCCTATGCGGTCCAGATATTAAAGGTCTGATGATTATATTTGAATTTATTAAGCAATGCGCAATAAGAATTTAATTTAATTTAAATTTAATTTAAATTGAATAATTATTATTATTATAATTTTACTTCATTAAAACAATGTAAGCATACAGACGCTACACAAACTAGTTTTAAGTTAATCTATGTAAAAAAGGCGCATTAAGATATGTTATGTAACGTATGCTATATAAACCATATTTGGTTTGAAAGCAACAAATAAATAAAAAAAATAAACGAAGACATTAAATTAAATTGTATAGTTTAACTTCTTGGAAACGTGTCTTTTTTGGCATTATTAAACTTGGTTATACATTCTTATAGCTTTCATGAAGCGTTGACATCACTGCAAACATAAAGGATCTTTCAAAAGAAACTTCAGAATTTTGTTTTTTAATATTTACAATATATTCCATTATATATATTGTAATGTATATTGAATATGTCCAATTGGTACATTTTAAATAAAGTATACATAATTGTAATTGATATAATTGACATATTTTATTATTAAAATAATAACAATTTATAAGATTTATTATTACAAAAATATGCCTGCTCATATATTTTTCTCTAAATCTCTGTATATACACCATATTTTGGTTTGCTTTCTCGTGCTATTTCAATAAAAAAACTTTAAGGAAACGTGCATTTTTAAAAAATTTGTCCTAGCATAAATTTATTCTACATAATCACTAACAAAATTTGCCAGACTTACGGTGTCCCCTCACAGGAGACACCCGAGTACAAAGGGTTAATTATTCATGAACCGATAGATAAAAAATTGAAGCAACCGTACCATATACGATCTGATCAAATTTGACCCGGACTGGTCCATTTAAATCGTTCGCGTAAACTGAATTGGTAAAATATTTTTTTTCTAGTTTGGTATAACCTTCGTTGACATTCGTGTGAAGCGCGCGCGGGATACGTCCATTTTTGTGAGTTTGGGAGTCATTTGTGTACGACGCGAAAAGTTTGGCAATTTTTGCTATGGAAAAAAAATGGAACGAGTTTGCTTGAAATTTTGTGTTTCCAATGGAATTACGGCTACGCAGTCTTTGAAAATGTTACAGAAATATTATGGGGAGTCTACCCTATCGAGAACTCAAGTATTTGAGTGGCATAAAACATTCAGTGAGGGTCGTGAAGTCGTAGAAAACTTGCCTCATGCGAGTCGTCCATCCACCTCTGTTAATGACGATAATATTAAAAAAGTGAAGGAAATCGTACTTGGAAATCGTTGGGTTGGCATTAGAGAGATAGCAGAGGCTCTCAACATTTCTCATGGATCGACTCAACACATTGTGGTTGATGTTTTTGGGTATGAAGCGCGTTGTCGCCAGACTCGTGCCGAAAGATCTGAATTTTCTAGCATTCTAGCCTAATTGTGACTAAATTTTTTAGCCAAACGCGAAACAAAAGTCATTGCTCAATCACTGTACTCGCCAGATTTAGCACCCTGTGATTTTTCTCTGTTTTCGAAAATCAATTATCCGCTTCGGGAAACACGTTATGAGTCGATTGAGGCCATAAAAAGAAATTCGCTGAAGGAACTAAAGGCCATCCCGGTCGAGGCCTATAAGAAGTGTATGGAAAATTGTATTAACCGTCGGCATGCTTGTATTGGCTCAAAAGGAGACTATTTTGAAGGCGATAATAAAGATTTGTATTAAAATACATAAAAATGTTGTTTTTTTTAACTAGTCCGGGTCAAATTTGATCAGATGGTACAATGAGAATTCCATCTTTCCCTCGATCGAATAAATTCTTTCGATATCACTATCATCCCCTAATGGCATCGAATGCTCAAGAAGAATATTCAGCGAACCTGTCAATAGCTGTAGCAGTTCCCATGCAGCGCAGAGTGAGACACGATCGTTTCGAAGCAAAGAGATCGAATTATTGAAAGAAGAGTTATCCCTCATCCCCGGGGCAGAGGCGATCACTCAGGCTGGATTTGCATGTTTAATGCAATCATGCTAATCGATGAAAAAGTTTCATCGGCACGAAGGCGGAAAGGAAACAAGGGGGTAACGATCGGTGGAACAGAGGAGAAAAGGATTATAAGAGAGGAGCGCTCTTTGAAGGCTGGTAAGCATCCTGTAACCGCCTGGAATGCTCCCAGAGTCGGACCGGGGCAAAAACTTTCCCCTCCTCCGCGTCGCAGCGGACATACCGTGCTGGAACGAGCAACATTTAAATTCATGGCAATCAGATCCGATTGAAAAGTTCAACGTGACCTTAACTTCTCGAGTAGTTATCGCGTGGAACGTGAAAGAAATGAAGAAGAACGCGCGGCAGAACGTCTCGCGCGTATCCGCGACACGTTAAAGGATGAATTTAAAAAGGAACTCCCACCCTCCTCCCCGTCACGTTATTATGGTCTCGCTTTTGTAAGTAAAATTTAATCTTGGTAGAATCATCGTACTTAAAGCTGAGGCATTTAACGACGAAAGTTTCAGGGCCGAATTTGCGCATTTATTTCTGTGCCTGAAGAGATCTCGTTCGATAGTTTTGGAGATAGTTGATTTCAGATAGAATTTAAAAGACGGGAGTTCGATAGGTGATGATTCATCATAATTCCTAAAGAAAAGAAGAAAAATGGTTTGAGAAAAAGTGAGCATTTGAAGAAATATTTTAAACAAATGTTGTACATGAGATATGAAATTTCTTTTTAATTTCTTGCCGCGTTGTTATCGAATGTTAAAAACCATTGAAGTTTGTATTTGAAAGTTCTTCAATACCTTTAATGGTTTCGCCCTTAGTGGTACCACCCTTAAAATCATTTCTGAGCCAAGGTAGAAAATGACAATGTGATTAGATCTCCATGAAATTGATCTCGTTGTCAGTAAAAATTCAAATTTTACGGGATGTAACAATTGCCAAACTTTCCTTGTCAGTGACCAAACATGCATGCAGTATATAATACACATTTTTGCAAATGTAAAGTAACTAGTTTAATTACGCTTTATCCAAATTTCAGTTTCTAAAAGGTATTCTGAAAGTGATATACATAATAGACTTGCGATAGTGATTTAAAATAAAAAAAGTTTTCAGAGTATTTAAAATGGAACTTTTCCATTTTAAATATAGGCCAGTCGGTAGAGAATTAAAGCAGCGTTTTTTGTGACAAAAATAGTAATAGCAAATCGATTGTGCAGTTACATAAAAGGAGATGCGTAGATTAATAGGTATATGTTTTAAACTCCCAACTCTGTTCCGTTTTCTTGTTATTTACAATTTAATGCTAAAAAATCGTGATTATAGTCGTTTTTTGCTTATAAATTTTAAACTAATGCAGCAATATCAATGGTTCAATGAGATAAAATGTAGGTGATAAAAATACCTACAGAACGAGACCTTGAACGTCTCGATCGGATAATGAGGAACGGAGAAAAATCTGGAAAACCGGGAAATTCGGGGTTTTTTCAAAAATTCGTATCTCCGCCATTTTTTAAACTGAAGGGCTGGCCTTTTGGGAACAAGTAGTGATTGATATGTTCTTTATGTGTGCAAAAAGCGGGGATTGTCGGAATAACAAGAAAACGGAACAGAGTTGGAAGGGAAAAACATATACCTATTAATGTACGCATCCCTTTTTATGTAACTGCACAATCGGTTTGCTGTTACTCTTTTTGTCACACAAAAAATGCTCTATTGATTGGCCTAATAGTGATGCAAGTGGTTTCCTAAGAGAACTCAATATTTTGTTTCAATTAATTTTTGGGGCCAGAAAATTGTAATTTATTTTTAAATCAGATATCTGAATTTAATAAACGAAAATTGAAAAGCGTAATTTGCAAAATATGCGAAAAGGACCCAAAGCACCGATTATCGCTTTCAATAAACAAACTTTATCATCGACATAAAACGGAGAAATCAACATTATAATTACTTGCAAACATTATGTGGGGTTAGTTCGCAATTAGAGCATGCACGCGGCGATAATATCCATTTATTGCAATGTGTACATTAAATTTCTCATTTACGACGTTTCGACCTCATATATAACTAGCCCTCTTTGAACATTCGAAAAGTATTACGTGTTTGAGCAATACACATTCAACTTTCTGTTTGTTCACGTACATAAATATTCAGAATAATTATTTGTTTTTGAGTAGTACAGTCGCCCCCAATGTCGTAAATGAAGAATGTAATTACGCTTTGCAACAATTGGATATTGCCACGGTACGATCGCTTTGAATATCAACTAACCATACATAAAGTTTACATGATCATTTGCCAGGGCAGAGATTTACATATGTCTGACAATATAATTGCATATATCAACCTTACGTTAATTATAATTGTCGTTCCCCGTGCCATCATTTTCTTTTAATTCATATCTCGAAACCATTTACTGCCAACAATACCAAATTAAATTAATAATAAACTTGGCACACTGTAAATGTCAGAGTCGTAATAATTCTCAAATATTAAAACCATCTGTGTGTTCGTTTGTAATTTATTACTTGAAGGAGATCCGTGCAGTCTTTATTGCATATTAATTTAATGAATTCAATTGTGATATCGTAGATTCTGAGGAAGGTCGCTTAGGTATAACAGCCTTAAGTAATGCAATAAGTTTAATAGAGTAATAGTTAGAATGAACAAATTACATTCCTTTTAAAGTTACGATACGGAAATAAATGCAATAAGCCCAACACTTGTTTGATTAATAGAAACAGGCATGACTTATGTCATCTGTTAAATGAGACAGTAGATAAATTATTAGTAAATAATTTCTTCCATTATCTTGAATTATCGTTCATTGAAAATTTGTAAAGATATACTACGATAGCCCGATTATTACGTTTAAAACGCTGATCTATCAAAATCGCCATACTTCAATCATTTCCATATATTTTACGACGCGATCTCCATGATCAGCTCCCAAACAAGCTATACTATAAAGTGTTAATAACAATCATTTAATAAAATAAATTATGTGGACAAAAGAAAATTTCCAAATCAGTCTCTATTTTGAGCCTTTCCACTTGCACGTAATCTCTCAAATAATCCGAAAACATATATCGTCAGAAATATTGAATAACTACAATAATAGAAAATATCATAATAGTCACTATCTCATTGCTTTCATACACAATAACGAAAAAACTTGAAAATTGACATCCAGCAGAAGAGCCCCACAAAGACAATTCCCCCATAATTTCATCCCCCAGGATCGTTAAAATTGACTATCGCGGGGAGGTGACGGTCTACCCGCGCCGACACGTGGAAATTTTCGCCGTAACTCTTCCTTCTAAGCGAATAAGGGACGTAATTGCACGCGTGTGCGCGGCCAGCGGAAATACTTCCGCTCGAAGGGGGACGGGACGGCGCGAAGGAAGAACCTAATACCGTTCGCGAGACGGCCGCGTGAAAATAATGAGAAAATATAATGTCCACGTGGCGTTCCATTTTTAATTTTACGGCTGAGGAGCTAGATTGAAAAGTCCCGGGGACTCGATTCGAACCGTCGCGGTCCCGGCAAAAAAATAACGAAGAGTAACGAGAGGCCGGCGACGCGGTTTCAGCAGAAAAATGAAATAATAGACGCCCCTGGCCGCCGAGAGTGCTATATTGAATGAGTAATATTCGAATCAACGAAGTTTGATGAGTATCAGAGAAAGCCATTATTGAGTACGGTGGGAGGGAGGGATGGAGGGGGGAGGGGTTAACAAACACTGATCGAGGGTGGTGTTGTGCTCGCTTTCTCACGCGGGGAATCGATGGTTATGAAAAACGAGCGAACGGTGCGTGCACGTTGTCCTTCTTTGTCTCTAATACGTTCTATTAATCTGTTCCAATTGCCTGCTAAGAGGATAACGCGAAATCGTGCGAAATTTTGCTGGCCCCTTTTAAGTGGGGAGCTAATTTATTTCCACGCAGGTTGAAAATGGAAGGCGATAAGGCGCGGTAATGGGAACGTTTATGGTAGTGCAATCAAATATATTTGATACGAATACTATCGATAGTCCAAAAATGATTATACATATATTACTATATGTTTGGAACTAAAGAGACAAATTTTAATTCGAGTCAACTTCTTTCGAATTTCTTTTCATAAGTTTTCGATGAGGTTCAATTCAAAGAATTGTGAATTACTCGTAAAACGTTTACACAATAGTATAGTAAGAATTTTTAAACAATTAATGTCCCGTAGATGATTGCATTAATACAATTGAAATCCTTAAATCTATAATAATAATAACCTATTCTAAATTGATCTTAGTAAAAGTATAGAAACATTAATTGTAACCAATAATCTCGTAGTATTCGTCAGTGATTAAACGAAAGCTCACAATTCTAAAGCGATCTTATATTTCACGTTTGTAATGTATTGCAATGTGAATGTTGGATGAATGTTTATATTTAAAAACCACTAGATATGTTTATACGTTTTATAGTTGTCAGTTATGTTTGTGTTAGTAATTTATTGATTAGTCATTCATTTTGTATTTTGTATTGCGATTTGATTTTGTCTGATATATATTGTGTGTTGTCTTTGAATGTTGACAGTTTTCGTCGAACCTCGAAATAAATATCCTTACACGTTGAAGGTATGAAATTCTGCGAATTTTTAACCAGGTGCGTGATTTGTATCGATGCACGAAGTAATGTCTATGAAAGAAAGCATTCGATTCTGGGATGGGATGAACCACGACGAAAAACGAGAAAATTGAGACGAGCACAATCTCCCCATCCTTTTCCTCTAATTCGTCCTATTAATCTGATTAAACCTCACCCCGTTTCCAATAAGAGGATCGCGTGGAATCGTGCGAAACAGAATCTGTTGCGGCGGAGGACCGTGAATGGCTGGTCGATCGTTTATCACCCTGTGCAGCTGCTCTTGAGGAACAACAAACTAATATCGTACGGGCCGGCTGCAATGGAATGCGGAGATGAGTAAAATGTGTCATAAATGCGCATTGTATCAGAGAGTTTCAACAATTTTGCCGCATTTACGTAATAACGAGCAAATACAAATTTCAAAGGTGTACCTTGTAAATGTGTTCGAATGCTGGAGTAATAGATCGAAAGTTCTGTGCACCTTTAAAGTAAACTAAAAACCAGCAATCATTGTATCATAGAGAGTTTTCCATGTGATAATGTCTTTTACATATTCTTTTTAATTTTAGTAAAGTACGTGTTGTCGGAAATATTCCAATGAATTCATCTTTTCTATTGAAACAAGTGACTGCGTCGAAGGAAAGTTTAATTTCTATAACGATTTGTACATTAAAAATCTGAAAAATATTATGTTTATATTCGATTATTTTTGTAAATATTAATTATTCCAAGATATGAGGTTATTTGATAATAGATACAAAGCTGTGACTTTAAGCTTCTTCCACAAAGAAGGGGTAACAAAAGGTAGTACGTTACCCCTGTTGCTAGATTATCGTCTACTAATCACTTTATGATCAAAAGCATCAAAAACAGAGGTTTATGAACAGACCTACATATGTCCCTGTGTCCGAACAATCATCCTTAAATCGCTAGTTGTCGAGGAATCGTTCCCAGAAATCCTCTAGAGGCAATGCTTTTAACGAGATGATAGAAAGTGGAATGCACTTCTTTAATTAGTCGTATCTCAAATTATATGTGTTGACCTCCGCGAGCTGTTTACGTAATGCCACTCTGATAAATACAACTGGTTACTTCTCTTCGGGTACATTTGGCTAATGATGAAATCATTGGACAATTCTAAATCCAAGTATTATCATTGCAACTTTGAAGTTTACATAGAAAAACTGTTTTCTCTGTTGTGATTTTGCCTGAGATAATGGTATTCAATTTTACATCTCCGAATAGCATATATATAATATCTCTCACTCCTATGTCGCATTCGAAACTTTGCTGTATTACTGATACTGTGTTATTGATAGCTTAAACGATACAGTACATATTATATATTTATTTATCAGAATAGTATAATACGCTAAATTATAGATTTAATTGGTCTGTTGAGCACTGACACGCCAAACAAAACTTTAGATATCTACATTATTCATCTAGTGATTAATCAACGATGTTTCTGACAACTAAATTGATCAATCTTCAAGTTATAAAATCCAATTATGGAATATCACAGTATACATCCTTTAAATCACCACATCACCCTCCTGTTCCTTTCTTTCCATCCAGAATATTAATCAAACCTTAAAAAGTAAACATTCGGAAATAATTAAAAACATTATTATCATTACATCCATTACGACGCATTTCAATTTTTAGTCATTATTAGTGCCAAAAATCCACTCTATGAGCTCGCATCCTTTAACCGTCGGAGAACTGCAATATTCCATCGTAAACGTCGCTATACGCTCATTAGACGAATAATATACATACTTGAACCAACGTTGCACGTTTTCATGCATATAACACTTTATCCTAAAAATAAATGAACCGTTTGAAGTCAGCGACAGAGAGAGAGACCGGCGAATATAACTCCCAGACACGCTATATCTCGCGGCTTGGAAATTAATGTCTGGGTTAGGTCCCCGTGTTCGAGACGAACGAAATTTCGTGCTGGTCCGTTGCATTCGTTCAGGCTCGCGTCGAATCACGGCGAAATTCGTTAGCGAGAAACGCGGCCGACCGGAAGAAACTCAAAACTACGTGACGTCTCCGAGAGGCGGAGAGATTGGACGTCGAAGGGACCGGGGCGAAGAGAAAACGGCGGAAGCAAGAGGGGTTAAGATAAATAAGACCGAGGGAAAATAGAGAAGGTGGCTGAGGGGGGACGGGAAGGGTGTAGTGTTTGCATAATATATGAAAATTCCGAAGACACTCCCTCACGGAATCATAAGATCAAGAAGGAAGAAACGGATGGCCTAGGAAGAGACGCGCGGAAACGAGGTGGGCTGCGCTTCGTGGATAAAAGAACGCTGCCGACTAAAAAGGGATTCATGGTGCCCAAGAAGCGATGCGGAGTCACTGAATTTCCGGAGTACTCTTCAACCTTCAGTCAACTTAGTCCGGAAGTTATTTCTTATACATACACGGCGGGAGCCTTCCGTATCGTGGCTAATGGGAAGACCGACGGTGTTCGAAGAATGGAAGTTTCGGATAATGGATCACTATTCTCGGATTAAACTCTATTTATTCGAACAGAAAGCGGATGGATCGACGTCCTCGAATCCTTCTGAAAATTGAATCGCATACGCAATTCGATGTACGCGATTCTATAGAGTCCTTCTCTGCCTCGAATTACTGACGATTTTTTTAAATTCTTCAATGCCAAGTCACCATCGGTTTCGTTTGCTATTTCAATAACACTAAAACTATCGACCTTTTTTTTAGTTCTGTGAACCTAGCAATCGAGGCTGGGACTTTTTAGCGAAAATTTTTGTAATCGATTGTACTACATACACCAATTTTTCCGTCTCTGTCCAAAAGAACAAATGATTATTCTAAAAAACAACAGACGACATATATCGTAAATGGTTGATACTTGATTGTACCATAATCAATTTTGACCTTACACTGTAAAATTCGATAGTTTGTCGCAAGGCTAATATGAACGACTAATAACGCCACGTAGATAGAACTGAAGTCACATTCTAATAACTGCCCTTGTTTGTCGACACGTCAACATATTATTATATTTCATTAATACCTAATCGTACCTACTTGAGCAAAGGTGTAATACGTACTTATTTCTACTGCAGTCTAACAAAGACCAGTCTCAAAGGCACTTTTGTCAGTTGAATAAAAAAATATTTCACGTGGTACTAAATTGAGTAATACATGAAACAATTGTATATATAATTGTATGATTAAACGAACTTACCTAAGTGAAGTTCTATCATATACAGGGTGAGTCCGAAGAAACAGAACACCTAAATATCTCCGTTACATATCGTTGTACAAAAAAACTTCTTAGGACAAAGTTACACTATTTGAAGGGCCACATGTAACGGTGTATGGGAAAAAATTTTCAAGGTCTTTTTTTTATAAAATTTCAAGGTCATCGATGTTTTTTTAAATGGAATGATATATTTTTGGAAACGTAATGTTGTAGCTGACAAAATAACGAATTCATCCGTGTACTACAATATGACCTACAAATGACCTTCAACTCAAGAAAATGGAATAAATAAAATTCAACGTGTAAGATTGGACATCTTAGGAAACATTAGAATTAGAAATCAGAGAGCAAGAACGTCTTCAGACTGATCAGCAGTTGTAAACACGAATGTGTACAAAAGCATAGATAAAGGTATATCATAAATGTCTTCCTGTCAACACCGAATCTGTTATTAAGTTGTGTATTGCGATACGTTTGAATGTATAGCAGCTCAAGTTAATATCAATTTGAATATTCAAAATATTTTGAACATTTTGCGTAACAGGAATAAAGCAAATGAATCTTACACGTTGAATTTTATTTATTCCATTTTTCTAGGTTGAAGGTCATTTGTAGGTCATATTGTAGTACATGGATGAATTCGTTATTTTGTCAGCTACAACATTACGTTAACGAAAATATATCGTTCCATTTAAAAAAATATCGATGACCTTGAAGTTGTATAAAAAAAAAGACCTTGAAAATTTTTTCCCTTAGACCGTTACATGTGGCCCTTCAGATAGTGTAACTTTGTTGTCCTAAGAAGTTTTTTTGTACAACAATATGTAACGGAGATATTTAGGTGTTCTGTTTCTTCGGACTTACCCTGTATATAATCTATATACTGTATATTAGAACTATATACAAATCTTTGAAAACAGTCATTTCATCAGTTGTGGTGAATTTAGTATCGATGTTAAGTTTACGTCGATATGTTCGTCGCTATTGTCGAGTTTATCTGGATAAAGCCATTCGACTGCATCAATGACATTATTACGAATATCACCTCGTCCTAATATTCTATGCTATGAGGTGATTGCATCAACGTCCCATGAGTTCATACAGTATAAACATATATTGCAAACATAGATTATTGTCAAGGAAGATAAAAATTGTGTCAGGACTGAATCCTATTATTTGAATAAGATTTTGCGTGTCTCTGTATTAACGACAAATCGCAGAATCTTCTCAGCTTCTTTCAATCGACTTGTCTCGGAAGTTTTCTTCTTATTTAGCCCTTCAGTCGACTTGTCTCAGAAGTTTGTTCTTATTTATGCATGAATTGCATCGCGTCGCTGCAGCCGAGCGCGAAACGATTCGAAAAAGATTTTCGTCGCGGCACAACCCCCGTGTCGTTATGGAAATCCATTTACACCTGTAACGTCGAATTTCGTGGATTTCACGAGGGAAATCCCATTCCCGCGTCGATCTAAATGTTTCGCCTCGCACAGAGAAAATTCAATTTCTCCTGGCTTTGGTTCGAGCGCTTTCGTTTCCGTTTAGAACAAACCTCTCCATTATCCGCGATTTAATTTCATCACGTTCGAAACCATTGAGTCTGAAACTGCGATAATATTTGCCACGAAATGAGGGAAGCTAGATTTTTGGCTTTTCTATAATTCAACGAATTTATTTGCCGTAATGAAAACGTACAAGCTTCCATATAAACGTATGCACGTCGAAACGTAACATACCGTTTTACAACTTAATTGAACGTGTATAATTTAATCCATCATTACAGATTTACTTTAATTTCTCAAGAATTAATTCAATTTCTTTGGCGTAGCATTCAATTTTACGTATTCTTTCTTTTTTGTTTATTCAATATTTCTCTTTTGCACAGTCCAGATCCAATAAAGATGTATTATTGTTGGTATTGTTTTTCAAAATACTCTTACTGAGAAAATAGTAGAAGGAATAGTAGAAGGCCAACAATTTGTTCGTATGTTTTATTATAAACGTTGAATAAGTATGAATTTTATAATATCAGGTATTTTCGATGCATTCATTATGAACTTATAAAATTTATGGATTTTTAAAAGTATACCACAACGAATACCAGTATTTGTTACGAACTACTATTATAAAATATACAAAAATATTTTTACCACTTTTTCATACATTTGTTATAATCCAACGAAACATATGAATTTTTGCATGTCTATTATACCCTGAATTTATCAAAAACTCAGAATTTATCAATTCACTTATTCAAATTCATATACAAAAGTGGACAAAAAGTGAAGATGTTTAAATTCATAAATTTTACATTTATAACAAATCTTGAACAAATGCGTGTACTCACAAATTGTATACATTTAAATGCAATGAAAAATATGTAAATATCTAAATTCATAAATTTCATGATTTATCACGAGTACATGAGAAAGTTAACCCAAATTTGTACACTTATAAACTTTCTTTCTAAAAAATGTAAAAGATAATTGTAAGAACATTAGAATTCATAGACACACGCTTCTTCACAGTAATATTAGAATGCTTGGATATTAAATCAATCGACCAATTAAATTTCAGTCGTAGCAATTAAATACATATCAAATATTCGAGTAGTAAACAAATCGAATATCCCTAGCTCCAAACATCCAATATCCTCTGATTGGTCGAGCTCTTTATTTAGAAAGAAAATGGGTTCTATCGAACGTTATACAGACTCGTCGAAATTCGAGCCAAGGCCCATCATGGTTCACGTCTCGCGGCTTAATTCGCGAAATGCTGGAGAATTCAGGAAGCATGAGTAATCGTGATGTCGGGGCTCTTGAGCATCGCCGCCGCGACTTTATGTTGGCCACGAGCGAGCCTGTAGGAGGAAAACCATCTATTACGGATCATTATCGAGTCCTGATTTATAATCCCCTTCGAGCGACTAAGATCCCAGATCAGCTTTCGGTGCTTTATCACACAATCTGCAAGTCTATCTGCTTGACCTCGTTGCATTTTGGGTGATTTCAACTCTACCCGAGAATATCTATGTGTCAGACCTCTGAGACAATCAAGACTGACGACGTCCGCGGCCCTCCGAAGCACACTCTTTATTAAAACGCTTTCGACCTTATTATTTGGAACCTTCAAGGCGATGAAAAATATTTTTATTAAAATTATATATGGTAGGGGTACTGTGGGATGTGGAAGAAAATAGAAAATGACGTTAGAAAATATTTTAATTAGTAACTTATAATGTATGGAGCAGTGAATAAACGAAATGGATTTATTGTTAGCGTGTGCCTCTTTTTTTAACGTTCAGAATTTTTCGTTAGTTGCTATAGCAGCTAAGAACACTCACAATATGGAGATAATAATAGGTAAAAATTTGATATCCTAGTTGAGTGTTTATTAAAATTTACAATTTTAAATAGTATTTACATAATTTGTCAATGGTTACCGAAATATTTGTACTACACAAATAGGAACAAATTGGTTCAGGTTACACTATTATGTGGTTATTTCATATGCCAAATAGTATTATAAATTATTAAACATTTTCTCAACTATGATTGGCAACATTATAATACACAAGTGTTCTCTCCTCAAGAAGTAGAATGTTTCTTTAAATTTTGAATATACTTCTTTATCTTCATCGTGAGTGACACACTTCTCTCACTATTAATTTCTTTTACCTCGCATGTTATTAACGTAACGGTAATTATTTACAGTTCACTGTAAATAGATACTTACTATAGTTACGAAATTGCTGCGAAATTCAAAAACTTCATTTTTCTTTATATTGAAAATTATTTGCGTTCCCCGTTACCCAAGATTAATTACCTTTTGTGAACTGGAACCACTTCAGAGTTCCTCGGCAATTTGTCAACGCAGCAATTAATCACTTGCCAAAAATAGATTAATATATTGTGTTTCTAATGCCGCGGAACCATCTATTATAATTTATTGCTCGGACGCAACAGCTCTGTGGAGAACGTAGCAACCCTCAAGCTTCGGAGACAAATTAGCGAATGAATGAATTAAAATGAAACGATACTAATTTTAGAAATTAAATTAGTATTACGTGATAATCCTTATGATTTTTTTTTTTAAGATACTATAAAGTATAATACATAATTTTTCTCATATATATTTATTCATCTCTGAAGAAGGTTTACAAACTTTTACACAAAAATCAGGTTAGTATTTAAAAAGTAGGAGACTCGAATATATCTCGCAACTTCCATTGATTCCATTAATTTCATTAATTCCAATAATTTCCACAATAATTAAAAATTATTTTTATACTATACGATTATAGTTAAAAGTTTCTTTTCTACGTAATTTTTAAAGTGTCTATGATTGATGCATTCATCACGGTAATTAAATTGTGCCGTATACATTTTCCACAAAAAGGAACATGACTTTTATCTCGACCTACATTGTGGTATAACCTCTTTAGCACCGGGATAAACGGGAATGTCGCAGCAACGGGATCGTGAACGACGAGATGAAAGCTCGAATTGAAATTTAAAAAGAAAAAGAGTCAACAATGTTAATTGGCAAATCGCGAGAGAAGACCGTGTCGAAGGAACGGAATATTTCATCACTTTCATCGGTAACCAATAACGCCGGAATAATCCGATAAATCGCTTTCACTCAGTTACATTCGACAGGAAAATTGTGTGCGCGGAAGTTTGTGTGATTTGTTGTTGTGGGATAGTGACTTCTCCTATGTTTTGTAGTCGAATACTCGAGCAATTTTGTCCTAATTCAATTACGTGAATATTTTAATATTTTATCCGCTAAACATTGTGTTATTGTTCCTTGATCTATAATATACATGTAAATAGCTAGAACAATATTATATAAATTAAACGACCATTAAAGGCAGTCCTTCTTAGAACATAATAATTACCCAAATTACAAATTGGTTTGCTGTATATTTAACTTTTTTATTCGCAGATATACTATTTCAATTTAAACAAAAATAGTTTGTTTAAATGTTTGAAAAATATCTTAGGAAAAATTAAATTGGAATCTAAGTTTTCTCATGTTCAGTTATTCTATCATCACCGAGCCTCTTCCCTTCTAATTACATTTTATTCGAGACATTTCAAGCTTTCTTTTATTTACTGTATTTTTCTATTAGCTCAAAAAGGACCAAACGAATTCGTAGCCTCTTTTCATTCCCATTCGTCCCCTCCGCGCGTATTACACACCTCTCAGTAGGGAAATTCTTTGAACGGGATCGTATAGACGAGCACCCATCGACGGTATTCCGATTTTATGGTAATTTCGCGCGATCAATCGCGTCTAGAGACGTTCTCCGGTTCGCGAGACCGTCAACAAATTTGAGGCGCGCAAATCGGATCAATTTATTGCTTTTGGGATTCTTATCCGCCTTTCCGTGCGTCGATCGTCCCCTCCTCCGCGTGTAACTTGTGAAACGTTTGTACGGCACAAGGAGCTCGTAAAATGAGCGACGACGTTAAAATTGTACGAGATCGTCGAAAACGAAATAACGAACGTTATAACAGTTTCCCGCCACTCGAGAGAAATCGGTAAGGCGAAAATAACTGGGGGAAAGAACTTCAGCGTCGCTGTAAAAGACGGTTCGTGGATCGACAAAGTCATCGTAATCATGCGGAGCCGTTTTCCTTATTGTACGCGGACAGCCAACGCCATTATCATCGTTATCGTTATGGTACATGAATAATCAACGTTATTGCTATTATCATGCATAGGTATGTCGACGTCATTGTCATCATAGGTGGCCATCATCATCATAGAAAATTACCACCATTGTTATCACACATAGGTAGTTAACAGTCATCGTCATCATTCAGGGGTAGTCAATGTCATCAAACTTCATACACAAGTAGTCAATGTGCATCATCGTCATTATATATAAATAATCAACGTTATCGTCAACATACATGACTAGCGAATGTCATCATCTATGCTGATAAGTAATCGATGTTATCCACATCGTACGTAAGTACTCAACGTCTTCATCATCGTCATTATATACAGATAATCGACATTATTGCCATGATTATTATACATAGATAGTCAACGTTGTTAGTCATCGTGCATAACTAGTCAACGTACATCATAATTATCATCATCATTATACAACATGCAAGTGTAACAAAAATATGAACAAAACAATGTTTCTTCGGTCCCTTCAGAAATGCCACTCTCATGTATATTCCTGATTTATTTGCGCAACACGACGTGAATGTACGCAATGCAAAATAATAGAACGCAACGTAATCATATTCGCAGAGTTCGGTCATGTCTCGGTTTGCCAGTGATCCGCGAACTATTCGCTCGAAGTCGAATTCTTCAAGGTTGGATCACCGAGGGCAGCCTGCGGGTTGACGAAGGTTCTCAGGAAGCGAGCCGGGCATTCCATTGTTCGTCTAAGTGTCCCAAACGTTTACAGAATGTCCACGAGATGCCCCATTGTCCGTCTAAACGTCCAGGATGTCTATATGACGTACCGCGAACGGCATTATGCTGACCAGGACAGTGCATTATCTCTGTTTATTACGTAATACCGAAACGCTAAGTCTCATTTAAATGCGTATGCCCGCATGGAGGGTCGAAGAACATATACGATATCCGTTCAGAGTCGCGCAACAAAAGAGGAGATGTAATTTATCGGCCTAAATGAGCATAACGGCTCGCGGAGGAATGTACAGACCGGTCGTAACGGGTGTGTATTACACGCGCAGATCTATGAGTCGGCTTTGATTTATTCTCCGGGCGACGATTTGCGACTGAGAAAAATAATTTTTTACCACCTTCCATCGATCACAAAAATAACGTGGATAAGAGTGCCGAGACACCTTTGCGCATGAACGAGTCACGTAGTTTTTTGAGGGGCTTGGGAACGAGGTGTGCCAGTTAAGTTTTCAATTTTCAAATACAATGTTTACAGATTGGTTCTATTATAGTAACGTAGGTGTGAAAAAATGGCTAAATGAAAACGGAAAAAATGTTTGAGAAATAATGTTGCATTTACGAAACAAATATAAAGAGAATTCCTCCTGTTAATTTTAATTTATATACGAAAAAATAAATCTTCTTTTTCCCAATTGATAGTTTCAGATACATACTAAGTTTCTCGAATTTTTATCGGATCTGTAAGATTAATATTCATGATCATTTTACGTATGACGTGTATCCGCGCGAGTTTAAAGGCCAGTCTATATTGATCTTAAATGTTTGTAATTTTAATTTTCTGAAGGTTAGCCCTGAACGCACGAATCGAATTCTCTACCGCGAGGAATAATCTGAAATATACAGAGAATACTTCGAACTATACATTTAAAAACGATATATCGACCGAATAAAAATTGAATTGACTGGAAGGCACAATCAAAATAACATACAGTAAAAGAAAAAGTTTGATTAATTCTGGTTCGACCGAATAAAAATTGAATTGACTGGAAGGCACAATCAAAATAACATACTTTAAAAGAAAAAGTTTGATTAATTCTGGTGATTATTATTTATTACGAAAACCTGGTGTTATATGCTCACAAAGAAGTAGATGAGTCGTATTCGAGTTTGACGGAGAAATCGTTGCCTAACGAAGATACTGATGACACTACAAAGGGAACGGAACGGTGTGAAATGATACTGCACACCGAAAACCGACGTTTCCCGCGAAATTGCATATTCCCGCTTCGCGGATTTAATTTCTGCACTTTCATTTCATGGTAAAACCGAGCGATATTGAAGCCTCCCCCTGCTCTGTACTCGTTCGAGCATTTTGGTCGAAAATCTCGTGGTCTTCTTGATTCGAATAGCGTGCAAATGTAGGCAACGCGTGCACGTGTCACTTTCAATCCTTTTTCGAAGACTTGTAAACGTCTGTACTTTGTACCATTTCACCGTAACCTTTCACTTCCACGCAGAGAGATTATACTAAGCTCCCCTTTGTGCGTCGACAATCCGACGTCATTAGAAGTTATAAACTGAAATAGTTCTTTGGAGCAACTTTGAACTTTTCAAACTTTGCGCGTGGAATATTATTTGTTTGAGCTTTTCAGTAGTAAACTTGAAATTTCTGCTAAAACATCGCGGTTTAATTTATTGGAAAAATATTGATTATTAGAATTTTGAATTTTAATTCTTGTTATAAAGATAGAACAGCGTGGATTGTTTGTATACTTAAATTGAGGTGGTAGTAGAATTTAGGGAAAAGTTAGGTATTTCTTGTTGAGAATATTGTAGGTATTTTGAAACTCTGTATAAATCTTATATTGAATATTAATTAATAGGAATAGTGGTAGTGCAATTACAGTTAAATCTTTATGAAAATTTCAACATTTTGTTGGTGTATTTTTAGTACCTAATTGATTTACTAACTCACGTAATTACAGTAGAGTTTTACATGCAATAATAAGAAACATATACGTTAATAACAGAAATATCATTGTACATTGTAAAGGGATTTTTAAGTGTACCCAAGGATTAAAAAATAATAGTTACAACTATTAGAAACCATATTTACGTGTACATACTATATCTTGGTTAGTAAATGTTCCCTAATAAACTATTCCACACGGTAAATTGAACCCAGACGTTGAAAAACTGGTGTCCAGTAAAATGGATAAAATGAAACTTTAATGTTCGTAATTATCAACGGATGTTAACGAGATCATTAAATCGGAGATACAAGGTCATAAAACAGGTAATCTCTTTCGCCTGAAGCTGGTATTAGCTGAACACATAATATTTATTAAATATAGTTACTACTTTAAATAAAGCAGAACAAATTAGTCCCGCATGCATTAAAGCTTGTTAAATTCATTTAACATACTATACGGTGTTTATGTTTCTTTAACAAATTGTAATGATTGAATTTAATTAGTTTGGATCATATTATGGACATTAAAAGTGCGTTACATCGTATCAAAATAGTTCAACGGATAATTCTCTAAACGATTTGTAATTTACTCGAAAGTTGTCCTTGTTAACCGAGACTTTATCGCCATTTGATGCTTCTTCCGTGAAACTTCGTTTCATTAAACAGAAATTACGAGTACCTCGGTTGAACATTCTTTAGGGCGATCAGGCTCGCGTTCCATATGCATAGAGTTTCATTATGCTACTGAAAAATTCATAAGAATACTGTCCTGGTGGACTTACACTATACAATAAATTGCTCCCCATGCGATTTATTTTTTACGGCCGTGAATTTTGACCATGAGATATGCGAATGACTTAATCGTTTGTAATCTCAGGAATTTACAAGGCTCGCGCTCAAAAGTCGAACAAGAATAAAAGCTCTGCGAATGAACTTTATATTCTTACAGCATCTCGTTTAGTTAGAGCAGAGATAGAGCGAAGTCAATTATTTCTATTTTTATTATTTCATGGCGACATACACCAACGTTTAGCAATTTATTTGAAAAGTTTACTTGATTAGATGATTGTATTATTGCTATGATCTATGTTAGATTCTATTCAATCATTCAAATTCAAATAAAAATAGAAATAAAGAATCGTCTTGATAATGTATAGAAGAGGTAAATTGTATAATATAATATTGAACTGTTCTTGAGTATTATTAACAGTTAATTAACATTCAATTCCTTATTAGGAAACATATTTACTAATATTAATACCTAAAAGTCACTCGACATTTTAAAATAAAAATATTCATTCAGCGAATAAAAAGTATCTGTCCCTCGTTTGTTATTTACGATATTTATCCAAATGAGAATGTTCCCCATCTCTAAATCATCCGTACCGAGAAATAACTCCCAAAACAGCTGCAATCTAATTTCTACGAGAAACCTCTTAGTATTCCTAAAAATTATGAGCAAGGTTTCACAGTCGAACCTGCTGGGAAATTAAATCTAAATTTTATAAATCTCCTGCAGAATACGCAGCGTGCGAAAATACGTATTCACCAGCGCGATAAATTTGTTTACCACTTAACAATGGCCAGTAAAACTCTGATACATTATTTTGAATTCCTGATAAACGACCGTTTACCCTGTTGCGATAGGATACGCTTGTTTGTTGATCCTGCTGAGACAAATAGGGGTGAAGACACTCCAGCCACTTGAGGATGAGCTGCCCTCTTTGGTCTGCTCGACCATGTGCATGCTCCGAATTGCTGGCCATAAGCCTTGTGATCTGATACAGATGTCTGCGGACACGTGGATCACTCTACGCTGTGATAGAGAGGACCTTCAGGGGATTCTCAGAATAGTAAGACATAGGATCATCGAAGTGAGACACCTCAGGATTTGGATGAAACGACACTGACGTTTCAGTTCTCATTGAATCGACACAGGACACGTTCAATCACTTCAAAATTTATCTCTTGACCCAAAGAGCGGATATTGATAAGTTATGAAACACAGGAAAAATAAA